>NC_081407.1:361595018-361913590 GCF_030272615.1 Cryptomeria japonica | reverse complement strand
AGCACCTGCTCAAGATGAGTAAATGGCTTCAACTTCTCTAACATGCCTCACGATGACTCTTGATTTTAGGGGCCTTGGATTTGGTCCAATCATGACATATAAGAGCTATTCCAAGCCTTTTTTTTAGGCTTTAACATTAATTCCCTATACTTCCTTTGTAAACCTACCCCCTTGGCTAGTAGCCCTATTTGGTGGGTATTTTGCCCTTAACTCCAAAATCTTGCACATAACTTGGAAAAATATTTACCTTTATAGATACCCTTTATGGAGTTACACACATCCCCAAAAGGGATTAGAAAGATCTGAGTCCTAAGGGTCTGAACCCTTTAGAAGCCTAGAGACCTAATTAGGGCAATTAGGCCTAATTTACAAAGCAACACTAATTTCAAGACCCTAAACTACAAAAAAAACTTCATGAGCATGTGGGGGACCTTGAATAACCTATAATTATAGGGTTACATTTTTGGAATCCACTTCTATAATATTTTAGGGTGACTGTCCTAATTTTGTGCAAGGTAGTCACATGGAGATGCCTACCTATATTTGTTTCATTCTTCTCACAACCAAGCCTTCCTTGCAAAAACCCATGAAAATAATAGAATACACTAACCAATCCTGCACTCCACCAAAGGAAGAAACTTCTAGATGGAAGGAATGTAAGATATGACCATTTTTGGTCAAAACCCTAGCCAAACCCTTGCTTTCCGGGTTATAGTAGGCAAACTGAAGGGTTCTCCCTACTCACAAAAGATCAAATACTCAGACCACCACAAAAATAAAGGTGATTCAACCCTCCATTTTCTCCATGAGTTATTTTGTCAATTTCAATCCATACAAGGATGCACAACCTCTGCAAACTCATAATTTCTAGGAAATAACTCAGTTTTTCAGTATTTTATTGTCTTCAAACTTCAATCCACAGTAACTCTAACCTTGAGAATAATTTACACAAGGATTATATCCTTCCCCAATGGTTTCCAACCAAATTTTGAAGAGGTTGGGGCCATTGAGAGGCTTACAACAACCAAAAGTGGAAAAGTAGCACTTTTGCTTGCAAAAGTTGCATTTTCAAAAGTTGCACTTTTTGACAAAGTTGTCAATTCACACCAATTTGGGATTTACACAAATTGGATCAACCAAAAATCACCTACACACCCTAAAATACTATCAAACATCAATCTACCCCTTATACACCAAATTATCCAAATTGGTTTATCAAGTTGCCTAATTTGTGACAATAGTTTACATGGTGGGGTCCTTATTGAATACATGAAAAGTTCACAAACAAAAGACATTCACAATGACTCAAGGATCCTAATCTTCATCATTAGATCCATGATTGGCTTGTTGAAGAGGTTCCCCTGCACCACATACATATACATATATACATACATACATACATACATACATATACATACATATACATATACATATATACATACATATACATACATACATACATACATACATACATATACATATATATGTATGTATGTATGTATGTATGCATGTATGTATATACATATATATGTATATTTACATACATATATATGTACATATATATGTATATACATATATATCTACATATATATGTATATACATATATAGATATATAGATATATGTATGTCTATACATATATACATATATCTATACACACACACACACACACATATATATATACATATATATCTACATATATATGTATATACATATATAGATATATAGATATATGTATATATGTATGTCTATACATAGATACATATATCTATATATATATGTACATATATATATACATATATGTACATATGTACATATATGTACATACATACATACATACATACATACATACATACATACATACATACATGTATGGATATATATTTGTATGTATGTATGTATGTATGTGTAGAGGTGCAATTTGGAATTGGAGTTTCATCAAGTAGGATAAGACCACCAATTAACCAAATTAGTTAATACATTGAAAGAGAGGTGAATCCAATTGATCTAGCCTCAATCCAACTAAGGAAAGGGTTTAGATTTCAGATTAGATTCATTGGTTAGGGTTTGGTTCCCTCTTTCTAAGTTGAACTGTAAAAATATTGAAATTAGGGTAAATGGGTGAATATTGAAGAGATTGGGCATAAAGAGTGAGCTACAATTGTCATACAGAGACACCAAATTAGATCTAAGTAGAACAAGATGATTTAGATCTATACCTAGAAGTTTGACCTGATTTTTCAAGACCATGTTGCTCCTCGCCTTGGTCCTCCGAATTTATCATCATGAAAAGGTGAACCTATTCATCTTTGTGAATCCCGCCCAACCTCTCGAACACAACTTTGTACCTATTTCCTACACACAAAAAGGAGGAAATTGTTGGGAATAGGGGTTTTCCTACGTCAAACCTCGGTTTGGAATCAACCTTGAATGAAATAATGTAAATACTAATATAAATGCTAGATAGATATACCTTAGATCTACACTTATTGAGGATGATGCTTTGCTCTTTGAATGTAATCACATATGTTGTATGAAATGACATGACAAACTTAAAACCCTAATTACACACATGCTTGCATAGGATTATTGTAATTTTGCTTCACAATGGTTGAATGACAAATATGTAGCCTTGAAGATCTCTAAAAATGCTTGATAATAAATGCTTCATGGATGCAAGAGTGATAGATTGCTTGTAGATAGAGACTTAGAATGTTTAGATGAAAATGAGTTGAGAAGGATGGCTTATATAGGGATTTCATAATTGAAATCACCTTTAGGATGACTTAGAATTGATATATTTTTGCATAGAGCTCAATTTGAATAGGATGAGATTGCCCAATTATCATCCTGAAATTCAGGGAAATTTTTTTGGGACCAGGTAGCCTGACAACCTGGTCCTATCAACTTTTTTTTTAATTTTCTAGGGATGCGATCTATTATGATTCTAATGCTAAATCCATCTTGGTGGCTCAAACCAATATGTTTAGATATTTGAAATATGCTTTGAGAGTTGAAATTAGGATAGGATTAAACATAAATCAAGATAAAATGATAGAGGACACACCTAGAACTGAGGGCCCAAATAAGAGTGTGATGATATAATAAAGTGGAATAAGACCCATAATAATGAATTAAATATTAATTAGTTACAATGAAGGTCCTATAATTCATCTAAAAATGAAATACTAAAATAGGTGGTAGGAGAGTGTGAAATTAGACACACTAATAAAGGTGTACAATTTACGATGCTACATTTAGCCCCCATTTTAGCAGAGTATGATCGTAAGATCATACTCTTGGTAAGATGAGAGAGAGGAGAAATTTAGGATAAAAATCACAAGGAATATAATACATCACTAATTTTGAGGAACCCAACCCTCAATCTTAGGATCTTAAGTTCCATAATCACAAGCAAGGACACATAACACAAAATCTAAAAACCACAAACAAGACCTCAAGTCAACTAGTCATAGACCTTGATAATCAAAATGTCTCAACCACTAATATCATTCTTGAAATTCCATCACAAGAACACAATGAATCACATAAAAAAGAGCAAGAGCACACATCAAATCATGAACTACAAATAGAAAAGCTATGGGTTCATGAGGAGAAGAAAAGAGAGAAAACATGGATACATGTTCTAGTTGTGTTTTTCTAGGTGATCCATGTTGGGGAGGAGAGTAGGAATAGTCTAGTTGTGTTTTTCTAGTTCCACTCATCCTATTGTGTATGCAACTAACTAGTTTCAAGTGTTAAGCATTCCATATAAGAGTTTGTTTTCTTTAGTTTCGAGCATGAAACAATCTATGTAAGACATGAAATTAAAATGTAAATGTGTGTCTAATATCAAGATTATCTCGTGTAAGCATTTGTTTACTTTGGTGATGCGGGAGCATCCCCGATTCACAACAATCTTGCATCAAGCAAAAACACTTTCCTTTCTATTTTGTTTGCAATTTCAGTTTTCCTTTATGTGTGTCCCAGTTTTGGCTCACCAGATCTTGTGGAGTTGGATTATACTTGAAGACTTGATCATCTTTCTTGATTTCAGACCGCATCTCATTTGGATCACTTACTGGCAAGATATCGCTACCAGTTTCCATGATAGTTTCTTGTTATCGGTTATTCCTTTGTTACCGGTTGCCTGAGATCTATTCTGGTGATCTACTGGAATCCATTATGAAGCTTGCAGAGCCTTGGACATTGATATTGATGTCTCTTTGCACGTTAGGTCTTGTTCTTTAGGTTTTGATCCCTTTTAGACTGACTGGATCCTTTGGATCAATATATATATATATATATATATATTTGTAATCATGCTTTAGAATGTAAGCAATAAGAATCAAGAAGAATATCAGATAGGTACACTATGCCTAGAAGATAGATTTTTTGATTCAAGGTCCTGGTTGTGACCTATTCTACTAGGCCTGTGTGCTGGTATGTTGTAACCTAGTTGTTACCAGTTGGATGTAACCAAATTTCATGCAATAAAACTACTATCTCTGCATTGCCTCCATCATATTTGTGTGTTTCCGTTGTGTTTACTCTTGCTGACCAGTCCAGATTGATCTCTTTAAAGTCCCTCCTCACCGATGACTGCTTCAAGTGGTATCAGAGCGAAGTTTCATTCCGAAGGTTGCATGTCCTAAAATTTTGTTGTAGGGTGGCGGATTGCGGATCCGACCTGCAATTGCAGAGGACTAGCGTGAATTGATGGCGCAAAGATGAACTAGGAATGGTGGAGAGTGTGGAAATGCAAACCTTGTTGTGATGGAGATGTTGCGAGGAATATCAACCCATTTAGAAGCCATGTAGACAACCCAGAGAAGAGGCCGACATATTGAAGATGTAAGTGAAGATGAAGGAGAAGAAGCCCCAACAGAACAAGTAAACCTACTAGCAGTCGATTCAGATAAAGAAAGGTTCTTAGGAGTTTTGAGTAGGCTAAACACTAAACCTTATTTTACCCCACCAGAATATGATGGGAAGTTAGATTCAGATGAACTGATAGATTGGATCTTGGAGATGGAGAAGTATTTTGTTTTTGAAAACACAATAGAAGAGAGGAAGGTGAAATATTTCTGTACCTGGTTGAAAGGTCATGCATCTCTTTGGTGAGAGCATTTGCAAGTTGATAGACAAAGAAGAGGTAAAGAAAAGATTAAGACATGGGATCAAATGATTGCTAAGTTGAAATCAAAGTTTGTCCCTATGAATTATCAAGTGAATTTGTTTCGGAAGTTACAGAACCTGAGACAGAAGGAATCTAGTGTGAAGGAGTACACTGAAGCATTTAACAAGTTGAACATCAGATCCAGACATGTTGATGATGAAGTTGAACAAATTGTAAGATATTTGAATGGATTGTAGATGTCTATACAAGATGAACTCAGTATGGTCAAATTGGAGAGTGTTGAAGAGGCTTACCAGTATGCACTAAAGGCTGAAGAGAAATTATGAGCAGAGATAGAGAGGTAGAGGTGGAAAGTTTACCAGAGGAAGATTTCAAGGAGAAAGAGGATATACTGGAGGAAGAGGAACCAATACAAATCAGAACAAGGAAAAGGAATTGAGAAAAGAAGGTAATTCATACCAGATGGTTACCGGAGTGAGAAATTTGGGAGACAAGACAAGAGAACATTTAGAGGAACTTGCTTTAAGTGTGGAGGAGAAGGACTCCGTGCATTCGAATGTAAGAAGACAAAGGCTACTGAAAGAGTAGTAGTGGTGGAAGAAAACCCCACTGGATCAGACAATAATCTGGAAGATGGAGAATTGTTGATGATGAGGAGAGCTTTGTGTCATATCGAAGGAGATGAAGAGCCCTTGCAGAGGAAGAATCTATACAAAACTAGATGTAAGGTATCTGGTAAGTGTTGTAAAGTTGTTATTGATAGTGGTAGTTTAGATAATCTTGTTTCAGAAGAGATGGTGAATAAGTTGAAATTGGAGAGATTGAAACACCTTAAGCCTTATCAGATAGCATGGATTCAGGATGAACATAAGTTGTTAGTAAGTGAATAGTGTTTGGTAAAATTAAAAATTGGGAATTATCATGATGAAGTTTTGTGTGATATTATGCCTATGGATATTTGTTATCTTTTATTGGGAAGACCTTGGTAGTTTGATAGACAGGAAATACATGATGGTAGAAAGAATACATACACTATTGTGGCCAATAGGATGACACAAACCTTGTTACCTTTGGAGGAACCTTTGAAGAATGAAGTCTGTATGAATGCCAAAATCTATTTAGTAGATGGAAGGAAATTCATGGTTGGGCTAAGACATGAGAATGTGAGTTTTTCCTTAATTCCTAAGAAGACTAAGAGACCGAAACTGGAAGAAGAGCACCCATAAGAGATAACAAATTTGATGACAAAATATGAGGACATCATTTTAGATAATGTACCTGATGGATTGCCACCTATTAGAAGTATAAGTCATTGCATGGACTTGGTTCTTGGAGCTAGTTTGCCTAACAAATCTACACACCAATTGACACCGATAGAGAATGAGGAACTAAATAGACAAGTGCAAGAGCTGTTGAAGAAAGGTTTAATCAGGGAGAGTCTGAGCCCTTGTGCAGTACCAACAGTATTAGCACCTATGAAGAGTGGAGAATGAAGGATGTGTACCGATTCAAGAGCAATAAACAAGGTCACAGTGAAATACCAGTTTCCTTTGCCTAGGATGGATGACATAATGGATTGTTTGAGTGGAGAAAAATACTTTACAAAGATAGATTTGAAGAGTGGATACCATCAGATCAAGATCAGAGAAGGTGATGAGTGGAAGACAACATTTAAAACAAATGAAGGACTATATGAATGGTTGGTGATGCCTTTTGGGTTGACTAATGTATCGAGTACTTTCATGAGGCTGATGAATGAGGTTTTGAAGAAATTCTTGGGTAAGTTTTTAATTGTGTATTTAGATGACATTCTGATTTTCAGTAAGACAAAAGAGGAACATTTGTTGTAGCTAAGATAAGTTTTGTAGAGGTTGAGAGAAGAAAAGTTGTTGATTAATATCAAGAAGTGTACTTTCATGGAGGATGAGTTAGTCTATTTAGGATTTGTGATATCTGAGGATGGTTTGAAGATGGACTCTGAGAAAGTGAAAGCCATTGTTGAGTGGCCTACACCAGAAAGCATTGGAGAGGTAATATTATTTCATGGATTGGCTAGTTTTTACCAAAAGTATATCAAAAATTTTAGTTCATTTTGTAACCCTATGACTGAGACCATGAGAGGAGATCAGAAGGAATTTAAGTGGACCACCAGAGCAAACACAAGTTTTGAATTGTTGAAGCAGAAAGTGACTGAGCATCCTATGTTAGCTTTATCAGATTTCAATAATGTATTCCAAGTGGATTGTGATGCAAGTGGAACAACAATAGGAGTAGTTTTGAGTCAAGGAGGGAGATTAGTGGCCTATTCAGTGAGAAATTGACTGATGCTCAGAAGAGATATTTAGTGTATGATTAGGAATTTTATGCCATAATTAAAGTCTTGAAGAAATGGAGACACTACTTGTTGCCTAAGGAGTTTGTGTTGTATACAGATCATCAAGCTTTGCAATTTTTGAACATTCAGAGTAAGTTGAATCAGAGACATATGAGATGGGTAGAATTCTTGCAGAGTTACACATTTGTGTTGAAGCGTAGAAGTGGGAAATCTAACAAAGTTGTTGATGCATTGGGTAGGAGAAGGAATTTGCTGACAGAGATGAGAGTGACAATATTAGGTTTTGAAGATTTGAAGACCTTATATGATGAAGATCCAAATTTTGCAGAACCTTGGAAAGCATGTAGAGAACTAGTTATGGTTGATAGGAAAAATGGTTGGATTATTTCATTCAGGATGGGATGTTATTCAGGGGAGTTTAGTTGTACATACCTAAGAGTTCCATGAGAGAGAACCTAATAAAAGAAAAACATAGTGGAGGTTTAGCCAGACACTTTGGTATTGACAAAATTGGTGAGTGAGCAGTACTTTTGGCCCCAGATTCATAAGGATGTTAAGAGATATGTGCAAAGTTGTAGAGTTTAGCAAGTTGCAAAAGGTAGTAGCCAAAATGTGGGATTGTATAAGCCTTTGATAGTACCGGTAAGACCTTGGGAGGATATAAGCATGGATTTTGTACTTGAATTGCCGAAGACACTAAGAGGGAATGATTCTATATTTGTGGTAGTGGATAACTTTTCAAAGATGTCTCATTTAATACCTTGTAAGAACACATTAGATGCATTGCATGTAGCAGACCTATTTTTCAAGGAAGTGGTGAGATTAGATGGATTACCTAAGAGCATAGTTTCAGATAGAGACACTAAGTTTGTTGGCTATTTTTGGAGAACACTTTGGAAGAAGATGAAGATAGATTTGAAGTTCAGTTCTACTTTTCATGTTTAGTGGGAGATAAAACCAAAAGTTGGGATTTGATCCTTGCACAAGCAAAGTTTGCCTACAATAATTCAGTGAATAGAAGTACCAGAAAAACACCTTTTAAGATTGTTATTAGAGTGCATCCTAGAGGAATAGAAGAATTGAGATACATTAGCAATGAAGAATGGAAGAGTTTAGAAGAAGAAGATTTTGTAGATCACATGGAAACATTGCACATTTAGGTTAAACAACATTTGGAAGACATGAACAACAAATATAAGGAGAATCCAGATGAGAAGAGGAGACATAATGAATTTGAATTTGGCGATGAAGTGATGGTATATTTGAGAAAATAGAGATTCCTGGTTGGAACTTATAATAAGTTGTAGATGAAGAAGTTTGGACCCTGTAAGATTTTGAGGAAGTTCAGTTCTAGAAATGCATATGAAGTGGAGCTACCAGATAGTCTAAGTATTTCACCTATATTCAACACTGCAAATCTTCATGAGTACCATGAGCTAGAATTCAGTGAGGATAGTGTTGTAAATCTTGGGAAACAATTGCCTCAGAAGGAATCATATCAGATTGAAGAGATTTTGGACAATAGGATTGGGTGTAGTACCCAGAACAATCAGTACAAAGAATATCTTGTGAAGTGGAAGAGAAGACAAGTTGAAGATTCATCTTGGATTTCTCAATCAGAGGTAGAATGCCTTGGTTTCCCTTTGAACCTAGCAAAGTGAGAGGCTCACTTTTCATTAACCCCAAATGTCTGATGTAGGAGCATCCCCAGTTCACAACAATCTTGCATCAACCAAAAACATTTTTCTTCTGTTTTGTTTGCAGTTTTAGTTTTCCTTTCTCTATGTCTCGATTTTGGCTCATTGGATCTTGTGGAGTTGGATTATACTTGAAGACTTGATCATCTTTCTTACTTTCAGACTGCATCTCATTTAGATCACTTACCGACAAGATATCGCTACCGGTTTCCATGATAATTTCTTCTTACCAATTATTCCTTTATTACTGGTTGCCTGAGACCTATTCTGGTGATATATTGAAACCCATTCCAAAGCTTGTGGAGCTTTAGATGTTGATCTCAATGTCTCTTGGTGGAGGCCGACCTTGTTCATTTGCATGTTAGGTCTTGTTCTTTGGATTTTTGTCCCTTTTGGGCAGATTGGATCCTTTGGATCAATATATATATATTTGTAATCATGCTTTAGAATGTAAGAAATTAGAATCAAGGAGAATATAAGATAGATAGACTATGCCTAGAAGATAGATCTTTCGATTCAAGGTCTTGGTTGTGACCTATTCTACCAGGCCGTGTGCTGGTATGTTGCAACCCAGTTGTTACCGGTTGGATGCAATCAAATTTCATGCAATAAAACTATCTGATCTACATTGCCTCCATCATATCTATGTGTTTCCATTGTGTTTACTCTTGCTGACCGGTTCAGATTGATCTCTTTGAGGTCCCTCCTCACTGGTGACTGCTTCATCTAGTTTCAAGTATGTGTAACCCCATGTAAGCCATATATATGCCTAGTTTTGAGGACATCTCGTGTAAGAGTTTGTTTTCTTTGGTTTTAATAATGTGCACCCCATAAAGTCATATATATTTTTTCTAGTTTTGGGCATGAAGCATTTGGTGTAAGAGTTTGTTTTCTTTGGTTTCAAGGATGAACACCCCATGTAAGACATGCAAAAATATAGTACAATATGGTATGAAGAGGGTGATATGTATTCCCCCCCTTAATATGTCAACATAGCCCTATTTTGATATCTTAAGAAAGCTAGAAACAAGGATACCCACCTTCAATACCAAGGAGATATCCTTTTAGGAGACACTGTTTATAAATACAAGCCAAAGAGGCAATATTCTTATAGGCAAGGATAAGATGGTTGAAAAAGAGATATCTTGCAACAAGTATGAAGAGGATCCTTGGAGGAGAAGAGATGTTTTCTCAAAAGACATTTACCTCCAAGAGGAGCTTTTGAACAAACATAACATCTTCTTCCAAAAGAAGAGAAGGAGAAGAAGAATGTCTACCTTCCTCCTATTGCTCGGTAAACAGATTCTTGATGAAGGATGACACACTTTTGACCCAAAGTGAAAGGTTTGTTTATAATAGACATACATTTTAAAGTGTAAAAGAGCTTGTATTCAAGGATACACATTTCTTGTATAAGAGAGAGTTCTTGAGCAAACACACAAGGATAATATTCTTGCCCTCCAAATTGTGAAACCTTAGATAGAGAGAAGAAATAGGATAATATTCTTGCCCCCCAAGCATAGAGGAAAGAATGAATTATGTTGTTGCACCATGATAATTGTAATGAAAAAATAATCACCTCTTATGATAAAGAGCCCCCAATTAAGTTAACTACTAATGCCATAGGGTGAGGAGCAACATAATAGGAACTTAAATGTTAGTTGAAATGATTATGAAAAATATGTCATCCATTGTCACCTATTACTTTTATGTTATTTTTATGGTCTTCGAAGCTGCAACCTAAAAATCTGGACTTTGAAACAGTTTGGAAGGGAACCTTAAAATTTGGATCTGAACTAGGAGGACCAATGCGTTGTACACCCTAGTCCTGAGAAAGGTCAAGGCACTAGGCGCCTTGGTCCTTGGGTACCAAATTGAAGTTTATGTCTTTGTTTAGAGTAGAGAAGAGAACTCAAGTTAACATAAAGAGGGTTGGACAAAAAATTATCTTATTTCAATATCATAGTGAAATTAGAAGACATGGACTTACTAGACAATGGAGGGGATGTTGACAAAGAAAGAGGTTGGAAACCTAGTTTTTAATTAGAAAAGTATGATTTTTCATGGCACACATCCTAAAACATGTCCATTGTATCCATGTGTGAGATTAGGATAGGGTTTTCTCTTAGGTGGAATTAGATTGAAGTTTAAAGAGGGCCAATCAATATCTAGACCTGTGTTAGGATAAGATTTTTGAGTTTCAAATTTAGTCATCTTAGATTTTCTACAAAAATGTGTGAAATCTAATGACCCCAAATCATCCTCCAAGAGTTCTTCTCTAAGAACATATGTAGTAGGATATGGTGTATTTTTCCAAATTGGAGAGAGGATTTTAGGAGCTTACAAATTATGTTGTGCTTCAATTTGTATATTCTTGTCAACTTCTAAAGAAAAATTTAATTATTATATATGTAAGAAACTACATGATAATCAGGTTGGCAATTCACCCCATCCTTAAAAGCAATTTGATTTTTTTGGTGAGGTTGAGAGACATCTTGATGGAGGTGGATAACAACCTTAGGTTCTTCAACAACATGAATAACATTGATTGGATCTTGGTTAGGTTCTTCATCTTTAGGAAAGAGAGCACTAAAAACATGATGGGAAATAGTATTATCCTCTTTTTCTAAAGTATCTTCATGACAAACCTTAGAAAAGGGACAATTATGTCTCATTAATGCTTCATCTTTAGAGGAAATATTATTAAAATGAATAGAAGGTGAGGTGCTATTAAAGGAATTCTCACTCATATCACCTTCTTTTACCATAATATCATCCTCTTTCACCAAGGTACCCTCATGGAGGAGGAACATATTAAGGGAATATTCAACACCATTCTCCAAGGGTCCATCCCAAAGAGGGAGACCATTGAGAGAAGTGTTTGATGGTATGATGAAATAATAATTATCTGGTAGATTACTGAGAGGGGGGAGTGAATAAGTAAATAGAAAAACTGATACAAACATCCCAAACTCAAACTCAATCACACAAAGTAAACTTATCAATGAAATACCACTGTCAAAGATCAATACTCATAAGAATACTGGTTGACTGTTACAACAACTTAACAGTAAAGAACATTTAACTTATAAACATCCAAATGCTTTATCATATGTCAAAATACTTTATTTCTCAATGCTTCCAATTATCATGCCTTACCAGAAATAGTTAAGTAGTTAATCAAATCAACCATAAGATCATAACCACAAAAACATTCACCACATGACACAAGTATTTATACATGGAAAACCCAAATAGGTAAAAACCACGGTGAGATGGGACTCATAAGATAATATCTGAACTCTTCTGAAGTTCACCCTATTAGGAGCCAAGTGTTGGCATTTTTTTTGTTTATGATGTGATTGTCATTGATGGACACACACTTGTATTGAGATCCCCTTTATATGTATGAGCTAGAGCTCAACCGGTATTTGTTCCAACCGATATGTTGTATTCTAGTCTTTAGACTATTGGTGATTTTGCAGAATGTGTTTCCTGGTCTAAAGCAGCATGTCGACCCCAAGCAGTTCGTAGATCCCAAGCGGTATGAGGGAGCAAAGCGATACAACACATTCTTACCAGTCTTCATTTTTGTCAAACCGGCAACCGGTATTTTGTATGAACTGGTAATACTCTGTGATGAGTTACCAACTAGCATTTTTTGATGAGTTACCAATCCACTGATTGTTTGACGGTGCCAACACATTGACGGTGCTTTTTGTGTCGTGTTACTGAGTATGTCTAGATTCATTGAACGTACGAAATTGTAATGTAATCCTATTGGACCGACATGAAATCAGATTCCTTTAAAAAGGACATCATGTCTAGGGTTTTAAGTTGTTGCTGAAAGGGTTAATGTGGTGCTAGGGTTTAAGGTGGATGTTGAGTTGTTGTAAGAATGATCTTATCTGAGAAGATCAAGTTGTAACTAAGAGAGAGATAGAGAAGACTGAAGTAATGCTGGAATGCATTAAATGTGAGTAATATTGGATCTAACCTAGTAGTTTGTGCTATTAGATAGATCAAACACTTGTTGATTACTCACATCTTTGACAAGTCTGTAGCCCTTAACTGGGTAGGCCTCAAAGCCTTTGTAAAATCCTCTAACAAGGTGGTTCACTCCTGTGAATCTAAAATCCTCTAACAAGGTAGTCTTTAATCGGACTTATCTCCTAACAGAGATTGAGATTCCTAACAGGATCTGTTCTGGTGAAGAACATTGTAAGACCTTAACCGCTTAACCGGTTTGGTTTCTATTTTGCAGATAGTGACTTGTGAGTTCCATCTCACCGTGGTTTTTCCCAGTTGGGTTTCCATGTCAAATATCTTGTGTTATGGTTGTATTGCTTTTGTGGGTGAATGCTTTATTCGCATTTTGGTTTGCATGTGTGGTAACCGGTCTATCTATTAGACTGTTTTACCGGTTTATCTTTAGACTATGTAAGTGTTTTAGTGCAGTGATTTTTGGCATACTAATTCACTCCCCCCTCTTAGTATTCATCAATTGGTATGAGAGCCAACCTTTCTATAAGTTTAACCACTTAGAAAGAGATATGGGGGAATACACCATGAGGGAACTTACTCAACGACTCACTCAGTCTGAGCAAGCCTATGATGATCTTATGGTCAAATACAAGGCATCTCAAGCAAAAAGGAGAGAACATGCAAAGAGGCTGATGGAGCTATCTGAAAGTAGTTCTGAAGATGAAGCTAACATGGAAGCCATGATTGCAGAAGTGAACAAGTAGAATGATTCAAACTCCAATTTGAGAAAGGAGTTGGAAGGACTGACTATTCGGTTTAGTCAAGAGCTTGAGAACTAGAGAAAAGCTAAAGATCTGGTAAAGGACAAAGATCATGAGATATCCAAGTTGAAACAAGAGATTAGTGCACTAACTGCTCACCTTCATGAGAGAAGAAAGGAAAAGGAAGATATGCAAGGTGAACTAAACTTAGCCATCTCTGAAAATGCAAGTCTAATGGAGACAAATACTGCTATTTCCAAAGAACTCTCTGAATCAAAGGAAATACTTGCTAAGTTTGGCAAAATTACTGTCAAGCTAGAGAAAAAGCTTGAGTCATCTAGACTGGCAAATAATACCAATTGTCTTTGTTTCTCTGGACATGAGGAAGGAGAATCCTCAGGAACAAATGTTGAAGCATCAAAGAAGCAACCGACACTCAAAGGAAAAGGTAAGCAAAAATTCAAACCTGTTTGCTTTAACTGTCTTAAAGAAGGACACATTGCCAATGTATGTAGGAGCAAAGCCTACAATAATTTTCCATATTTTATTAACAATATACCTAGATCCAATAAGTTCAATGGTCATTGTTATGCATGCAACAAGTTCGGGCATAGAGCATTTCAATGCAGGTCTGTGATGAATAACACTGGAAGATATCCTCAAAGGACCCAAGGAACTAGTCCTGAACCTTTTGTGAACCGGCACCACAACTAGTTTAATGTCTTCAATCATCAGTCAAGAAGCGGTGGCCATCAAGCGGCAACTAGATGGAGAGAAAATTGTATGGTCTGTCATGGTCATGGTCACATTGCTGCAACATGCAGAAGGAAGAATGGAAACATGTACAATGGACCTTGGAGAGCACCTGGATTGGTTTGCTATCATTGTAACAAACCAGGTCACATTGCAAGATTCTGCAGAAGCAGAAAAAGTATATCTGATGATATACCAGTCACTCAGGAAGGAGAAATTGATGTTGAAATAGTTTAAACGGACATGAACAAAACCTGGAGGAAGAAATCAACAATGTTGGTAGAGGAATTGGTTTCTGCACCTAGTGTGGAAATATCGGAACCAGCAAACTAAGCCTCAAAAGGCTTAGGGGGAGCAAATGGTGAAATGCTTTCGAACCCTTGGTTTACACCGGTAAAAGACCTTAAACGGTATGCGATATCTATTGCTTGGCAGAAGACTGGAAACGGTAAAAAGGAAAATTAGGGTTTACGCCCTAATAGAGGAGCATTAATGGCGGTAGGTGAGAGACATGTATAAAAGCCTATTTCAAATCATTTTTCACTATCTGTTTTCAAGCGAAGAAAAGGCGATTTGAGCTAAGATTTCAAGAAATTGATAAACCTTGAAAGAGATTCAAATCTAGTTTGCAAGTGGTAGTGGAGAACACAAAGTGGTGATTTGGCAACCGACGAAGAGTGGAGTGAAGCAGGATCAGGAAGCCCTAAATTCGCGTTTGAAAGGTATTTTTCATGTTCTTGAAATACTCTACAATGGCTTCCGCATCTCATACCAGTTCGAGTACATCCATTGAGTTGGAAAGTTTTATTCAGAGGAAATCCAAATATAATGCCTTATCACAAGTTCCAGCTGGAGTCATAGTTGAAGAGGGAATTTTTGATTATATTGATTGTAAAATAGAAGACCTAGGGTCTTTAGCTATTCACGCCCAGTTAGGTCTATTTTGTGGCAAGGACAAAAGGATCAAACCGGAGTTTAGTATCTTAGAGAAGAAGAAATTCCATAATGCAGTATATTTTCTAGAAGATTTTACGGAGGATCACATCAGGATCATTTTGAGCAGAGTCCATGGTGACAATATGTACCTGGAGAGGATGCATGATATTACGCCTCAGGAAATTCATGCAGTCACCAATTTTTGTAACACAGGGGAAGTGCCAACCTTGAGAAAGGTAAGAAAAATCAAAATAGCCAAGCTCACCGGTTCAATAAGTGACTCATGGGGTATGACAGTTAATCCTATCAAGGATGATCTGGTGAAATATGCCTGCATGGTGATAGGCTACAGAATGTTTTCAGCCAGCAGGATTAATTCTGTATCTGTTGCAGTGGTAAATACCGCTTACCGGATGATTAAAGAGGATGCATCTTTTGACTTATGCACCGGTATGTAGAGGCAACTCCTGTTGAATCTAAAGGCAATCAAACAGGACAATGCACTGAGGTTTAAGTTTGGACAACTACTGGTAGGGTTGTTCTTCTATTTCCAAGGCTACTTTCCTGGAGTAGGAGATGTCCAGTGGTCTCCTGACCAACTGGTAACCAAGCAGATTAAGGAAAGCGTACAAGCCATTGGAACCAGTTACCCTGAAGTACTGAACAAATATTTTGATGAGTTCAGAAGAAAGATGAGTCAAAGGGTAAGAATCTCAGGTGATATAGTGAAGAAATACGAAGATGACATCTATTTCATCATTCAGGTGGACAAATGCTTAATGGAGGCTATTGAGCCTAGAATGGAGGAAGTGGAGCCAATGGGCTATGAAGTTATGTATGATATGCTGGAAGGGTATGCCTCAACCCTTATTGCCTCACCTCTTGATCTAAAGGCTAAAAGGACCAGAACCTACTTGGAGAGGATTGCACCGGCTGAAGAACCATCTGCTAAGAAAGGAAAAGAACCAACATCAAAGAAAGCCAAGGCAGTGCCTGCAGCATCGGCATCGGCTACCACTGCAACTCCAAGAGTGACCAAGCGGTCATCAGCAAAGAAGAAACCGAAAGTAACACCGACAAAAGTCTTTGAAAGAAATAGGAAGACTAAGACAAATGAACTAGAGTCTGAAGAAACCGAGTCTGAAGAAACCGAGTCTAATGAAAAGCCAAAGAAGGCCAAACAGACAAAGAAGATGAAGAAGAATGAATCGACAACATCTGCATTGGTAAATATTGACATCTCCTCATACAAACCTTTAACACATTTTCAAAGGACAGTTAAGAATATTAGGAGAAAATTACTTCATGATTTAGTAGATTATTATGATGATTTCAGTGATGAGGAGAAGGAAGAAATATTACAAGAAATCATTATTTATTTGTGCAAGAATGACCGGTCGCCATCAAAGATTAAATCTCAGACACTGGCTTCTTTATTTAAAGCATTAGATAATAAATGGCACATTGCCATTGAAAAAGAACAGGAGATTAGGGAGAAAGTCTTTTCACAGTACTTTCTCGATCTCTCAAATTCAGAATTGTTTGATGTGCTGGATCAAAATAAAGGTCTCTTCTTCACAAGGAGAAGAAGACACTAGCTGTTGGAGGGAAGAATTGATGATCTGGAAAAAGACACTCATCAGCACATGAATCATGCTATTCTAGCTCACAAAGCATGAATGGCCAACCTCCAAGTGGAAAAAGAACCGGTTATTTCCAAACCGAATGAGGTTTTTGATGAGGAAGGAAACCTGGTTGAAGAACCAATCGACACTATCGATGTCGATGCCATGGATGTAGAAGATGTCACTCAGGACATACCTTCTGAGGGAGTTGAACAGGGGCAACAAGCTGAACAGGGTGGTGAGTAGGCTAAGGACACACAGGAAGAGAAGAAGAAGAGGGATGAAGATGAGAAAAAGAAGAAAGAGGAAGAGAAGATAAAAGAGGAAGAGGAGAAATGAAAAGATGAAGAGAAGAAGAAGCAAGAAGATGATAGGAAGAAGAAAGAAGAAGAGGATAAGGAAGAAAAGAAAAAGAAGGAAGAAGAAGAAAAGAGAAAGAAGAAAGCGGAAGAGAAGAAGAAGAAGGAAGAGGAAGAACAAAAGAAGAAGGAAGAGGAAGCAAAGAAGAAGGAAGAAGTAGAGAAGAAGAAGAAAGAAGAGGAAGACAAGAAGAAGATGGAAGAGGAAGAAAAGAAGAAGACAGGGAACAAGAACAGAAGAAAGAAGCAGAGAAAAGGAAGAAGGCAGAAGTAGATAAGGCAGCTAAAGCAATGAAGAGCACACAGATGGAGACTCCTAAGGCAACCGAGAGCCAAGCCAAACTGACTCATATCTCAAGTCCTATTGATCTCCAATCTACAAGTGAGTCAGAGCTTATGCAGAGCATCAAGGTTTCCCAAGAGCGTCTTGAGATCATTCGCAGGAAAAAGGAACATGACATAATTCAGGTGGCTGTAGACACCCTTACCGGTTTAATCCCCGGTACTAATCTTCCGGACACTGAATCATCACTAGCACAACTCAAACTACTATGTACCATAGTGGATGATCAGGTGCAGAGCCTGGAAGAAGTAGCTAAGGCCAATGTCAAGAAAGAGCACCAAAAGGCTCTTAACGTTGCTCTAGTGAAAAAGATGAATGAGCTTAGGACTGAACTGCCAAAAGACCAAAAGGACATAAGGAATGCCTTGGATGAGGGAAACTTGCTACTTAGCAAAATCTGTCAACCTTATCTGTTCTGCGATGATGTGCTAGCCAAGAAGCAAAAGCTTCAAATGGACTTACAGTCCTACTTGGGCACATTTAAGACACCTTATGATTCCTTTGCAACATATGGGCAAACCGTTCATCGGTTCTAGATCCAGTCAGCTAAGATGGAGCAAGAGATTAGTACACAGTCTAGGGATTTTCAGGAGCTTCAACTGGTTTTACTTCCACGACTGCAAATTCTTCAAAAGTGTTATCTGAACCTGGATGCCCTAACAGTCACACAT
Organism: Cryptomeria japonica; assembly: GCF_030272615.1. Classification (NCBI taxonomy): domain Eukaryota; kingdom Viridiplantae; phylum Streptophyta; class Pinopsida; order Cupressales; family Cupressaceae; genus Cryptomeria; species Cryptomeria japonica. The sequence goes on along the minus strand of NC_081407.1, from coordinate 361,894,988 downwards.
GAACTAAGCACAGTTGATGCCATGGAGGAACAGGTATCCCAGATGCAAACAGAGAATGAAGTGGCAACCTCCCTACTTGAGTCCTGGTCTCTATCCATGAAACAATTTTTGCAGGACTATAAATCGGTTTTTGACAAGTATTATTCATTATTGTCATAAACTTTTTTTTATATATATGGAAACAGGATTATTCAACGGTACTTTGTCATTGTTGGCAAAGGGGGAGAAGTATCTGGTTTTTGGTTTTAAAATTTTGATCTTCTGACACAGGAGGAGAAGTATCTGGTTTTGAAATTTTGATATATGTTTTGATATATGCTATATGCTCTGATGTCTCAATGATTATGCTTTGTATGCAAAATTGCTATACACTGTGTTGATTAAGGGATAGTGTATATGCTTAGGGGGAGCAATTTTGTTAATGGCATGTTTTTGATTCTAAAACACTTAGACGTCAAAATTTTATTTTCCTAAATGTTGCCATCAATGCCAAAGGGGGAGATTGTTGGCATTTTTGTTGTTTATGATGTGATTGTCATTGATGGACACACACTTGTATTGAGATCCCCTTTATATGTATGAGCTAGAGCTCAACCGGTATTTGTTCCAACCGGTATGTTGTATTCTAGTCTTTAGACTATTGGTGATTTTGCAGAATGTGTATCCCGGTCTGAAGCGGCATGTCGACCCCAAGCGGTTCATAGATCCCAAGCGGTACGAGGGAGAAAAGTGGCACAACACATTCTTACCAGTCTTCATTTTTGTCAAACCGGCAACCGGTATTTTGTATGAACCGGTAATACTCTGTGATGAGTTACCAATCCACCGATTGTTTGACAGTGCCGACACATTGATAGTTCTTTTTGTGTCGTGTTACAGAGTATGTCTAGATTCATTGAACCTAGAAAATTGTAATGTAATCCTATTGGATCGACATGAAATCAGATTCCTTTAAAAAGGACATCATGTCTAGGGTTTTAAGTTGTTGCTGAAAGGGTTAATGTGGTGCTAGGGTTTAAGGTGGATGTTGAGTTGTAAGAATGATCTTATCTGAGAAGATCAAGTTGTAACTAAGAGAGAGATAGAGAAGATTGAAGTAATGCTGGAATGCATTAAATGTGAGCAATATTGGATCTAACCTAGCAGTTTGTGCTATTAGATAGATCAAACACTTGTTGATTACTCACATCTTTGACAAGTTTATAGCCCTTAACTGGGTAGGCCTCAAAGCCTTTGTAAAATCCTCTAACAAGGTGGTTCACTCCTGTGAATCTAAAATCCTCTAACAAGGTAGTATTTAATCAGACTTATCTCCTAACAGAGATTGAGATTCCTAACAGGATCTGTTCTGGTGAAGAACATTGTAAGACCTTAACCGGTCTGACCTTAACCGGTCTGGTTTCTATTTTGCAGATAGTGACTTGTGAGTTCCATCTCACCGTGGTTTTTCCCAGTTGGGTTTCCATGTCAAATATCTTGAGTTATGGTTGTATTGCTTTTGTGGGTGAATGCTTTATTCGCATTTTGGTTTGCATGTGTGGTAACTGGTCTGTCTGTTAGACTGTTTTACCAGTTTATCTTTAGACCGTGTAAGTGTTTTAGTGCAGTGATTTTTGGCATACTAATGCACCCCCCCTCTTAGTATTCATTACCAAACTTGTTAAAGCTTTTACAAAGGTCCCGTTAAGAACTGATCCTATTAGGAATCATTCGGTTAAGGGATTGACTACAAATGCGCTGTTAGAAAAAAATACCTTGTAAGGAGTAATCTCAGTAGAGGATTTGAAAATCTAATCTAATGGACCACCTTGTTAGAGGATTTAATAAGTAACCAAGCTTGTTAGAGCTTACCTAGTTAGGCGATTTCAATTCTGCTTTAATTGTTAGAAAACAATAGGATTTTGCTTGATCTGTCTGAATAGCACTACACTTGCTTGATCAGATCCATTTGAGCTTCTATCTACCTTTACTCAAACTGTAGACTCATTATCCGATTCGACAACCACACACTCAGCTGATTTCAGCCAACTCTTGCCAACACTAAACAAAACAACTTCATTGACCTTAAATACAAATCAATTAGGTTGGTAACACAACAAAAATATAATCCTCTCATCAAGATTACAAACAAGTCGGTACAAGCATGACTGTTGGATTTCATAGGAATCTCTACACATCAATCAAGAAAACCTCAACTGCTCCTTGATTACCGCTTCATCGAGCTCAGTAAATCATCATGCACTTTGCATTAGATGCAATACACTTTGCTCATTCCATAGAAAAACAAACAAACACACCAAAACAATTTGAACTTGTCTTCATACAATGACCATACGTGTCACCATCATTACCGCTCAACATCAAATCATAAACCAACATAACCAATTCAACAACGTTAATTGGTTAGGGTTTAACAAAAACAACTGGTAGGGTTTACCGGTTACGTTACATAGAAGGGTTTAACCTTTTACACTGGTTACCGGTTCAACTCACAAACTTACATACCAGTTTATAATATCCTTCACAAAGCTCTTCCTACCGGTTATAAGACAATATCAACAATAACAACAATATCAACAATATCATTACCAATTCAATTGACATCAATGACAACATAACATATCATTAATGCAATCTTCATGCAAATGCCAACAGTGTTAAAATCATTTTCTTGCAAAAATACGTCCTCTTTAAGGAGAGAAAATTTAAGAAAGGAATCATTTAAAGGCTCATAAAAGGGATTTTCATAAATCTTAAATCCTTGCAACTTAAGAGCATCCTCTTGTAAAAAGAAATATGACATTTTTCTAATTTAAGAAAAAGGAAACTTGCAATAAAATATGCAAATGTAATTATGAAATAAAGTATAACGGGACTAATATAAACACACATAGCAATACATGAGAGAAGTCTTTTTTTTTTTTTAAACTATTTTGAAACATGCAAATTAAAAGATGCAATGGAAGAATGAACTAGAACTAAAAACACAATTAAACAAATATGCAACCCACAAGTCAATTTTTTAGGAAAATAATTTAGGATTTTTATGAATTTAACCTCTAAATTTATGTATTTTTGATTAAGAATATAACCTATGAGTGCCAAATTGAAAATTAAAATGCATACAAATCAGATTTGAGAACACAAATCATAAATTATGGTTTAGGAAGTTGAGTTCACCAAAATGTAGAGGTGTAATTTGGAACTAGGATTTCACCAAGTAGGATAAGATCACCAATTAACCAAATTAGCCAATACATTGAAAGAGGGGCGAATTCAATGGATCTAGCCTCAATCCAACTAGGGAAAGGGTTGATATTTATAATTAGATTCACTGGTTAGGTTTTGGTTCCCTCTTTCTAATTTGAATTGTGAAAATGTTGAAATTAGGGTAAATGGGCGAATATTGAAGAGATCGGGCATAAACAATAAGCTATAGTAATCATACAGAGACACCAACCTATATCTAAGAAGAAGAAGATGATTCAGATTTGTTCCCAGAAGTTCAATATGATTTTTTAGAACCAAGATTCTCCTCGCTCTAGTCCTTCAAATTTCTTGTGGTCCAAAGATCAGCCTATTTGCCTCTATGAATCCTATCAACCCTCCTAAATGCAACTTTGTACCTATTTCCTACACATAGAAAGAAGGGAGGAATTATTGGGAATAGGGGTTTGCTTAAGTCAAACCCTAGTTTGGAATAAACCTTGAATGAAATAAATGCTGGATAGATATACCTCAGATTTGTAATTGTTGATGATGATTCTTTTCTCTTTTAATGTAATCACATATGTTATATTAAATGACATCACAAACTCAAAACCATAATCACACATGCATGCTTGCATAGGATTGATGTAATTTTTGTCCATAATGGTTGAATGATGAATATGTAGCCTTTAAGATCTCTGAAAATGCTTGATAATGAATGCTTCATGGATGCAATAGTGCTAGATTGCTTGTAGATGGAGACATAGGATGCTTAGATGAAAATGAATTAAAAAGGATGCCTTATATAAGGATTTGATAATTGAAATCACCTTTAGGCTGACTTAGAATTGATATATTTTCAGCTAGATTTAAATAGGATAAGACTTCCCAATTATCCTCTCAAAATTTGGGGAAAAAAATTCGAGACCAGATAGTCTGATGACTTGGTCCTATCAATTTTTTTCCATTTTCTAGGTACATGAGTTATCGTGATTCTAATGCTAAATCTAGGTTGATGGCTCAAACCAAGATGCGTAGATATGCGAAATATGGTTTGAGAGTTGAATTTAGGATAGGATTTGTTGATGATTTTTATTTGCTACCTTCAATCCTAAGAGAAAATATAAAAACCTTAACATGGGATTAAGAATCTAGGTCATATATTTGACTCTATCCTTAGATTTATGACAATAAAACACAACATTAACAAGGCTGAGAAATCCTTCTTCACTTTGAGCTCCACTAGACTCAGGAGGGTATTCCCAATTCACAGTTTCATACAATATCATTAACTCATCCCTAAACAACAACCACAGGCCATTAATGGTGAATAATTCTCAGGTTCATAAACAATGGATGTTCATAAATCACCATTACCTAGTACTAATCCCATTTCTTTCAAATAATCACTAAGAATAATTAAATTAGTATCTCCATATATATCATATAAAAGAACAAATGATAACATTCTCATACTCTATTCCTTCATCCTTCAAATACCTTGGAAAAATCAAAACTAAAATAACTTAAAAAAGAAAACAAAGGACAAAAGGAAATACAATTTTGAATTTCTTGAATGTTTCTGAGTTGAATCTTGGAGATTTCATAGACTAGTGCCTAATCCAAGGTGTAGAGTGAAACCCATATTCGGATGCAAACATCAAATAGAAATTTATCTTAGCGAGCTTCTATAACATTAATTCCTAACACTAATGCAACCTCTGTAGTTATTACATAAATCATTCTTATAGATCCATATTGTTTTCCTTAACCTACTGTAATTCATACATAGGAGTGTAATATCTTCCTTGAAAAGAACCCACAAATAAAATTACACATTCACAAGATTTTTCTGAAGACAAATAAAAAAATCCTTGATATTATTATTCATACAAGATGAAGAAATACAATATGGAGAGAATTTTTGCAAAATTCCCACAACAGTTCATAAACTAACTAATATTACTAAAGGAATATTTACATTCGTTTCTATGAATGACTCCCCACTTGACTTAGACACTACTATTCTACCCTTTTTAGTAGAACCCCCAAAATTCTCTCTTGACATCATGCCTTTTTTTTTTTTTTTTTTTTACAACCCTGGAATTCCTTTTATATGAGTAAGGAATGTAACAAGCTTCAGGTTGTTTTCAATTGCCATATTCTCATTTGACACATATTTGTTTTATACACGTGGAAAAGAAATATTTCGAATATGAAATCTTAAACAATAAAGGATAAATTATTATATTATGTGCATTAGAAGCCATCTAAGTGAAGAATAAGATTTCATTAAAGACCAACTACTTGAGCCATACCACCATCTCACTATTGATGACATTGGGGACATAAGATTCTCACTATACAAACTAGTGGAGGAGCTCATAGAGTGATGTTGTAATCAGAACAGGGGGTCAATATTTAGCTATCAACTTTAACTAAATAGGCTCTTTACTAGAGTCGACTCTCCCTGATCCTCCTTGTTCTCATCCCCATCCCCTTTGCCTCTTAGTCATTAGACAATTAAGGGATGAAGGTAGGTAGCTTTTGAAAGGCCTTTTGCAATTGTAGTTTCCTTTCAATATACCTTTAGCTAGAAGGTAGTTTACTGAAGTATTCACCACTCAATGTCATTGAACTTACATCTTGTAAACACATAGTCTATTTCTACACATAGGCACTGTAATGCCCACCAAAATACCCTAGATAAATATAACAAACTAACAAAGAAATAGAGATAATTTTTTCAAGATCCATAATAACACATATAACTCACATGAATACTAATATACTAACATAATTCCCAATAAATACATCATCTAAGCATGATATCAATTATACATATACTATCTAGGCATAAGCATAATCAACTCTAAACATAATCGTAAGAACATAAGCACACAAGTGGATATGATCATCATCACATAGATTAACCTTTCCCTACGGTATCTCAACACCATTACTTGACATAACATTAAGAATATGAACAACATTATAAAACTCAATCACATTCTCCCTAATAATCATTTTATCTAAGATCATAGGAATCATCCATTTAACTAAACTATCATGAACACTTTCTATCCTAATCCCATGAAATACCAATATTACTTTAGATTCATTTTGAATACATAAAATCTAAATGTTCCTATTCCTTTATTCCCAACCAATGAATACCCATTTTAATTTCCTAAGATAACAATTATAGAGAATATTCTTTTCTCAGTTCAATGACATAAGATGCACATATATTACTAATCCAAATAGAATTATCTATTCAACAAGGTCTATAATCTCCAATTACATTATAGACAAAAAGCCAAGGTATAATACATATCTAACAAGAGTACAACAACATCTTCTACTACAAGAACCATAATCACAATCTACTATCTCAATATCCAATTACATATGATTAGAATACCCTCTTACATCAATATGCATAACTTCCTAATCTACTAAAATGAACATATCATGATACATCTTACAACATTGCATTTAATTATTAAAAGTACATAACATCTGCTCCAAGAGACCAAGTACAAGTTGAACAGATAAGAATCCATTTGCACACACACGAACATCCAATGAAGAGAAATAAATCCCAATGAAAGAAGGAATCAAACCACCCTGCTATGTGGAACCATAAGGAACCACCCCCTGTGCTTCAGATAATGACACAAGATCCCACACACACTCTAGATCTAGGATGACACCTAACTACCAAAGGACATAAACATGGAAACAACCACAACTAAAAGGCAACCACATTAAAAATACTTTGAATCTCATGGCAAGGCTAAATAAAAAACACAAGACTCCCATAAGCTTCTCAATGAAACACGACATAAGGAACTAGGACCTACATGTAGGGAAGAGTGTCATGACATGCTATCACCACATAACAACAAAGGGAGATCCTGAGAAATTGGTCTCGACACCTGTGATACTCATGCAGAACCATCTTAACTTTTAAGGAAATCAAGGGAGTTTGGTTTGCCTAGATCACCAAGACCTTCCCAAATCTCATCTCGAGTCTATACTAGCACTCTAGGGGCATGAGTTGTGGCACCACAAATCCATTTCTTACCTTATTAATGTGAATCACTACTACCCATCCAACCTAGGATTAATTTATTTAGTTATCATTTGATTACATAAAGAAACTCCCAATAAGATTTCCTGGTATTCTAGACCCCGACACCTATCTCTAGGAGTTCCTGACAGTCTATTCCTCATGACCCCAACACTCACATACACATGCTCAAATAAACCAATAGGACTATCAAGTAACATAACCTAGTTATCCAGGGTTCAAATGATAATCGATATAAATGCATAGAAAATACAAATAATCAACCTCATACATAAGCAATAAGGAATCATATAATATCCAATACTACAATATCCACATATATCCATCATGATCCCAATGATCAACAACAAAAAAAATTCATTATGCTAAAAAAACCATAATAGCATAAAAATCCATCCTTAAGAAAGTTAATCAAATTCCAAAGCATAAAGACCAATTCTGGAAAACATAGGGATTCGAAAACAACCTCGGGTAGAAATCACAGACTTATTAAATTGACCCAGTTATAAAACATAATAGTTTGGTGCATTCACAGACTAGTGCAATGCATTTGAACAACATAATAGTGCTCATGGATAATAGTTCAATGCATATGAAAACTAGAATCATGCATCTGAACATCTAAATAGTGCATTTACCCAATTCTGCAGCCATATTATCAGTTAAATAGGTTATCCAACACATGAAACAATGCTTATGGTTTACAGATGAGTGCATTTGTCCTCTATAATAGTGCATTTATACAATTAGCACATATGTCAAATCTATATTCACCATTATGGCGCATTCAAGACAAAAAGATAAAAATCTCAAAGACAACATAAAATGACTGGCTGAGTCTGAAGATAAAAGAAACATATAAACAACACTAACCCTAATTATACAAGGGCACAAATTAAATGAAACAAGGTAATAATGTGAGGTAAAGGATCAAGGAATAATGGCCTCTTGACATCACACAAACTCCCATAGAACCAAAATCCCTTGAGCAACTAAGGTCTCCAAATAAAACTTTCATAGCAACACTAGGGAAAATGCCAAATATAGAAAAAGACTAAGCAAACGGCTCCCACTCAACAATGAAAATCAATAGTATCTAATAACAAATAGATTCCTATAGACCAAAACTAATGGAAATACATTCCCAGGAAACTCCAGAATACCACTTAATAAAACTATAATATAATAATGATTCCCATAGACATATTTTAATCACACAACAAGTCCAAATTTCTTTCAAAGGCACTGAGAAGACAAGCTTTTGAATTAAAATACAAAGAAGGCAAAAACCTCCAACCTAGAAAAATAGAAGTTATGAAAAGAAAAATTGATGCAAAGAGAGACAATCCAAATCCTTTATCCACCAATGCAAACACAACCTCAATAAATCCAAGCCAAGCTCCAAATGACAAACCAATAACATAAATTATTCATCAATCAATAATACTCTGAAAATTCTCTAGCCAAGCAACCCCTGTGAAAACTTAGAAAACTCTATTTATAAAAAAATTAATCAAAACTATACAACCTCTCCAACCAATCAAAATAATCCAAACTATTATATTTCTTACCAACCATCTCGAAAATCAATACAAGGATGATAAACAATAATATTATTTCAATCTCCAAATCTCACAACCAATAATAAAAGAGGGTAAGTAAGATAAATGTTAAATAAATAAATAAATAGATAAATAAATCAATAAATAAATAGATAAATAAATGGGTAAAAAGATAAAATAACAATAAATAAACTCATTAACCAATGAAAAAAATAGAAAGGCTAATAAATAAATAAATCAAAAGCCTAATAAATATTAAATCACAAAAAGAATATTAATAACTAATAACCCTCAACAATTAAATCCACAATAATATATATACATATTAATGCCATCCATTAATTTTAATTTAATATTAATAAACTATATAAGCTAATTAATTAATTAATAGTTTAATCAATAATCACAACTCATTAAGGCAACTCAACATGGGGTAACACAGAATGCCACATGATGTTGAACAATGCAACTCTCAACAAGATACCAAAACTGATAGGATACCAGCTAAACCTATAGTACAAAATGGGATCTCATGTCACCTCTGATCAACTTGCCATTGGGATAAAGACACGCTTAGACTTGTGGAGCTAGGTGGAGTCGATGTCTAATACTTGGAAACCTGTAATCACCAATATACACCCAACAACATATATATAATATAAAATATAAAATAATCAGACAGGTGAAAGAGAATCGCTATGTCATATCATGCTCATGACAAGTGGTATGACATCATCCCTTTCACAAATGTAGTAGTAAAAAAATCATGAAAAACATAGCATCATCATCATCATGTTTGATAGAATCATGAGGTAGGGTTAGTACTAACAAGATACCCTCATAACATCATAAGAAACATAAACCTCACATGAATATTGAGTGCATATAAATCACCAAATATGAGTCCATCACAATAGTCCCAAAAGTATAATCATCAATATGAAACCATAATGTATCAAATGTAAGTATGAAATGTCTAGCATAAACTATAAACATCCAAATCATAAATAGATCCATAAACATCTACCAAAGAATCATAAAAGAGTGTAAACATAATCCATAAGTCTATCGATGCATAAGAGAAAAGATAAATCAGGGAGGGGCACATAGGCACTCCATTTATGAAACTATACTCAAACAAGTATAGAGGGAATTACTCATAATACATCTTGGCCAACTCATCAATCATTTAATTGAGAAAAAAATTGACACTTCTAAACTCATAAGCTCTAAATATAGCCAAGCTTGTTGTGCCATGCACATAAAACATTGTTTCTTCTTTTTGTCATTTCAAATGATCCAAACTTATCCACTATGATTACTGAATTGCCAGTTCAATTCTTTCTTCAGGAATAATCCATCATCTGTACCCATGCAACTTTTCATGCTACCAAAGTACTTCCTTGGGATTATCACATATTAAATCTTCTAATTATCACCTCTGGTGATGATCTTCTGCAGGTGATTCGTCATGATCTTCTTGTTTTCTATTTATGGAACTCACATTCCCAACATGTTGCTTGGTTGAAACTTCCGCATGCTATTCGTCTAAATCTTATCCATTGATAAAAAAACATTAATGACCATTGAAAATATTTGAATCTCTTGTTTTTATCATTTAAGCTCAATGTTAGTCATCTTGAGCTTTACCGAGTATATTCAATGACTCACGGTTTCAAATTCACTAGTTGTTCTCTTCCTTTCTTTCCTAGACAAGTTGAATTCCCAAAAGAAGTCTCACCAAGTCTCAAGATGACATGTTGGACTCTTCATCTACACACAAAACACCCTCTTGATACCCGAGAACTCGCTTAGGAGAGGGGAAACCTCTTAGCGAATGTCATGTTATTCCATGTGTCATCCTGCAGTCACCTTACTCGGATACTCACATGAGCACAAGGAAAACCTTATCGAGTTTTAAGTGCTTCATCTCTCATCCTCATCCATAAGACTTGAGACTTGGTGAGAGCTTTGAAATGTCTCACCGAGTACTCGAGTTGGCATTGCCTTTGCCTCTACAAAAAATAACACCACTAAGAGCTCGATGGGACACTTTTCTTTATCTCAACAAATCTTGAGCTACTCCTTGGAACATCATTTCATTGCCACATTAGATGGAACTCAGACGCTCGACAAGGCATGTCGAACATTCCAACGTATGTTGAGGGCCATCAGAAATAAGAACACTTGAAAAACAATTTAAGGCACATGCAAAAAAGTCATATCCATAGGACATCGTGGAAAGGGGCAAATACTAGGCACATGATATTAAAACATGAGGGACACAATAAACTTCAGACCTTTACACATTAGAACTACCAACTAAATAAAGAGCACTAGGACAAGGGGCCAGTGGCAAATGATTAAAAGCCCATGGAAGAACAACTTAAACCATGAGTGATCGGAACAAGAGGTCACTAAGAAAACATGAAAACTTGCCAAAGGAAAATTTGAAAGCACTTTAGAAGCAAAGAAAGGTTCAAAACCAAACCCTGAGGTAGTTTGTAGAATCTTTGTAGGAGAAAATCAATGTGCATGATCCTGATTTTCACATGGGCACCAACACTTTCTTCTGAATTTGAGTGTGCTAATAGTGGCTCTATTTGGGGATAAATTCCCCCTATGGGCATTGCAATAATTTAGATCTCTAGTAGAAGTAGGCCAATAACCTTGTCCATTGGCATCCTTATTCACAATTAAATGAAAAATCGGATCCATTCTTCAGTTGGTGACCTAGGGCCACCAAAAATGAAAAACCAAAGTTTTCCTTTACCAAACATCTAATTTTCATCACATGTTAGTAACATTGACCTAGAGCTATCACTGGAAATTATAGGATTACACACAAAGCCACTAACCCTTTTAAAAATGGCATTGTACCCATCATTAGTTTTTTTAGTTTAATTATGCACTATTTAATCAGACCAAAATTGAATACATTTATTTTCATATGGCACACCGTCTTTGCATCCATCAAATAGAATAATTTCATATTCAACATAGCATTCCTTACTATCCATCTTAATGTCATCTTCTGTAACATGACCATCTAATTGAAAAAAGTTAAAGCACTCATACTTTACCATACAACTAGCCTCTTCATACTTATCTCTACCATAAGTTTACAGACAACAAATGCATTCATCTGTTGGAATCCAAGAACACTAAGAGGAGAGGGGGGGAAGGGGTGAATCAGTGTTCTCCCGGTATGATTAATTTTAACCTTATTAGCACAACAACTTAGTAACCAGTATGCATACAAGCAAATAACAAGAAGTAATAATGCAACCACAAAGATCAACACCATAACACAGAGATTTATACATGGAAAACCTCAAAGAGGAAAAAACATAGTGGGATTGGTGACCCACAATATCTATCCATTGATCAGATGAATAAATATTACATATAAGGGGCCTCCACATGTAGGAAGGCACACTACCTAGAGCGCATTGGTCATCACAAAAGGATCCTCACCGACTACAAGAAATATTCAGACTATAATCCGGAAAGAAGATTGAACTGCAAGAATAACATCTCTTATGCCTGAGTATAGTTCCAGTTAAGCTCAATACCAGAGGTCTTAAACCTCTTACACAAACCCAATTCGATCACCTATGATTGACCAAATCCTCTGCATATGATTACAACCTTATTCACAGACTGATAATCCCATAACCACCCATGACCATGATCTACAAAGAGATCTTACATCATATTTATACAAACCCTAGACCTAAACAATTAGGTCAGCCACCTAAAAGATAATACAATATCCATTACGTAAACCCACAAACCAATGATGACCCAGATTGGCCTAAGACTGAAACAACATTATCCAAACAATAAATCCAACCGATAACACATTGGGAGCATCCACCAACACGCTACATAAACCACTCCATAACCTAGGAGAATAACACAGAATAACACTAGACCTAAAATAGGTCACCATAAGCCAAATGCAACACCACCGATCTGCTGGCATTTGATCATTTGAACTAAACTGGTAATGTATGTCTGCTTGATGCAATCAGTATATGTTTGTTGTGCATAGAGATTAGATTTATGTATGATGACTATTTTGTATGTTGTCATTGATGGTAACTATGTTTCTTTAAGTCATCTAAGTCCTACAGTTCAGTCGGCTAGACTTAACCGGTAAAGCAAAGAAAATTTAATCAGAACTGGTAAAAGATTGATAGAGTTACATTTCGATAAATGGTACGTAAAAAATTATGAAGATTGAGATGATGTGGTTTTGCAGCAGCATTGAAGACTATCAGATGAAGATATGTTCATGAGTGCATGTGCAAAATCGATTAGGTGAATGAGATTTATTTGATAGAAAAGATTAGTTGATGGAGACTTAACCAGTAGTGATGAAAATCACTCAGATCGGTAAAACGACATAGAATTGGATTTGTTATGTCAGTGGCCAACATAAATAAAGTGTACAATGCAATATTATCTAGATGTATTGAACCTAGGGGATTGTAACAAGGTTCTAGCTGACCTTATGATGATGTTTAAATGTGTTATGAGGTATGAAAGAATATATATACATGATCTTGATAGTGTGATAGATAATGAGTGAATTTTGTATTTTTGATAGTGCAAAGATCAGAGGAGTTGAGAGATGATTTCTATGTGATGTTGTAATGTTCTGAAGCAGATCTTATCAGACACTAAAGGTGTTATACTAAGATCATTTTTACTTGTTGACTACCTAAGACCTGCAACAAGAAAATCCTCTTACAAGGTCACTCCTAACAGGGTGTAGCCAGATCCTAACAATTCTGATTATTAAATCCTCTAACCAGGTGACACATTAACTTGTGTTTGCAAATCCCAGTAACTTGGGTAGCTCCTAACAGGGCTGGTCATCATAGGACTTTTTATAATTCTCTTAACCAGACTTAGACACTTCTAACAGGGTGTGCCCCTAACCGAGTGTTGTAGACCTTAATCGGTCAGATCTCTATACTATAGATAGTGGATCTTGTGGGTACTAACTCACACCGTGGTCTTTCCCATTTGGGTTTTCCACATATAAACTCTTGTGTCATGTTGTTTATGCTTTATGTGGTGATTGCATACTTGGTTTTATTTCTTACATGCCTATTGAGTTTTAAGTGGCTGAAATTGATATTTAGATTTGTATTATTTTTTCTATCACTGATTCACCCCCCCTCTCAGTGCCTTATAAGTTCATCAATTGGTATCAAAGCCTAACTTCCTTAAGGATTAACCACTTGGAAGGGATCTCTAATCCTAAGGAAAATATGGGTGAAGGAATGAGCTATAGAGATATGGATAGAGAAATTGCGGAAACCAAGGATGAGCTAGAAACCCTAAGAGGCAAGTACAAGACATCACTAGCTAAAAGGAAGGAACTAACCGAACAATTGTTGGAGATCTCTGACAACAACTCTTCAGATGAGGAAAAAATTGATGCACTGGTTGAAGAAGTAGAGAAGCTAAATGGTGAACATACTAACATGAGGAGATAACTTGAAGCATTAACAATCCAGATGAGTGAGGGACTTGAAGCTAGAAGAAAGACCGAGGATTAGATCCGAGATAAAGAGAATGAAATCTTTAAGATCAAGTAGGAGAATGCAACTTTATATGAACATGGACATGAGGAGAAAGAACAAAAAGAAGCATTACAATCAGATCTTGAAATGGAAATGTCTCTTGGAGAGACCCTCATGAAAAGGAATGAAGACCTTACCAAGGAACTTACTGAGGCCAATGAGAAGCTTGATAAATTCAACAAGAGCTCCTCTATGCTGGATGAATAGATCCAATCTTAGAGGATGAAAGGTGATACATCTAGGTTAGGATACAATATATCTAAGAAAGGTGAACCTTCTGGTACCAAGAGCAACACACATGAAGGTAAAACTGCTCCTAAGGCTCAGAAGCCTACTGGTAAGAAAGCTTACAAACCTATTTGTTTTAACTGTCATAAACCAAGACATACTGCTAATGTTTGTAGAAGTAGATCTGATGCTAATACTAGTTATAGACCTAATAATAGATACATGCCTAGGAGATTTGAAGTTTATTGACATGCAACATGTATGGGCATAGATCAGTTGAATGCAGATATGGAGCAAACAATCCAACACCTCACATGAACCCAAGACCTATTGATGATTGGAGAAGGAATTTTAATGATCAGAGGAACACAAATTGGCAAAGACCCTATGTTAACCGGTTTAGTCCTTATTGTTGGTATTTTGGTATGGTTTTTTTATTAATGTCAACACCTACTAAAACACTAGAACTTTGGAGATCCAACAACATTCACCGACAAGCAAGTGACTATTGCACAGTTACTGGTATATGGTTCACTGACAGGATATAATGATCACTGACACTCATAATTATGTGGAAGACACTTGGTAATGTTGAAGACATCGTTTGGACATCTTGTCCTAGAGTTTTATTCATTGGTATATTCATATTTGCATATTTGCTTTTGCCAGCAAATAGGTTTAGGGTTACCTAGGGTTACACCGACAGGTTTATCTTTTCCAGATCAACAGGGCATGCTAAGGAAATGATTAATTATTATTGTAAATGCATTAAGACAACATGTTCAATCTGTTATTGCATCAGATATTATATTGTTTGTAAAATGTTTTTATTGTAATATCTTGTAGAGCCGACCTACTAAAATTGGTCTTAGGTTATGGTATAAATGTAAGATCTTATTTGTAAGATCGAATGTGGAATGCGAAAAAGAATTGTGTGAAGGTATATGCGAGATTAAGAAGAGCTATACACAAAGACATCATTTGAAGGTGAAGCTAGGTTTTTGTGAAAGCATATCAGCATTACACCAGTACTGAATCCAGCATATGAAGATGCTATTTTGTGTAGTACATTCTTATTGGATTTAATCATCCAATTGTAGTCAGCGTGACTCCCATTTTGTGATTGAGTAGTGAGCTCTAGGTTGTTGGCCTTTCTGCATGTGAAGACTCCATTTATGTACCCTTTAAATGTTTTAACTACAATAAGATTGGTCATATGGCTTCAAGATGCCCTGATAGACATGCTAGACTAAGAGAAGAAGCTAGAAGGACATACAAACCTAATCCTGAATATCAGAGATACAGATTTAAGAAGAACAAAGACAAATCTTGTTACATTGCTGATGAAGGTGTGATTGATGATTCTGATGAGGATCCGGTAGACAATGGATGGGTTTTTGTTGCTATAACAGAAGATCAACTGACACCTACTATTCAACCGGTAGAACAAGCCCTAGCAGCTAAAGTTGAAGTAAAGGATGAATGGATCATTGACTCAGGATGCTCACATCATATGATAGGAGACAAAGGTAAATTATTGAACTTTCAAGAATACAATGGAGGTTTAGTAAGATTTGGAGATGACAAAGCTTGTTCAATAAAAGGTAAGGGTACAATATCTCTTGATGATAAGCATAACACTGACAATATCTACTATGTTGAAGGATTGCAGCATAATCTTTTAAGTGTTGGTCAATTAGTTGAGAAAGGATTTCAATTACAATTTAAAAATGGAAAATGCAAAATTATGAATAGAACTGGTTTGGAAATTGTAACCGGTAATCAGACTAGAGGTAATATCTTTCATTTGAATAATAGTAAAAAGACATGCTTGATTACACATATAGATGAAAGTTGGTTATGGCATAAGAGACTCTGTCATGTAAACTTTGATTGCATGATAAAGATCAGTAATACTAAGGCAGTTAGAGATCTACCTAAAATTATCAAACCTCAGAACACAATATGTAAGTAATGTCAATTTGGAAAACAAGTTAGAGCTAGTTTCAAAAGTATTCCATAAAAATCCAATAATGCTCTTGATTTGATTCACATTGATTTATGTGGTCCAACTAGAACTAAAATCTTACAAGGTGATAGATATTTCATGCTAATCATTGATGACTATTCTAGAATGTGTTGGGTTACTTTTCTCAGAGAAAAATCAGAAGCACTTGGAAAGTTCGAACTATTCAAAGCAATGGTTGAAAATGAAACCGGTAAGAAAATAAAATGTTTAAGATTAGATCAAGGAGAAGAATTCACATCTAAGGCCTTTAATACATTCTGTGAAGTGAATGGAATTAGAAGACAACTATCAGCACCTCAGACACCACAACATAATGGAGTTGTTGAAAGGAAAAATAGAACTATCTTGGATGCAGCAAGAAGTATGTTATCAGAAGCAAATTTACCACATGTTTATTGGAGAGAAGTAGTCAGCACAACGGTCTATACATTCAACAAAATTCACATCAAAGGTGAAACCGGTAAGACCCCTCATGAACTATGGTTTGGTAATACTCCTACTCTTAAATATTTCAGAATTTTTGGAAGTAAATGTTATATTAGAAGAGATGAGTATATTGGCAAATTTGATTGTAGAAGTGATGAAGGAATATTTCTTGGTTATTCATCTAAGAGAAAGACATATAGATGTTTTAACAAGAGATTGCAGAAAATCGTTGAGAGTACAAATGTAAAAATTGATGAGCAATTTAAAGGAACTTCAAGGTATACAGACTCTGAACCAGCAATAGAAATTGTGACAAATGAACCTACACCAAATCCACCGGTACAAAATGAAGATCTAGTTACCTCGGTACCATCTGAGGATTCCAAAATAACTGAAGAACAAACGGCAAACAAAGACACCCCGATATGTAAGATTGAATCACTCTGAAGATCAGATAATTGGAATTAAATTTAAAGAAGTTATGACAAGAGGAAGATTGGCAAATGAAGAGGTATCTCTTATTTCTCAAATAGAACCATCATCTGTTAATGAGGCATGTGAAGATAAATTTTGGATTAAAGCTATGGAAGAAGAATTAGAACAAATTGAGAAAAATAACACTTGGACATTAGTTCCCCGACTTAAAGATAAAAATGTAATTGGAACCAAATGGGTATTCAAAAACAAACTTAATGAAGATGGTAAGGTTGTTAGAAATAAAGCAAGATTAGTATGTAAGGGATATTCTTAGAAAGAAGGAGTTGATTACAATGAAACCTTTGTACAGGTAGCTAGAATTGAGGCAGTCAGATTATTCTTGGCTTTTGCAGCACACAAGAACTACAAAGTTTATCAAATGGATATTAAATGTGCATTTTTGAATGGAGATCTTGAAGAGGAAGTATACATTGAACAACCTGATGGATTTTCTTTGGAAGATGACAATGATATGGTTTGCAGGTTAAGGAAAGCTCTATATGGACTGAAACAAGCCCCAAGAGCTTGGTATGCAAGATTGGATAAGTATCTTTGAAAGATTGGTTTTACTAAAGGAAATGCAGACAACAATTTATATTACAAAATAACTAATGATGACATCTTAATTATAGAAGTATTTGTTGATGATATAATCTTTGGAGGAGAAGATGCTTTATGTAAGGAATTTTCTACTAAAATGCAGCAAGAATTTGAAATGTCTATGATTGGAGAAATAAAATTCTTTTTAGGATTGCAAATTTCACAAACTGACAAAGGTATATTCTTGAGTCAATCCAAATACTTAAAAGAGTTACTAAAGAAATTTGGGATGGAGAACTCTAAACCGGTAAGCACACCTATGACTACAAATGACAAATTATCTCAAAGGGATGAATCTACACCTGTTAATCCAACTAGATACAAATCTATGATAGGAGGTTTACTGTATTTAACATAAACCAGACCTGATATTATGAATGCAATATGTATTGTTTCAAGATTTCAAAGTAATCCTCGAGAAAATCATGAATCAACAGTAAAAAGGATTTTTTGGTACTTACAAGGCACTATAAATCTTGGATTATGGTATCCTAGAGATGGAAACTTTGAATTATGTGCATACACAAATGCAAATTGGGTAGGAGATGTGGATGATAGAAAAAGCACCACCAACGAAGCATTCTTTCCTGGAAAGAGATTAGTTTCTTGGTTGAGTAAGAAACAAAGTTGTACATCTTTATCAACAGCAGAATCAGAATATGTTGTAGCAGCAACTAACTATACACAGGTACTATGGCTTAAGAAAATGTTGAAAGACATAAAGGTAAAATGCAAGGAACCTATTACCATATATTGTGATAACACTGCAACAATTGATATATCTAAGAATCCAGTACTACATTCTAAAACAAAACATGTTTCTATCAAATTGAATTTTCTAAGGGAAAAAGTTGAAGAAAAGGAGATAAAACTGGTTTATGTGAACACTAAAGAACAACTTGCAGATATTTTCACAAAACCTTTGCCTAAAGAGACTTTTGAATATCTTAGAGATTAGCTTGGAGTCATACCACCACTAGGAGAGACTTAGACAGTTGATGATTGTCATCAACCGATAGAATTAAAAGACAAAAATTTTACTCCTGTCTTTGATGAGGAAGCTACTTCTCAGGGGGAGTAGTTGGTATTTTGTATATGAACTTGGTATTATTGTAACTTTGGCATTTGATGTCAAAGGGGGAGAGATATCTATGGAAAAACTCATTATCTTTTGAAGAGATTGATATGGAAACTTTGGATAACACATGTTGCTCCCAAGGGGAGAGATTGTTGTTTGGGAGAGACTATTACTCTTTGTATTTTGGTTATGATCTTTTTTAGAGATTGTTGGTTATTGGTATTTGGCATTTCTATTTTGGCACTTTGATGGTTTTTCCATCTTGTGTTGCCATCAATTCCAAAGGGGGATATTGTTGGTATTTTGGTATGGTTTTGTCATTGATGTCAACACCCACTAAAACACTAGCACTTTGGAGATCCAGTACCATTCACCGGCAAGCAAGTAACTATTGCACAGTTACTGGTATATGGTTCACCGATAGGATATAATGATCTTCGACACTCGAAATTATGTGGAAGACACTTGGTAATGTCTAAGACATCATTTGGACATCTTGTCCTAGAGTTTTATTCATTGGTATATTCATATTTGCATATTTGCTTTTACCAACAAATAGGTCCAGGGTTACCTAGGGTTACACCGACAGGTTTATCTTTTCCAGATCAGCATGACACGCGAAGCAAATGATTAATTATTATTGTAAATGCATTAAGCGACATGTTCAATTGGTTATTGCATCAGATATTATATTGATTGTGAAATGTTTTTATTGTAATATCTTGTAGAGCTGACCTACTAAAATTGGTCTTAGGTTATGGTATAAATGTAAGATCTTATTTGTAAGATCGAATGTGGAATGCGAAAAAGAATTGTGTGAAGGTATATGCGAGATTAAGAAGAGCTATACATGAAGACATCATTTGAAGGTGAAGCTAGGTTTTTGTGAAAGCATATCAGCATTACACCGGTACTGAATCCAACATATGAAAATGCTATTTTGTGCAGTACATTCTTATTGGATTTAACCATCCAACTGTAGTTAGTGTGACTCCCATTTTGTGATTGAGCAGTGAGCTCTAGGTTATTGGCCTTTCTGCATGTGCAGACCCCATTGATGTAGACTTACTATCTGCAGTAGTATCATTTGATTATGGGTAAGGTTTCCCACCATGATTTTTCCCCTTACAAGGTTTCTACGTACAAATATTGGTGTCATGTGTTGTGGATGACTTTGTGTTTATGTTTCATGCATTAATCTTTACCGGTATAGCTATTAACTATTAACACTGTTTACCAACATATTTAACTGGTTTACCTGTATTAAGCATTAAGATGGTTAAGTTGTTTTTGGTTTGAAATTAGTTGACAACTGATTCACCCCCCCTCTTAGTTGTCACTGGGACCTAACACTTATGAGATGGAAAAGAAAGTTAATGTGATTTGTTCAATCTACAATAATTTTGGACATGTGCCAATGAATTGTAGAAGAAGAATAGGTAGAGGCAACTCGGGACCTTGGAGAGCATTTGGAATGACATGTTATCATTGCAACAAACCGGGACACATTGCCAAGTTTTGCAGAACATAGAAGAACCATCCGGTGAATCATCCTACATACCAGAAATGAAAGCAGAAAGTTGATATTGAAGAAATCAGAGCTGAGATGAATAAGACCTAGAAGAAGAAGAGTGATGACAAACCATCTCAGGAATCATATTCTTCACCTAATGTGGAGAATCCATCTCCAACAAACTAAGTTGTTTCTACAACTTGGGGTGAGCTTATTGTCAAATCTTGAGTGAAACCTTTGGATAATGCACTGCAATTTAAATCTGCATTTTCTGATGCATTTTGATGTTTTGATGTGTTTTTGGATCATAACCAGTAAACATCGAGTTTTTGCTACCGGTAATATGCTTTAGAGTATTTTAAGATGTTTTAGGGTTTTGTCGGTAAATGCATTTATTACAGTAGTTAAAGTGAAAATAAATAAAACTTTTTAAAATTCATTTGTCACTCTGCGTCTTGAGAAATTTTGGTGAAGTGTGCAGAGCATAGATAAGTTTGTGCTAGCAACATTCATACCATTTACTAGTAATCTGAGATGATCAAAGTGAAGTTTGTGTGTGAGCTTGAATTCCATCCTTAGAATGTTACCTATAATAAGTTAGTTTCACAAAATACAATGGAAATGCATACAGGAAATCCAAAATCCACTAATGAAACTACATGAAATACATACTAAAACAAATCACTATTTTACCTTCATGACTTATGTCTCATTGTGTCCTAACTCCACTATTCCTGGTTGCAGATGGTGTGCTATCAGATAATGCACTGTTGGCTTCCAAGATGGCATATGAAGAATGGATTGATAACTTGTAGTTAACTGATAGTATGATATGCAAAGCTACATGATTATGCTAAATGATACTATATGATAATATTGCTAAAATGATATTTGCTATTTGCTATTTGCTAATTGCTTAAAAAACTCATGGATGCATAAGATTGTTTTGAAAACTATTTTTGAAGACTCACTTCCTCTCAACTGAAGCTCTTGGTTTTATATACTTTAAGAGGATAAGATGATGTGGCTCAGATCAACGGTCATGATTAGATCTGTAGATTTGAATGGCTGTGAGCAAAAGTGAAGGTTGAGAGAAAGGGGGAAGGAGAAGACAAGTGTCACTCATCTCACCTTGACTGGGTTGCTGACTGAGAGAATCTAGGGATGGTTGGAGGAAATTTAGGCATGGTAGGACAAGTGGACTCAAGTCCTTCCTAAGATGTAGAGGGTGTTGGGGAAAACATAGGAAATGGTTATGAAATGTGTGTACATACACAATTTCATTAATTTTGGAGGTTGAAGATAAATCATGAATTAATATTAAGAAATATTAATTTCCTTAGCCACATGTTGGATGAGTTGGCAAAGGGAAGATGAAGTGGAGATGGAGGGTGAGTTGGATAAAGGGATTAAATAATTTAGGAATTATTTAATATTTGAGACTATAGGATAGGAGAATAGCCATTAAATATTGGATATTTAATTGATTGGAGAAGATAATTAAATATTAGATATTTAATTGACTTGATTAGAGGAATAATTAAATATTAGATATTTAATTAATTAGAGGAATAAGATAGATGAATTAATTAATAAAATATTAATTAATAGAAAGATATGAAAATGAATTAAATTAATTAATCTTTTTGAATTAACTATTTAATAGAAGAATAAATATTAAATAAATATAAAATATTTATTTAATTGCTCATAGCCAATTTTTAGGTGTATACATTTTGCCCCTCTTTGAAGCGAGGTGTGATGATGCGTTGATTCAAAGAATAATTTCATTTGATGATGATATTGGTTTGATAGGATGCCCCAGACCTTGGTTGATAAATTGTGGTACCATGATTTTTGCCCCTTTCAAGTGAGATGTGATGACGTGTTGATTCAAAGAATAATTCATTTTGATGATGATATTAGTTTGATAGGATGCCCTAGACCTTGGTTGATAAATTGTGGTACGATGATGCCCCCTCGGGAGATCAATTGAGATAATTTATTGGAAAAGTGGTTGGATGATTACGAGATTGATGTCTCGATTATAAAAGGTTTGATTCTGCAACTTTGATTGATGAAAGTGCGAGTTCTTTGATCACAATGGTTTAGTTTTCCATTGATAAGATGAGATCGATAAGATCTAGATATAGTCTGGTTTCAGGAATGACACCTCCTATATAAGACAAAGATGATCAAGAGCGTCTGGTTTGAGGAAAGATACATCCTATATAAGACATCATATGATACATCATATGCGATCGATTGATAGAATGGATTAAGATTGATTGGATAAAGAACTGACAGTTTGTTGATATCAAGTTGTAGGATCAGTAGATATGCTGATGGTGATTGTGGGGGTGATATAAGATTGGCGCTGGGTTGACAATATCATGAGAGAGATGAGTCATCAATTTGATTGTGTATACACTTATGATGATGCTTCAATGATTCTTGTGATGGATTTAGCCTTGGATAAGATGAGCTTGTAGGATCCCATTCAAGAATGAAATACAAGCTAAATGCAAATGCGAATGCAAATGAAATGCAATGATTTATATACAACTAAATGAGATGGATAATGATTAAAATGAATGCACCTAGAATGATTAAATGCAAATTGTTTTTGTTTGTCCAAGTATACTCAATCTTTATTTATGACCGTTGATCTGCTAATGAAATGATATGCTTATAATGCAACTGAATAATGAGCTAATGAAATGATCTAACTAAAATTTATACTGCCATTCTTCATATGCTATCGGGTAACAGTGCTTGATTTCATCATTGAGCTTAAAAATGTTGTAAGAAAATACAAGCAACTTGACATAAAGATTCAAGATGACCTGATTATTTCTTACATGGATTTTGATATAGCAAGTTAATACAAGCAAATTGATATAATGAATCAAGTTGACCTGAGTATTGCTTGCATAATAGACAAGGAGTATCTCCTTTCATGCATGACTTGGAACGTCCTCCTTGATCTTTTACCGATCATATCTTGAGACAAGTTCATACCGTAGTAAGAGATAAACCACATATAGCAATCAAAGAAAATAATCATGCCCCATCATAGCTCCTCTAGTCATGGACATCCTTGAGTCGCATAGAGTACATGATTAGCAATAAAATCAAGAAATAAACACTGAATCTTGTATGTCATTCACATGTTCTTATGGTCATTAATTGATATAATCATCTTGATGAATGATCTTTGATAATCCTTTATAGCTTGAGGGTTGATTCTTCATTTTTTAAGTTTAACGATTTAGTTGTTGATGAGGTGCCTTGATTGATTTGTTGCTTGTTATCTGTTTCAAAACCCTAGATGTTTTTGGATTTTCTAAGTTTTTCGAATGTTTTTGGTTTTTTAAATTTTCAAAAGATCACCTTAGCAAAAGGAATTAGGATTTTTCCCCCAGTAGAAACAAAAATTTATTATTGATGTATGAATTGATCAAGATCCAAACCATGACAGAATAGAAATGCAGATTGATAGATACTGATAAAATCTAAGACAGTGACTACAACAAGTATGTCAAAAGGTTATAATTTTTGGTAAGCTGCATATTTCTTGCTAAATGGTTTAGAGCAATGGATGTGAAAGATGGAATGGATAAGTTAAGATAGATGGAAGTGATAAATATGAGAGGATGGAGTGGATAGGTGCACAAAGTGATCTCATGGATGCAGGAACTCACTTTTTAGATAGTGCCTGTTTACCAAGTTTTCACCATCTAAATTTATTGCATTTTTGTTGTTTTATACTTTTTAGGGACTTTCTGCTTTTTTGATTTTTACTGATTTCTTCAGGACTTTATATGCCTTTTATTGATTTTTCCAGGACTTTATATCTCAAGCATAGAATTTCTTGAGATGGATAGAATTGATAGGTTCATCAAACCAATCACCTTCAGGGGTAGATAACTTGTATGCTCCTGAACCATATGTTGCTACTATGACAAAAGGTCCTAGCCAATTTGGTTCAAATTTTCCCTTCTTTTCTCGGTCTTGCTGATTTCTCAGATTCTCCCTTAGAACTATGTCTCCAATCTAGAAAGTGCATGGTTTGACTCTATGGTTATAGCTTCTTGCCATTCTTTGTTGGTATACTTTCAAATGGTCTATTGCATTTTGGTGACGTTCCTGAATCAGTTCTAGTTCCTGGAGTCGAGAGACTCTTTGTTCTTCTTCTGGTATAAGACCATGCAAGGATACTCATAGAGAAGGCATCTCTACTTCTATAGGTAATATAGCTTCTGATCCATAGACCAAACAATATGGAGTTTCCCTTGTTGGAGTGCAGACACTAGTTCAATATGCCCAAAGAGTAGGATTTAGCTGAATGTGCCAGTCTTTTCTAGCTTCATTGACTGTTTTCTTCAGGATTTTCAAGATAGTTTTGTTTAATGCCTCAGCTTGACCATTACCTTGTGGATAATATGGAGTAGAGAACCTATGTTGGATATGAAATTTTTCACATAGCTCTTTTATATCTTGATTTTTGAACAGTCTTCCATTATCAGTGATAATGGTCATAAGAACTCCATAGCAACAGATTATGTAGTTCAAGATGAATGAGGATATTTGTTTTCCTATCATTGTTGTTAAAGGCACTGCTTCAATCCACTTAGTAAAATATTTAGTAGCAACTAGAGTGAATTTATGGCCGTTAGAGGATGAGGGATTGATCTTTCCTACCAATTCTAGTCCCCACTATGAAAATGGCCATGATCCTGTCATAGGATATAACTCTTGTGCTGGTGCATGAATTAGATTTCCATGAATTTGACATTGTTTACACTTTTTAGCATAGGTGAATGAGTCTCTTTCCATAGTAGGCCAAAATTAACCCATACGAATAAGTTTCTTAGCCAATGTTAAACCACTTGAGTGTGTACCCCAAATACCCGCATGAATGTCATTAAGAACTCTCTTAGATTCATCTTTTTCAAGACATCTCAACAATGTACCATCTAGACCACGCCTATATAGGATATCAGCAATAATGGTATAGTGAGAGGACTGACGGATAAAGTTTCTTTGTTGATTATGAGATAATTCCAAAGGAAGGATATGATCTTTTAAATATTGGTAGGTTTGACCGTATAAGGATTGACTGGTTCCTGATATATGGCAAATTTGATAGGTATGCTGGGATTGAATGGTAGGGGTTAAGATATCTTCCACAAGAAACTCGTAACATTGTTGATTCTCTTTATTTTGCAAGAGAGATGCTATTGTAGCCATTACATCTGTTGCTTTATTTTCATTTCTTGGAATCTGGGTGAATGTGATTTCTTTAAAATGTCCTTTAAATTCTTCCACTAGCTATTTGTACGGCATAAGCTTACCATCCTTTGTTTGATATTCATCATTTATTTGATAAATTACAAGCTGTGAATCACCATAGACATGTAGTTCTTTGACATTCCATTCAATGGCCATTTTGAGCCCTATAGCCAATGCTTCATACTTTGCAGTATTATTGGTGCATGGAAATCTCAGTCTATACGATTTCAGAATTGTATGTCCTTGAGGTGTGATAAAAAAGATTCCTGCACCTGATCCATATTAAGTATAAGAACCATCAAAGTACAATTCCCAAAAGTTTGTACTTATTGTCAAGATATCTGCATTAGGAAATTCGATGTGCAAAGGCATGTCATTTTGTAGAGGTGCATCAGCCAATTGATCAGCAATGACTTGTCCTTTGATGGCTTTCCAATCAACATATTCTATGTCGAATTCACTCAGTATCATAACCCATTTGGCTAGTCTCCCCATTAATGTTGACTTGCTCGATAAATATTTGAGAGGATCTATCTTTGCTATTAGTTTTACAGAATGAATCAACATATAATGTCATAGCTTCTGAGTTGCAAATACAATTGCTAGACATATCTTTTCAATTGATGAATAATTTAACTCATATCCAACAAGTGTTCTGCTGATATAATAAAATGCTCTTTCTTTTCCTTCATCATCATGCTGAGCTAGGAGAGCGCCTAATGATACACTTGTTGCTGAGAAGAGTAACAAGGGTTTCCCTTTGGTTGGTGATATCAGTATTGGATGACTCATAAGATATTCTTTTATTTGCAAGAAAGCTTCTTCACATGTTAGATCCCATTTGAATGGAACATTTTTATGTAGAAGATGGGTAAAGGGAAGACATCTATCAGCCAATTGGGACACAAATCTTCTATTTGATTGCAACCTTCCTTGTAAAGATCGCAATTGACTTATGTTCTTAGGTGACTCCATCTCCATGATAGCTTTAACTTTTCTAGGATCTACTTCAATGCCATGAGCTGATATAATGTACCCAAGGAGCTTTCCAGAGGTTACCTCGAATGCACATTTCTTTGGATTTAATCTCAATTGATATCTTTCCAGCCTGTCAAAAATCTTGCTTAGAATATTCAAATGTTCTTTTCTTGTGTGAGATTTTGCAAGTATGTCATCGACATAATCTTCCATGAATGTATGCACCATGTCATGAAAAATTATCGTCATAGCCCTTTGATAAGTCGCTCTTGCATTCTTAAGCTCAAATGGCATAACATTCCAGCAGTATGTTCCCCATGCACATGTGAAAGTTGTCTTCTCTTGATCTTCAGGTGCAATTCTTATTTGATTATATCCTGAGAAGCCATCCATTAATGAAAACATCTCATGTCCTACTAACAAGTCTACTATGATATCAATGTTTGGTAGCGGGAAATCATCTTTTGGACATGCTTTATTCAAATCTTTGAAATCTGTGCAGATTCTTATGCTCTTATCTAGTTTTGATACTGGTACAATACTTGAAACCCATTCTGGATAAGCAACTGGTCTTATGAATCCCACTTCTAATAATTTCTTGAGCTCAGTTTTGACAAGGAGAGCAATATATGGGTGCATCTTTCTTAGCTTCTGCTTAATAGGTTTTTCTTTTAAATCCACATTAAGATGATGCATGATAAGATCTGGGTTAAGCCCTAGCATATCTGCATAAGACCAAGCAAAATTTATTTGTCGTTGCTTAAAGAATTCCATGTATTTTTTTCTCTCTTTTTTTGATAATGAGGCAACAAAATGAAGTATTTTAGGATCCTTTGATGTATCAATATTTACCGCTTCTATTGGTTCTATCAGGATAGCAGATCTTTCTTGAAAATATGTAGGAAAAATGTCAAACTTTCCATCTTCTAATGCCTCAAGGAGGTTTTCATCATCAGATATGCCCTTTATTTTCTCTTTTGATTGATCTAATGTTGCCATGAAATGGTTTTCAACAATAGGTCTCTTTCCTTGTTTTATTTCACTTTTGCAATTGAAAAGTTTGGCATTCTCTTGACTATGAGAAACATCACTTGATTCTATAGTAGAAGATATCTTAGGTGGGATGGGTTCAATAGCGTTAAGGTACACAAATAAGTCATGATTATTGGAAAAGACATTTAGTTCAGAGTTGTCTAAATTATCCCAATCAATTAGTTCAGATGAAGAAGGGGTAAATCATAATCACTGTCATCATTAGGTGTTTCAATATTCATGACATAATGATCATAATTTAGCATAGAATAGGTATTATCATAGATTAGATGTTTTTGAGGATTGTCTTTCTCAAGCGTTTCTGAATTAGTCTCAACAAGATTAATATAAGCATTTTGTAGTTCACGCTCAAGTGTTTCTTCAATTGACGTTTGTCCATTAAATGAATGGATTATATCAACACACATGTCTTTGGTACTGCAATTTTCTTCTTGATTAACTTCATTTGCATTTTGGAGTTGATAGACTTGTGTACATGTTAAAGAGGATTCTTTTAACAGATTTTGTCTCCTTTCAAACTTAGCTTCTTCTGGACTAATAGTTAATCCAACTTGACTATAAGTACATATCCGATAGCCAACAAGATGAGAGGGGGGGGTGAATCATACAAACTTAATCATCAATGAAAACATCAGATTCAACCTTGGTAACATATATCAGTCATAGAATAAAAACTGTCAAACATGCAAACTCAAAAGCATATGAACAATATAAACCTCATAACACCAGATTTAACGTGGAAACCCAAATAGGGAAAAACCACTATGGGATTTTGGACCCACTAAGAAATATACTCTTCTAGAGTATGCTCGGTTAAAAGCCAATCCTATTAAAGATTACAAAACACATTGCTAGATGTGACCTAGTTAAGGGATTTCCCTCAGATCTGTTAGGATCTTCACTTTGTTAGAAGTGACCTTGTCAAAGGATTTCAAACACTCATTTTGAATGTCACCTTGTTACAGGATTTACTTATAAGACTGTTAAGTCCACTCGGTTAAGAGATTTCCTGTTACTTTCACAAGCTAATAGTAATACAATCTATCTGCAACTTTACATCTAAAATGCTAAAGCAGATTCTTATTTGTTCAACACAATCTAGACATAGAACTAGTCTTGTCTATCTGTTGGGCATCAATACTCTATTATTCCAACAGGTCTTCAAGCTTCTATGCTTGGTGATCACTATGTAGCATCCCTGTGCATACACTTGCCCACATCCACTGTTTATCAACAGTTCCTTATTTATAAACAATCATCTAACCGCTTAATCTCCTTGATCACATTTCCCATGATCAATCATAGCCATCAGATCTTCAATCTTTTCTAGGTTCATTGTATCTTACGATCTGAAAAATGTTTTACCCTACCTCGGAACTTGCACAATCATCTTGGAACTTGTGTTAGGGTAATGCGGTTCAATTTGAGCTGTAGATCTTCTTGCCAACTTTCCATTGCCTTAGATTTGTTAACAAACTTCTTCCACGGCTTGCCAATCATTGATCCGCTCCAGCTCATCAACTTCTTTCATTAAATATCACATGTAAACATTTAATGCATTCTGTTATAGCTCGGTTACAACTCGGTGAATACTAAACTTTACTTCGTAGACATTCTGTCTTCATTAACCGACTTCGATAACCTTAGGGTTTATCGACTAGGTTCCTTAGGGTTTACCGACTAGGTTCTTTGCCTAATAACATAGTGTAGTGTTAACCCTTACATTTTACAACATATGTATGATGTTAAAACAATCTAAAACATCAAGATCTCATCATTGTCTGACTCAGTAGAGTTGCCCATTGAATAACTTATCCCTTTATTCATCATATTCTTTCCTGTGTCTTTACCGACTTCTTTATAATCTTCATATCATATTTCTTAAGATATGGCAACATCATACTGAATTAGAAAATCAATTTCTTGACATCAATGACAAAATAATAATATCAAGACAGTAAAACATCTTTAATCAGTTATGTCCATAATCATCAACAACCTTCTCAATATCCTTATTATATTGCCAACACATTTGCATTTTAGAGTTGATAGACTTGTGTACATGTTAAAGAGGATTCTTTTAATAGATTTTGTCTCTTTCAAACTCAACTTCTTATGGACTAATAGTTAATCCAACTTGACTATCTCTTATTTCTTCTATGGTTCTTGCATATCTGATTCTTGTTTGCACTTCTTATGGCATTGTGTCGCTATTTTTGTCATTCTCTTTTCTTTTTCCATATGCCTCTTTTCTTTGAATTATGAGTTTCTCTTGTCTCCTTTCTAATTTTATCTTTTGTTCTGTAATAGACAAGTCTTCTTTTGTAATAGCTGCTTGATCTTCATTGTGTTCTTTACTTGATGTAGTAGATAAGGCATCTAGTCCCCATTCATACTCATTGGAATCTATTTCTGAATTTTGATCTAAGATTACTCCACTATACCATACTGGAATGTTGTATGGTGCAAAAAGTTCTCTGATTTCTGTCATTTCTATTTTTACTGCTTCTGGAATATTTTGTTCAAATTTTTCTTTTGTTTTTATTTCTAGGACTTGCTGAGAAGATTTTTCATTCCCTGGGATGATAATCTCATCTTCTTTATTTTCGTGTTCTTCTTGCTCTTGTTGTTTTGGCCGCTTGATGTAGCTTTTCTTGCCAATTTTCTTCTTTAGAAACTAATTTATTTCTCCATTTTTTCTATTGATGATTATGTTGCTTTTGATTAGACTTCAGATATCCTAGCCCAGATTTATCTTCTGTGGATTGTGAATGCGGACAAATAGGTTCTGAAATACCTTGATGTTGCTTACCAATTGGTCCTTTCCCTTCATATCCTTTTCCATATTGTTTTATGGGAATATTGACTTCTGTTGTTGTTGCTATAGTTTTATCTTCATCCTTGTATAACCAATCAAGAATACTTTTGTCTTCATTTTCCTCTTCAAGGGTTCCAACACTAACAAAGGTTCCTTTAAACATATGTTTTGATTTGCTTGATTTCTGCGACTGAATATCTGCAGGTTTTCCATATGACTTAGGGGAAAGTGGAAATTTATTCAAAGAATACCTTCCCATTCCTTCATAATTTAACTTGAGCTTCTCTTCAAAAGTTTCCCATAAATTTTCTTGAATTTATTTGGTAGGATATACTAATTCTCTATTATGTGGAACTGTGGTATCTTGTGTTGGCATCAAATTATTGCAATATTGACTGGAATCTGCAATTATAGTGATTTCTTTTCCTTCATGAGGAAATTTTACACATTGATGGTATGTAGAAGGAACTGCTTGCATCTTGTGAATCCATGGTCTTCCTAAAGAATGTTGTAGGAGAGATTTAAATCTAAAACTTGACACAATGTATCCTTTTCCACAGGTCCTATCCTTATTGGTAGCATAACAGTTCCTTTAGAAGAATGTTCTGCTTCATCGTAAGCCTTGATGGTTATTTTCTTTTTCAGGTCTACTGCATTCTTTGAATATCCCAAAGCTTTTATCAAACTTAATGCACAAATATTTAAGCCAGCTCCTCCATCTATGAGTACATGTTTGACATGAGTTTTATTAATGGAGACTTCAACATGTAAAGGAGCATTGTGAGGATGTTGTAAGGATGCATCATCATTTTCAGAAAATGATAAGCAATGATGAGCTATAAGATGTCCTACCATGTTTTGGAACTGATCTACATCCAAATCTTTTGAAACCGTTGTTTCTACTAATGCTTTCTCCAAAATTTCTTTATGCATAGGTGAAATTTTGAGAAGTTCTAGAATTGATATTTGAGCGGGTATTCATTGTAATTTCTCTACTAAATTGTATTGTTGTGATGTAGATGTTGGGTCTTTTTCTATACCTAGAAAGGTTACTTTTGCTTTGCTTCTTGTGATAATGTTGATTGGTTCTGAAGATGGATTTTCATTAACAATGATCACATTTACTACATCATCATATGTATAAGCGTAATTCACTTTGGTTTTCCCTTTGTCATTTTCTAATCAGGATGATTCACCTTTATCATAGTTTGGAAGTGGAGTTTTAAAAGCCAAGTGTGATTCATTCATCTTATGGCTATCCATCGTGATTGTTCCATTATCAATTAGATCTTGGATAATGTGTTTCAATCTTTGGCAATCATTTGTTAGGTGTCCTTTATTTTGATGATAATTGCAAAAGTGATTGTCATTCCACCAATTTGGCTTGACTGGTGGTTCATAAATTCTTGCTTCGGGTAAAACAATCAATTTATTAGCAAGCAAAGATTTTAGAGCTGATTCTAAAGATTCTCCAATATTTGTGAATTTTCTCCTAGGATTAGAGAAAAAAGACTTGGCTTTATTGTTTTCTAGATTGTTGTTGCTTGGGATTTGACTTGATAGATTGAAAATTGGTTGTTGTTGTTTTGCAGGATTGTTATCATCATTTCCTTCATTGCTGATTTTCCTATTCTTTGACCAGAACTTGGGTTTGTCATTGTTGTTGTTGTTGTATGAATTATTGTAAAGTTTTAGTTCTCCTTTCTTTACCATTGCGTTCTCTATTTTTAGACCATTTTTTGATCATTTTGGCAAAAGAGGGAGGACATTGCATCCTTAGTTGATAACTCATTTCACTGATAAGATTATCAATGAATATGTCCATTTTTTATTGATCAGGTACATCCCGGGGATACCTATTAAACATGCATTTCCATCGTTGTAAAAAGATCATAAGGGATTCACCATTCTTTTGTTTAACATTGCAAACATCTAGCATTGTTATTTCATTCCTTATATTATAGGAATATTGTGAAATAAACCTATTCACAAGTTCTTCAAAGGATTTGATTCCAAATAGTAATCTTGAAAACCACTCCATTGATTGTCCATTTAAACTCCTAGAAAAAAGACACATAAGGTAAGTTTCCTTGTGAGCAAATTCCATGCTCATAGTACAAAACTCCCTAACGTGATCTTGAGGATCATATTTTCCATCGTATTTGTCATATTTAGGGATCTCGCAATGTTGCGGAAATGGCATCATATTCAAATTTTTATCAAAAGGATATGGGCATATATCTTGTAACGAATATTTCTTGGAGCTTGTCCCATTTTGCATGTCTTGTATTTTCTATTGTAGAGCTTGTATTTGTTGAGTAAGGTTTGATAAGGGATCATCTGCATAGTCTCTCCTTGTTTCGTCATGAGTCTTTTTGTCACTATGCTCTTTTCTTTTATCATCCCTTTCTTTCCTTGTTTCTTCGTTGTTCATATCTTCGTTATTTTGCTCATCTATGTTTTGGGTGTTACTTGTCTCCGCATCTTGTTTTAAGCTTTCTATATTAAAGTCTTGTGGTAGTTTAGCTCTAGATTTTGCCAACATCAAGAGATATTTTTCTTTTTGTTTTGCCAATAATTTTTCCATTAGCCTATCAAATTTTAAATCTTGTTCCAGGTCTCTAATGGTGCTATTGACAGCTTCTTCATCAAAAATGGTAAATCCGAAAGTGGTATATTCTTCCTCCATTTGTTGTTGTTTTCTAAGCTGTTTGTATTGGGCTCTAGTCCAAACTGGCATGTGATTATTTCAAAGTTGTCAAAAGTTCCCAAGGACAAGATCAATAGGTGATTATTGGTTTAGGAAGATATGCTTTATTGATCTTACCACTATTGTTTGTTCGTTGGGATAAAGCGTCTCTTTGTTGAAAAGCACGTCTTTGTAGAGTTTCACCATCAAATTCTGTACCGCAGCCACGTAAGTAGTGACAAAAATGGTGTAGGAATGTTCTATGTTTCAGTAAGATCTTGCGATTGATATACAAGAATCTTATTCTCTTCTGAGTAGCTTTGTAAGTGGGTTTTCTTTTCTTAAGGTGATACTTAAAATTCATATAAGCATTTGACAGTTTACAAGTTTGATTCCAATGTTGGTGCAATTTTGGTTTTGATGTAGCCTAAGTTCAAAATAGGAAAGATATATCCAAGATTAGGAACCTAGTATAGATTGATCAAGCTTTGTGATAGAGGATTTGATATTATCTCGATGAGAGACTTGACAAGGATGTTGATTTTTTTGCACTTAAGATGTTTGAATCAATAGCTTGTTGAATGTTGATGTTTATAGAACCTTTTGGGAATAACCTATAGGATTAGCAACCTAGTTGTTTGAGCTATTTTGAAAATACGTGATGGTTTAAAGACAAACCTACTTCAAGAATTATTTTGATATTTTGATGTTTTGATACTTTGATTTTGAGTTGGTGTTTCAAGTGTTGGAGTGCTTTTCATTTTATGCTTTTGATCACACTTTTCAGAAATTTGTTGATTTTCGATCTCTTGTAGATGATAATTTTCTTCAATTTTTGACCATTTGGAACATGTTACAGACATAGAAGACATAATTTTTAATAAATGAAAAGCACAAGCAAGTACAAATCCCTATGGTAGGCTGAGACAATAGTTGTTGAATCACACATGGAGTTTTCCCTGAGGCTACACTATTCAAAGTGAATATTTAGATGCTTGACCCCACTGGCTCCACCCTCGGCACTCACTTCTTTGGGGCAGCCAAGCACCAGTTTCCATGAAAACTCCCCATGGCAAACTTTATATCTCTACTAGGAACTGTAAGTGTGTGAGCCACTTCAGAGGTCCGACCTCCTGTGCCAACAACTAGAAGGTTTTTGGCAACTAGTACATATAGTTTTTAGTAAAGGCTTCTGGTCATGTGGCCATACATGCGGCACTTTCAGCTCTATAAATACAGAAGGTTCCCAACCTATAGAGGTTACGCTCCATAGGGTTTATGGGGAAACATAGTGTCGGTATGAACTTATCAGCACATGTTTTTTGAACTTTCGTCACAAACACGATTTATTTATAGTGGATCGGAAGGACTTGATATTAGCTTGTTTCCACTTTAGGTCACTCTCCTCTCACTAGCCCCCTCAAGGCAGCTCGGGAAGGCAGACCCTCTAAAGGATTTAATTGATTGAAAGTAAAGAAAGCGTAAAAGAGTGGGTTTGGCTTTTTGATCACCCAATTAAGGGGAGAGTATATACCTACCACTTTCGAGACACGAAATACAAGTGTTCTTTTTAACTTTCCATAGCAATGTGATCTATCCTCTACTTGGAGATTTTTATCCAACAAGCATGGTGTTTATTTTAGCCCCATATAGCAAATGATTTTCTAAACTAGGATTTGGAAATCCTGGTCAACAAAATGAAAATTGTTGCAAAAAAGTAACTTGCTTTGTAAGAGCAGACAAGTTGATTGTTCTTTTTAACTTGCAAAATATAAGATTGATTGTGCTTTTTACCTTTGCAAGAAAATAAAAGATTGTTGTTCTTTTTAGAGCCCAAAATTTGAGATGTGAATCCTAACTTTGCAAGAAAGTAAATGTTTGATTTGTTGTTCTTTTTACCTTGCAAATGTTATTATTTTTATAGCCCCAAAACAAGTGAGGTACTTTTTAGAACACCAAATTTGAAAAATGAAGTTCTTTTTACCCAAAAGGAAATATGAGTTCTTTTTAACCAACTTCGAAAAACCCAGAAAATAAATCAATAAATCCTAACTTAACTCCTCCAAATCTACAAGAAATTGTTAAAAACCTGCAAAATAGTAAAAAGTTAGTGAAAAACCTTAGGTGGGCTTCTACAAGCCTAATTTCAAATCACGGTTACATACTTTTCTGTCAAATGCACTAACCTACGATGCAAAAGCACTAACCTACATTACAAAAGTGCTAACCTGCGTTATAAAAGCGCTAACCAATGATGCAAAAGCGCTAACCTATGATGCAAAAGCACTATTTTTCAGACAAAAGCGTTAACCTACATGACATATGCGCTAATCAATTATGCAAAAGCGCTAATTTTTAGACAAAAGCGCTAACCTACATGACATATGCACTAACCAATTATGAAAAAGTGCTAACCTAAGATGCAAAAGCGCTGTCAAAATTCACACATGCGTGAATCTGCATTACAAATATGTTAATTTTATTTTTGCGAGAATTTTAAAGATATATGCGAGGTCCAGCCCCACGGTGGGTGCCAAAATGTGTGAGCTTGAATTCCATCCTCAGAGTGTTACCTGTAATAAGTTAGTTTCATAAAATACAATGGAAATGCATACAGGAAATCCAAAATCCACCAATGAAACTACATGAAATACATACTAAAATAAATCATTATTTTACCTTCATGACTTATGTCTCATTGTGTCCTAACTCCACTATTTCTGGTTGCAAATGGTATGCTCTTAGACAATGCACTGTTGGCTTCCAAGATGGCATATGAAGAATAGACTGATAACTTGTAGTCAATTGATAGTATGATATGAAAAGCTACATGATTATGCTAAATGATACTATATGATAATATTGCTAAAATGATATTTGCTATTTTCTAATTGCTAATTGCTTCAAAAACTCACAGATGCATAAGATTGGATTGAAAACTATTTTTGAAGACTCACTTCCTCTCAACTGAAGATCTTGGTTTTATAGACTTTGAGAGGATAAGATGATGCGACTCAGATCAACGATCATGATCAGATCTACAGATTTGAATGGCTGTGAGAAAAAGTGAAGGTTGAGAGAAATGGGGAAGGAGAAGACAAGTGTCATTCATCTCACCTTGACTGGGTTACTGACTGAGAGAATCTAGGGATGGTTGGAGGAAATTTAGGCATGGTAGGACAAGTGGACTCAAGTCCTTCCTAAGATGTAGAGGGTGTTGGAGAGAATATAGGAAATGGTTATGAAATCTATGTACGTACACAATTTCATTAATTTTGGAGGTTGAAGATAAATCATGAATTAATATTAAGAAATATTAATTTCTTTAGCCACATGTTGGATGAGTTGGCAAAGGGAAGATGAAGTGGAGATGGAGGGTGAGTTGGATAAAGGGATTAAATAATTTAGGAATTATTTAATATTTGAGACTATAGGATAGGAGAATAACCATTAAATATTGGATATTTAATTGATTGGAGAAGATAATTAAATATTAGATATTTAATTGACTTGATTAGAGGAATAATTAAATATTAGATATTTAATTAATTAGAGGAATAAGATAGATGAATTAATTAATAAAATATTAATTAATAGAAAGATATGATAATGAATTAAATTAATTAATCTTTTCGAATTAACTATTTAATAGAAGAATAAATATTAAATAAATATAAAATATTTATTTAATTGCTCATAGCCAATTTTTAGGTGTATACAGTTTGAATCGGTGATCGAGTATTGAAAGTTTTTGATGGTTGGAAACCCTAGTACCGAAGTAGAAGAGGTATTTATCTGAGAAATTATACTCTTTTCTTGGTGATTTGCATATTTGAAATGGATACACCTCATCTTGTCAATGTGACTGAGAGGGCAAGACTCAAATTCAAACGACATCCATATAAGTATGAGGAAACAAACCCTGTCGGTTCCCTATCCGATGTATCGAATGGTCTTTTGCATGTAGAAGATGTAAGATCCTTTTATCACTACAAACTTGAAGACTTGGGAGTTGCAATTATTTATGAGCAATATAGATCTTTGTGTAATGAACAAGGAATATTGAAAGAATAATTTAGAAGTGTAGCCGATAAAGGTTTTTTATCATGCGATCAATTTCATTGATGATTTTGTTGACGAGTTGATAAGATTTGTTTTGAGCCGCATTCATGATCAGTTCATGTGGCTGGATAGACCACATAAGATAACAAATGAAGCAATCCATGCAGTAATCGGTTTCTACTCAATCGGTGAGGTGTCATTGCTTAGGTCTGTACCTAAGAATGATGTTGAGAAGTTAACTGGATCTAGATGGGATAAAAGAGCCATGATTGTGAATGACATTAATGAGCCCACTGTTAAATTTGCATCTATGGTGATTGGCTATAAAATCTTCTATTCAAGCAAAATAAATAGTATCTCGACAACAACGATTCACACTACATACCGGATGATTAAAGAAAATGTGGACTATGACTTGACTGAAGCTCTAAGGAGTCAATTAGTGGAAAATTTAGAAGTAGTCAAGAAGGACAAAGAGATTAGATTCAAGTTTGGACAACTTATCATGGGCTTATTCTTTTATTTCCAAAACATTTTCCTCGATATTGGTGATGTACAATGGATAACCGAGACACCTTCCCTATTGCAGATGAAGAACAACATTAGGATACTGAAAAAAAAGTTTGATGATATTTCATGGGGATATTTTAAGAAATTTTTGAAGGAAATGCATGCTAGGGAACACATACTGACAAAGATAGTCAATCGGTATGAGGATTCTATCTGTTTTATGGTTGACACATATACATGCTTGATGGAAGATATTATTCCTAGGACCACATGGGTTATGAAGTAGATAAAGATCTACTTGTTGCTTATGCTGATTGTTTGTTAGCTCAACCGGTCAATACTATTGCTGAGAGGTTTGGAACCTACAAGGAGAAACTACTAAAACTGCACTCTGAATTACAACAACGAATGATAGCAAAGAAAGTGAGGAAAGAGGTAGATGTGTTTGTTGAACATGCTAGATTCACAAAAGAACAGATAGCTGCAACAAGAGCCAAATATGAGGCTCAACAAGGTGGAACTTCTAGTGTACCAATCAATACCTCCATTGGTAAGACTAGAGACACCAAAGCAGCTAAGAAGAAGAAGGCAAAAGAACCTAAGGTGAAGCCTGCTGAATTCCAATGAGGGAAACCCTCTAAAATACAATTTCAGAGGAAAGGTAAAACTATTGAACCTCCTATTGTGCCTACCTAAGCTGAAAAAAGAAAGAAGGAGAAAGTTCATAAACCAGTGACAAATATAGAGGAAATCAAATCAAAAGAAGATAAGAGAGCACTAAGGGAAAGTGCTAAGAAGAAGAAGACTACTAAAAAAGGTAAAGCAACTACAAAAAAATTGACACTTGAAGATTCTTTCACTAGAATGGTTAGAATTATTAAGGAGTATGGGATATACAAAAGTTTAAACATACTGTTTACTCATTTGTCTGAGAGTCAATGAAGGGAGATTGAAGATACAATCATCTTCAGTATGAACAAGTTTAATAGAGCCCTCATTGAATTACAAGGACAAATTCCAGATTCCTTATATAATTTGATTGATGGTAGATAGCAAAGGGAAATTAGCCTAGATAAAGAATTTATTAATTATATACTTAAACACTTGCAACCGAAAGAAACCGAAGAGGAAATCAAATAGATAAAGGTTTAAACAAAAGCATTGTTTAGATCAAAGAAGAGATTAACAAGAATGCTTGTTGGAGAGACTGAATCAGTTCAAAAGGAGACTGAGATTTTGGTGAAAAAGGCTTTAGGTCTCATTCTTGATGAAGAAGAGGAAAAAGATGAAGTAATTAAGGATAATACTCCTGAAAATCCAAAGTCAGAAGAACTTCATGAAGTTGTAAAGATCACAAACTTTGAACTAGACAACAAGTATATACAAGATGATCCTATTGATATTGAACCGATAGATATAACATAAGATGATACCGATGATGCTGATAATGTTGCTAACACTGTAGATGTTTTTGAAGTTGATGTACAAATGTTTTACACTCAACAGGAATAGGCTGAGAACAAAGGAGAATAAAAAGAAGTAGACAAAATCTCAACTGAGCAACCAGTGAATGCACAGTCAACAAAGACTCAGACTACACTAGTTAATGTAAGTGCAGAAGCAAATATAAATGTTTCTACTGAAGATAATAAGAAGGATATAGTTAATAAGGAAGAGGAAGCACCGGTGAAAGAATAGTCCATTGATAATCTGCAACAAATCAAGGACACCACTAATGAAGAGAAGACAAGAAAAGATAAGGAGGAAGAGAAGAAAATAGAGAAGGTGGAAGAGGAGAAGAGAACGAAAGAAATAAAGCCTCCTAAGATACCTCCTAAATCCAAACTGAAGAAAACAATAGATGATGATGATGATGACTCCGTGAGCATTAAAGCTCCTATTAATATGGACAATTTGAGTTCTTTAGAGTTAATGGATATTGCTACTGCAATGCAATCCCATGCACAAAAGAAAAGATTGAAGGAACAACAAAGAGAAGCAGAGACTATAAGGACCGTTGTTGATATTTTGTCAAGTCTCCTACTAGAGACTGATATAGAACATTTGGCTACCCCTATTGCCAAACTTGGACAATTAGTCGTTAGTGTCGATGAACAACTTAAAACCCTTGAAGAAGCTGCATATATTTTTGTTGAAAAGGATTACAAGAAGAAAAGGGGAGAACACTTAATGGTTGAGATAGATAAAGGCAAAGTCACCCTAATGGTGAATAAAACCTTGTTGAAGACCGGATTGGAAACCGATCGTAAGATTTTGGCTAATATTTCCCAATTTTCACTATTTTGTGCTAACTTGAGAAAGAAGAGAGATGATACTGAGAAGGAGATACAAAAGTTAAATGAAACATTCATACAAGTACAGGACTTAGTGATCACTTTTGGTAAAAAGGTTGTTGATCTACAACACCAGTTAGAACTTTGTGAACATGAGCAAGTGAAATGGGTCAGATCACTAAAAGAACTCCAGACTCAGCTACTTCCAAAAGTAGATATTCTTTAGTGAGCATTCAAGGAGTCAGAGGCAGTTTTGGATACTCTAGAGATGAGTATAGTTGATGCTATGGAGGAGTTAGCAACACAAATCTTGACACACATTGAGATTACTGAGATATTGTTGGAAACATGAGACAATGATCTTAAGTAGTCAAAGTTTTATTACAGTGATGTTTTCTTGAGAATCACATTGTAAAGAACTTAACATTTTTATTTTTATATATACATGCAGTTTTGCTGACAAATTTTTCTATAATGTATGTATTTTACTTCTTTATTTTGCATTGTTGTCAAAGGGGGAGTAGAAATAGTTAAGAGTCCAATTAAAATTTTGTATATTTTGTATGTATAGTTAAGGGGGAGTAATAATTTCATTTTTGTAATGACATACAATTGCTAAGGGGGAGTGTATGTCATGAAGTCAATTTTTTGTTTTGCACACTTGGTTGACAAAATTTTCCTAAGTGTTGCCATCAATGCCAAAGGGGGAGATTGTTGGAATTTGATCATTTGAACTAAACCGATAATGTGTGTCTACTTTATGCAGCCAATATATGTCTATTGTGCATAGAGATTAGATTTATGTATGATGACTATTTTTTATTTTGTCATTGATAGCAACTATGTTTCTTTAAGTCATCTAAGTCCTACAGTTCAACCGGCTAGACTTAACCGGTAAAGTAGAGATAGTTTTATTAGAATCGGTAATTAGGACATCAACCAGCAAAAGACTAATAGAGTTAAATTTTGACAACGGGTATGTGAAAATTATGAAGATTGAGATGATGTGTGATGCAGAGTACACAACAAGAAATGTACTTAATGGGCCACTTCTTGGTTTAGACACCAAAAGGTTGATTTCTCACTCCTAGGTGATCTGATGGATTCTTAGTTGTATGATCTAATCTCACAAATGTGTTTCACACCCCACACAACTCCCTTAGATTCTAGGGACCTTGTACAAGTTCAATCAAAATTGAGCTTTAGGGAAACTTTCCCTAAATTTGACCAAAATATGGAAATCTGGTCTCCGGTCTACAAATCCTCAATATAATGATTGGGATAGCTTATTTATGCCAAATTCAAGGACAATCAACCACCAATTGGGTTCTAAGATATCCACAAGGCTATGAACCCTTATTGGATTAGTGGATCCTAGTAGGTCTCCTTAACCGGTTTATGGATAACAACTTGCAAATATCCCAAAGGAATAGGAAAACAAATCACTATTTTGGATACCCTTTTTGGGCTTACAAAAGATTCCAAAGTTGTAGGAATTGAATCTACTCCAGCATACCCTAATCCTTACTATGTTCATAGACCTAATAGGCCTAATTAGGCTTGGTTAACAAAGCAAGTATCAAGGAATGTGTGCATATAACCAATGAAAAAATTTGGTTGTGGTCTTCTACCTCCAAAATAAAAAAATCCACTGCCTAACCGATCACCTTGCTTGTTTGGTTTATTGTCCACACAATGGTCTCATCGCTTAGGCTAATTACATAGAGATATTTAGTCTAGGGCTTGATGGCTGAAGCAATAAACAAACTCCTCTAGTCCTGATCCTTTAAGGTCTTATTGTACACTCCCCTAAATTTAATTTTCCAAGTGGCCATGAGATTCCACTGTAGAAAAGACAAGTTAGGGCTCCATCTCTACAATAACCCTGAAATCAAGGGTTTCTAGACCAGTCTGAACAAAATGCAATCAACTCCTTGCTTCAGTCACCAAGTGAAATCTAATCAAAGGGAAATGATAGAGAACTCAATTTACTAACATTCCATTTCCAGGGGTTTGATCTGGAAATCTGTATCGAACCATACTATCTCTGAAAACAGGAAATTGCTTAGGAAATTTAGTACTTTTTCATTCAATCATCCACCAAAATGTCATACCAATCTCTAGCCCCCACATGGGAAGGCTTCACATGCTTACATAGACCCTTTCCAATGATTCTAACCATATTTTAAATGGTTGTGATGATTGGAAACCAAAATGCAACTTCTCGGAGAAATATTGCAAAAGTTGTTGACACCATTTTGACAATTTTGCAACTTTTGGCAATTTGCACCCTATAAGACTCAAACACATTTTAGAATATATTCTAAAGTAATTTATTCACTAAAACAAAACCAAAACACCTATGACATCCTATTCTAAGGTCCTATTGGTCTAATGAGACCCAAGGTTTTTTAAGGCACCTTTGGGACTCTTAGCCTTACAAGTTGGACCAATAACATTATTAGGTGGATCCAAAGGATCAACACCATTATTACATCCTTTTAACCTCGTACTACAACCTAGTGAACTTAAAGGGTCTGAGATATGTATTGGGTGCCCTAGACCAATGTAGTTTTGTAGTAGCATTAAAGACTATCAGATGAAGATATGTTCATGACCGCACATGCAAAATTGATCAGGTGAACGAGATTTGTTTGATAGAACAAATTAGTTGATGGAGACTTAACCGATAGTGATGAAAATCACCCAGATCAGTAAAACGACATAGAATTGGATTTGTTATGTCAGTGGC
Source organism: Cryptomeria japonica (assembly GCF_030272615.1). Classification (NCBI taxonomy): domain Eukaryota; kingdom Viridiplantae; phylum Streptophyta; class Pinopsida; order Cupressales; family Cupressaceae; genus Cryptomeria; species Cryptomeria japonica. Next base: position 361,851,718 of record NC_081407.1, on the reverse strand, counting down.
CAACATAACTAAAGCATACAATGCAAGATTGTCTAGATGCACGAACCTAGGGAATTGTAACAATGTTCTAGCCAACCTTATGATGATTTTTAAATATGTGATGAGGTATGAAAGGATATATATACATGATCTTGATAGTGTGATAGATGATGAGAGAATTTTGTATTTCTGCTAGTGTGAAGATCAAAGGAGTTGAGAGATGAAGTCTATGCGATGTTGTAATATTTTGAAGTGGATCTTATCAGACACTGAAGGTGTTATATTGAGATCATTTGTACTTGTTGACTCCTTAATAGTTGCAGCAAGAAAATCCTCTTACATGGTCACTCCTAACAAGGTGCAGTCAAATCCTAATAGTTGTGATTATTAAATCCTCTAACCAGGTGACACTTTAACTCATGTTTTCAGCTCCTAGTAACTTGGGTAGGTCCTAACAGGGCTGGTCCTTACAGGCCTTTTTGTAATGCTCTTAACCAAGCTTAGACACTTCTAACCGGGTGTTGTAGACCTTAACCAACCAGATCTCTATACTATAGATAGTTGATCTTGTGGGTACTAACTCACACCGTGGTTTTTCCCATTTGGGTTTTTCATGTATAAACTCTCATGTCATGTGGTTTATGCTTTATGTGGTGATTGCATACTTGGTGTTATTTCTCACATGCCTATTGAGTTTTAAGTTGGTAAAATTGATATTTAGATTTGTATTATTTTTACTATCACTAATTCACCCCCCCTCTCAGTGCCTTATAAGTTCATCTTGATCAACTAGAACATGAACATGATAACCATCAACATCCTGAGAACCTTCTAGAAACCGCACCAACACCACTTATCGAATCCATCAAAAGATGTTCAACGAAGCTCTATCGGTAAAACCCTTATCAGTAACCAAAAGGTTTACTAGAACATATGATAGCTTTCGAATCACCAAATACCAAACCAATAGAATGTGACACACATCTGATGACATGAACGACCAAACTAAACCATTTCCACCAATCTGAACATACTGGAGAATATTAGAGATGGTCTCAAGATCAACATCACATTTCAACCACTCTACCAGAATTTGATAGACAACCAAAGAAGCTAGTGTTGACATCAATGACAAACATCAATGCATCACATAATCAATTCCTTCAAATTTACAACAATCTCCCCCTTTGGCATTGATGGCAACACTAGATGTGAAAAACATCCAAATGCCAAACAAGTCTCCCCCAATGGAATACACCCAACAAATGATATATCAATGAAGTTCTAAACCAATTAACCATCCATAGACCAAGCTACCCCTATGACTGATATCTCTATTAAGCTCTATTTTTCAAATGTATATCTCTCCCTCCTTGACATAAATGGTAGAAATTTGACATAAACATCAAAGAAAAGCCATAAATCCTCTGAACCACACAACTGACTACTCCCCCTGAGTAGTAGCACCAACTCATCAATCCAGAATGAATGATAGTTTTGATAATGCATACTGGACTAATGCCAATAAACACCACTTAAGTCTCTACCAGAGGGGCAGAGACCTCTAATCTGTCTCTAAAGTACTCAAATGATTCCTTGGGCAAAGGTTTAGTGAAGATATCTACAATTTTCTCTTTAGTGTTCACATAAACCAATCTGATTTCATTTGCTTTTACCTTTTCCTTCAAAAAATTATACTTGATTGATATGTTCTTTGTCTTAGAATGAAATACCAGATTCTTTGATATGTCAATAGTACCAGAGTTATCATAATGAATAACTACCGGTTCATCACATTCTAACCTTATATCTTTCAACATTTTATTCATCCATAGAACTTGTATACAATTAGTAGCAGCAACAACATACTCAGCTTCAACAGTAGATAAAGAAGTACACAACTGTTTCTAGTTGATCCATGAAACTAGTTTCTTTCCAAGAAAGAAAACTCCACTGGATGTGCTTTTTCGGTCATCTATATCTCCAACCCAATCTACATCTGTGTATGCACATAGTGTAAAGTCATCATATTTAGGATGCCACAAACCATATTCAGTTATTCCTTGAAAAATATATGAAAATCCTTACTACCAGAGAAAAAGATTCATCATAATCAATTCCTTCCTTCTGAGAATGTCCTTTGTAGACCAATCTAGCCTTGTTCCTCACAACTTGTCCATCTTCATTCAATTTAAAAAACCCATTTAGTTCCAATGAAATTCTTATTTTTAGGCTAGGGAACTAAAATCCATGTGTTGTTCTTTTCTATCTGATCCAATTCCTCTTCCATAGCTTTCATCCAACATTCACCCTTACATGCCTCAACTATTGATGCCAATTCAATTTGAGAAATTAAGCATGCCTCTTCAATTGCCAACCTTCTCCTTGTCATCATTCCTTTGCTCTTGTCTCCAATGACTTGATCTTCTGAATGATTCAACCTTACATACTTGGGAGTCTTCTATGCTCTGATCTTCAGTTATTGTTGAATTTTCTGATATTGCTGGGGTGATTGGTTTAGCATTCTATTTCAGTGCAGGCACTACCAGATCAGTTATGATCATTTCCATTTCCAGTTCCCTTTCATAAGTTCTGATTTGACCTCTGTACTGCTCATCCACCTTGACATTAGCGCTCTCCACAATTCTCTGGATTCTTTTATTATAACATCTATATGCCTTGCTTTCATTTGAATAACCAAGAAATATCCCTTCATCACATCTAGGATCAAACTTTCCAATGGAATCATCTCTTTTGATATAGCATTTAATACCAAAGATTCTGAAGTACTTAACTGTAGGTGTATGACCAAATATAACTCATAAGGTGTCTTACCGATAAACCAAACCAGATCCAATATCCAACAATCTTCATTAGTTAATCTTCAAACTAACTTCTCCAATTTCTGAAATAGGATTTCAGACCACTACTAAGGGCAATGCAAGATCTATCATCAATTTTCCTCCCCCTAAGGCTAATGCCTTAGTTACCAGATGAGTTTCTTGCTAGTGCAGGATCATTCTGCTCTGCTAGTTGAGTAACTAGGGTATATGATTCTGCCAGTTGTCCTTCATACTTCATAACCCATTCTTCACATGCTCCTTCCAGATATCATCAACTATTCTCTTTCCCTTCTCATTGGATTTGTCATTTCCTTCCAGTAGGTTCTTGCTTCTGCAAAATTTAGCAATGTGTCCATCTTCATTGCGTGCATAACAAGTGACATTGTTATTTTGAATTTCCTTGCTATAACCTTGATCATTTCTTGACCTACATTGATTAGCCATATGTCCAAAATTTCCACATGCATGACATTTTACATTTATTCTACAATTTGCTATCCTATGATCATACTTTTTGCAATTGAAACACTGACCAATAAATGAATTGTTGTTCCGATTGACTCTATTTCTGCACTGACTTTCCATATGACCAAACTTATTGCAAACAAAGCATCTACCATTAAATTTATGTGCATTGGGTTGTCTTACCGGTGACCTCTGATTTTAGTTGACTGGTGGATTCTCTTGATTGTTCTTTTGACCAGATGCATCATCCTGATTTGTAGTAACAGAGCTTTCTCCATGCTCAAATACAAGACCTCTAGTGTCTCCATTGTCCCTTTGATTCTTTAATAATTCATCAAGCTTTGCAAAACTGACCTTGAACTTGTTTTTGTACTCATTTGCAGAATCCAGATCACCTCTTGGGACTATTATCATTCTTCCCAACTCTTGCTCATTGTTATGAGATTGCACCAATTCAGTTCTCAATATATCATTCTCATGTGCCAACCTAATGCATTCTTCAGATCTATCTTTCAGAGATTTGGCAAGGTTTTTTTCATTCTTCTTCCGGTCTTCAATCTCCTTAGACATCCTCATGGTTAGGGCTTGCATTTCATTCTTCATGACACCATTTTCCTGACTCAACTTCTAGCATAGTTCCTTAAGAGAATTCTTTTCTTCATCATTCTGATTTTTTAATTGATCATAGAGTTCTTTCCTTTTGGTTTGAGCAAATGACAACCTCTCTTGCACAGTAAAGATGAATTCCTTTGTAGATCTCACCTCATCTTGTAGCTTCATGTTCTTCAATCTTTCAGCATCATAGTCTTCAAGTGCTACTTCAAGATCTTTCCTCAAACTCATCTCGAAGGATTTCGGATTCAAGATCTTCCTCAAGCTGTTAGACTTATTCTAAGGCACTAGGTTCTGATACCAATTGTTGGAATCCAAGAACACTAAGAGGGGGGTGGGGTGGTGAATCAATGTTCTCTTGGTATGATTAATTTTAACCCTATTATCACAATAAATTAGTAATCGGTATGCATAAAAGCAAATAACAACAAGTAATAATTCAACCACAAAGATCAAGACCATAACATAAAGATTTATACGTGGAATGTTACAAGCTAGGGTTGCCGTTGCACCAAATGATCGACCTATCAATACCTGATATAATCACTAGACTTAGAGAATCCATAGGAGGCTATTAAACCATGTCACAAATTCGACCACTACCAATAATCCCCCTCCCAACATCACTCACCATGACCTGGGTGACTTGAAACTGTGACCAAGCTTTGATACCACTTGTTACAAGCTAGGGTTACCATTGCACCAAAAGATCGACCTATCAATTCCTGATACAACCACTAGACCGATAGAATCTAGAGGAGGCTATTAAACCATGTCGCGAATCCCTACAAGGGATGCTAGCCCACTACCAATAAAAAATGGCCAATCCATGAAATGATCTTACCTCTCCATTGCTTTCCAGTGTAGGTCACTCAACAATGGCTTTCACTTTCTCAGGGTCCATCTTCAAACCATCCTCAGATATCACAAATCCTAAATAGACTAGCTCATCCTTCATGAAAGTTCACTTCTTGATATTGATCAACAAGTTTTCTTCTCTCAACCTCTGCAAAACTTGTCTTAACTGCAACAAATGCTCCTCTTTTGTTTTACTAAAAATGAGAATGTCATCTAAATACACAATAACACACTTACCCAAAAATTTCTTCAATACCTCATTCATCAGCCTCATGAAAGTGCTCAGTGCATTAGTGAATCCAAAAGGCATCACCAACTGTTCATATAGTCCTTCATTTGTCTTAAACACTGTCTTCCACTCATCACCTTCTTTGATCTTTATTTAACAATATCCACTCTTCAAATCTATCTTTGTAAAGTATTTTTCTCCACTCAAACAGTCCATTATGTCATCCATCCTAGGCAAAGGAAACCGATATTTCACAGTGATCTTATTTATTGATCTTGAATCGATACACATCCTCCATTCTTCATTCTTCTTAGCCGCTAATACTACTGGTACTACACAAGGTCTCATAATCTCCCTGATATAAACCTTTCTTCAACAACTCCTGCACTTGTCTATTTAGTTCTTCATTCTCTGCTGATGTCAACCGATGTGCAACTTTGTTAGCCAAACTAGCTCCGGGAACCAAGTCCATGCAATGACTAACACTTCTAATAGGTGGCAATCCATTAGGTACATTATCTAAAATTATATCCTCATATTCTATCAACAAATCTCTTATCTCTACTGGGTGTTCTCCTTTTGGTTCCGGTCTCTCAGTCTTCTTAGGAATTAAGGCAAAATACACATTCTCATGTCTTAGTCCATCCATGAATTTCCTTCCATCTACTAAATAGATTCTAGCATTTGTACAAACTTCACTCTTCAAAGGTTCCTCCAAAGGTAACAAGGCTTGCTTCATCCCATTGGCCAAAATAGTGTATGTATTCTTCCTTCCATCATGTATTTCCTATCTATTAAACTGCCAAGGTCTTCTTAATAAAAGATGACAAATATCCATGGACATAATATCAAACAAAACTTCATCATGATAATTCCTAATCTTTAATTTTACCAAACACTGTTCACTTACTAACAACTCATGTTCATCCTGAATCCATGCTATTTGATAAGGCTTAGGGTATTTCAATCTCTCCAATTTCAACTTATTCACCATCTCTTTTGAAAAGATTTTATCTGAACTACCACTATCAATAAAAAATTTACAACACTTACCAGATACCTTACATTTGGTTTTGAACAGATTCTTCCTTTTCAAGGGTTTTTCATCTCCTCCGATATGACACAAAGCTCTCCTCATCATCAACAGTTCTCCATCTTCCGGTTTATTGTCTGATTCGGTGGGGTTTTCTTCCATCACTACTTCTCTTCCGGTAGCCTCTTTCTTCTTACATTCAAATTGATGATGTCCTTCTCCTCCATACTTAAAGGAAGTTCCTCTAAATGTCCTCTTGTCTTGTCTTCCAAATTTCTCATTCCAGTAACCATCTGGTTCTCTCCTCCGGTAGAAATTTATATCATCCTTCGAGTATGAATTACCCGCTTTTCTCACTTCCTTGTGCTTGTTCTGATCTGTACTAGTTCCTCTTCCTTTGGTATTGTCATGCTCTATGAGAAATGTGATACCTGCAGCTCCAACAGAAAATACTCAATAGATCATTACAATCATGGTTAGTAAATTTAAAATAAAGAGAGATAAAACCATGACTAATTGATCTATCGCCTCCTAATAAATGTGAGTGTGGATTTTCTCTCAGATCTGGATAAGAAAATTCCAGTGACTTGACTACACCTAGATGGAGGATTTGAGATGATAATGATATATTTAAGCTAGAAAAGAGAAGATTAAGCTACATGATTCAACATTTATGCTAGAAAATAAGCTAGATCTAAGAATGCAATTGCCTATAATAACAATGCTCAAATGATATGCTAAGAGATATATGCCTATAGTAACAATGCATAAGATGCCAATGAGATGGGATGATTATGATGAATAATGATGAATAGTAAGTACTTAATAGATACTGAGAGGGGGGGGAATGAATCAGTATAGACAAAAAAAAACTTAAACCACTTTGATAGCAAATATTGCACTAACTAGTAAATAGTATCACCGATCGAAAATAGGGCACTACAGGTAAAACATAGTGAGATTGTGAAAGACATAAACTGGTAACACTTAGATCTCCACACAACCTAATATCTCATTTCCACTTCACCCATATGCATAAACAAGTAATGCATCAGAAATATAAAGACCACTGGATCAACATGCTTTTATCGCTTAACAAAAACCATTAAAACATCACATGAAAAAGCATCACACATGACACACTTATTATTCACATGGAAACCCAACTAGGAAAAACCACGGTGGGGACAAATACCCACAAGTTGTTCTTTGAACTCTTCTGAAGTTCACTCTATTAGGAGCCTAGTTCGGTTAAGGACTTTAAAACAGGTTCTCCTAGGAACCGATCCTGCTAGGGATCACCCAGTTAAGGGATGGCTAAATACCTGATTAAAGGTTACCTCTCAAGAGGATTTGAAGAACTCAATGATTTTGAGTCACCCTATTAAAGGATTTACACAAAGCCTATTAAAGCTACCTGGTTAAGGGATTTTCCAATTGCTGAAATGGTTAGAAGTCAATAGGTAAAACACCGATCTGATAACAACACTTAATACCAAGGCAAATCCACTTTAGTTCATATACTTCTGTAATCATACTTTGTAGATCTCTACTTACTACATTGGTCTAGAAAGAATCAATATCTCTTCACTTGGATACACACATAACATTTGCCAATAACTTCACAATGCAAATCATCATCGACCTTATAGACAACAATTAGGTCGATAGCCAAAACCTAAAATCCTAAGCATCTAGGTTAACAATACAGTCAGTCCAATCCTAACCGTTCAGTCATAATGCATAGGATGAAACAATCTTGAACACATCTCAAGATGTTCTCCATCTCTCATTCTTTTCTGCTTCTAGAAGTTGATAACCCATCACAGGCTCTCCACCGTTTACTAAGACTTCACACATTCCCAAGGTAGATAGAATCAATCTTCTTCATGCATGATCCTCAAGGAAATCCTTCATGCGTGATAAGTCGATGCTTTGACATGTTTTTATCATGACTCTTAGGGTTTTTTGGTATCTTTTGGGTTGCATTGTGATAAGTAAAGTATTGTGAATTGACTATATGTAATCCATGTTTTAAAACTGAACTTAAGAAATCATGTTTGAACTTTGTCTGTTAATTCCTACAGCCATGCCAATTTATTTCTGCAGCCAAATGATTTGTCCCTGTGATATGCGGATTATTTAGGATAATGTCATATGTGAGTTAATGAATGTATTAATTGAGTAAGATACATATGCATGTCCTTGTATGTTGTTTTTGTTTTAGTGCAGATAATAATTGATGCTGTGGTGGATGATTTTCTTTCGCGCCTAAGGACTAGAGAATCACGTTTAGATAACTGCAGGTCAAACTGAAGGGGATTCAAGCAAGCACAATACATGGCATAATCAGAGCAGTTATACTTCACCATGGGAGTTTTAACTCTAGTGCATATTGAATTCACAAAATATCGCTTTGGCGTGCAAAGACTGTGGTTCGGTTTCAGAACCACGGTTCCTGCAACCAAGCTCTTAGTTATCTCCTTCACCTGACAATTATCCGCCTCTTCTTCTGGGCATAACTTGAGTTGTCCATTGTAGTTGATATTTTCTTTTTAATAAGATCTTCCTTCTTTCTTAGAGTTAGACAAGATGAAAAGGAATTAAGCAGAGTTTTGTCAAGCATTTTGAATTTTTCTCTTTTAGAATATGTAATCATTTTTAGGAAGAAATGAATAAGAATATGTTGTTCTGATCTATTAATAGTACTTTGCTGGGAGTTTGATATCACTCATCCAAGGGGGCCCACTTGGTGAGTGATCCTGTATTTATGATCATTGAAGTTTGTTTTTATTTAGTTGCAGTAGAAGTTCATGACTGGATTGTTCCTGTAGCCACTGGAAATAGATCTGTTGATTGTTCCTACAACCAAGATAGAACGGTGTGATTTCTGTTATTTTAATTAGATCATTTCAGCAGTGTTTTATGAAGCTTTCAAGTAGCCTTTTATGATTTCAATTCTTTCCTTTCTTTCTTGCATAATGTTAGTTACTACAGTAATGCAGAATAATTATTTAAGGAGATTAGTGCATATATATTGTAGACCCATTTCAAGTTTTATGTTCTTGGATTGATAACTAAATGAACACTAGCCATGAAAATAGTAAACTCTACCATATGAATGTCCAAACTTTGGATTGAGATTTCAATTAGAGGTATTATTATTATCATTAAAATTTGAATCACCTCGAGTCTGAATTTCTAGAAGGTAGTCTTATGTTCCTTTTTGGTCGACAAGAAGAAGAATTTCCTATAGTAACAACCCCCACAAGTGTAATGCAAGGGAACCCACCTCCTGTTGGGAATAATCCATCACCACCACCTGGTCCAACATTTGAGTTTTCCATCTCTGACTAGCATGATAATGCTAACCTCAAGAACATTCTAGCATCTTCACTTCCTAAATTCTATGGGTTGGTGACAAAGGATTCAGATACATTTCTATTTGAGTTTGATGTTCTCTATAGGATTTTTGACTATACTACAGATGCCCATAGACTAAAAATTTTTCCAGCCACTTTGAAGGAGTCATCCTTGAGATGGTTTATGAGCTTGGGTAGTAGCACAATCAACACATAGGATGAGATGAAATGGTTGTTTCTTGCAAAATACAAAGATTATTGTATAGGCACTAATCACCATGGGGATGATATCTTTAGAATGACACAAACAGAAGATGAGAGCCTTGAGGATTATCTGGAAAGGTTTTTGTTTAGTGTCAAGAAATCCAAGAATAGTACTCTGAATGAAGATTCCCTCAAATTAATATTCTTGAGGGGTATCAGTGATGAATGCACCGATTCCTTAGATCTCATGGGAGGAGGTGACATTACACAATCTACTTGGGCTGAAATAGGAAAAATTTGCAAGAAGTATTGCAGATCTACTTCTAAGAAGAATAGGAGATTTAAGCTAGGGGCACCATCATCAGCATCTGGAACTGGAGTTTCTAGATTGGAACTTAGCCATCTATTAAAATATTTCAAGGAGGACATTATAAACAATATGGCTACTTAGTTGGATACATTAGCAGCTAAGAAGAAGCATGAGGAAGCTGATGCATTTCTTGTAGAATTCTGTCCTCATTGTAAGAAGTGGAAGAAAGATAGCAGATGTAAGATGGTAGCAAATGTTGAAGTACCAGATTTCAAACCAATTCAAGGTGAGGATGAACAAGTCTTTGATGTTGCTCAAAGAAGACCAAATTTTCAAAGACAAGATATGCCACCTGATCCACTTTCCTTTTCTAGTTATAGTGGTAATTCTTATGCACCAAATAACCAATGGCAACTACAGTATTCTCAAAATTTTGGTAACTATCCACATTGGTATGGATCACAAGGCCAAGGACAACAATTTGCTAATCAAATTCCCTAGTGGTAGTAGCCACAGGGAAACTGGTATCCACCTCAAGGTTCAGGGAACCAGTTTCAAGGGAATTGACAACCTACCTTTCAATGGAGGGGAAACCCATCATGGTCATCCCATATCAGCCCCTTGCTCAGCAACCACAACCTCCTGCTTTAATACCTCCTCCTACAGCTACAGTTGCACCTCCTAAGCCAATGCAACTGCCTACTGAACCGTTGCCTAATCCAAATATCAAATCTCAGCAACAACAACAAGCTTATTTAGCTGATGCTAATCAATACCTAGCCTATTCTTTATCACTAGATGATATTCACCTTCGATTTGGGACTACTCTACCTAATCCCTCTCATCTAGTTATTATTGAGATACAAGAAGAATAACCAATCTCTGATTCTAAAGATGTAATACCTTAGAATCAAATATTACCACCATTCCCCATAGATTGAAAGACAAAGAAGTTTCCACCGAACAACAACAAAGCTTTGATATTCTTGATCAACTGAAGCACATTTGTGTTAAAATTCCATTGTTGCAAGCAATAAAGGATGTCCCAATATATGGTAAGGCATTGAGAGAAGCATGCCTAAAGAAACCTGGTAGAAAGAAAAAGGATCCACAAACAGCCCATGTTATGTGTCAATTGACTGATATTATGTTAGGAAAAATTGCTGTTCCAAAGTATTCTGATCCAGGTAGTCTTATTGTGAGTATAGTCATTAATGGAAGTCAAATAGAAAATGTTTTAGTTGATCTAGGGGCAGCCATTAATGTAATGACAAGGGAAGTAATGAAACATCTAGAGATAGATAGTTTAAGGGCTACACCCACAGTTCTCCAACTTGCTGATGGCTTTGCAGTAAGACATGATGGTATCATAGAAGATATAGTAGTTATTCTAGATTCCTTGGAATATCCTCCAGACTTTATGATTTTATCTCCAAAAGAAACATTGGGGGGATATCCAGTCATTTTGGGAAGACCATGGTTTACCATAGCTGATGCATATATTGGGTGTAGATCAGGAGACATGACTATCTTAGATGACAGTTCCACAAAAACATTAGCCTTGTATTCCCCAGCACAACTTGAGCTTGAGCAGTAGCAGATTGTTTGGCCTATTTTGGGAGAGGAATATGAAGAAATTGACTCTATTAATCACCTTATGATGATTAATTGAGTGCCACTCATGCAGTTATATGATGAAGAATCAATTATTTATAAGGTTCTGATAAATGAGTTAATAGAAAACCAAGAATTGAAGGAATTGGTTTCGAATATTGCAAGTTTGGACTTTCCTATAGCCACTGATATCTTCCATACCTTGTTGCCGCAGGAATTGTCTTATTCTCATTTTTCTGTTATAAATCAGATTGATCTTACTATCAAGATAGAGGTGGAATTGAATAAATATTTGAACATCAATAAGAATATAGTAGACACTCAAAATGATAGCCTAGTATATTTTCTAAAACTCCATAGAAATGTTTTTGCATGGGATTACAAGGATATGAATGGAATAGATCCAACAGTTTGTACTCATCATATTTACATAAAGGATGAGTGTTGCCCCCTTAGACAACATCAAAGAAGAGTCAACCCTGCCTTGAAGGAGATAGTTAAAGAAGAATTGCAGAAATTGTTGAAAGCTAGGTTTACCTATCCTATCTTTGAGAGTGAATTGGTATCACCTTTGGTGATAGTTCCTAAAAAGGGAGACAAATGGAGAGTATGTGTTGATTATAGGGCCTTGAACTTAGCCACAAGGAAGGATCATTTTCCACTGCCATTTGTGGATCAGGTATTAGATTCTCTTGCTGGTAAGAGATATTTTTCATTCCTGGATGGATTTAGTGGCTATAATCAGATACAAATAGCTCCTGAGGATCAGGAGAAAACAACATTTACTTGTCCATGGGGCACTTATGCATATTATGTTCTTCCTTTTGGGTTGTGTAATGCTCCAACCACTTTTCAAAGGGCAGTGATTAGTATTTTTTCTGATATTTCTCAGGATATTATGGAAATTTACATGGATGACTTTACAACTTATGGGTCTGAATTTAATCAAGCATTAGGTAATTTGAAGAAAGTTTTGCAGAGGTGTGAAGACTACAACTTGTTTCTAAATAGTGAGAAGTGTTTCATTATGATGGAAGAAAGAATAGTCATTGGTCATCATATATCTGTACATGACATACAAGTAGATCCAACAAAGATTGAGGTTATTCAGCATATTAATGACCCTGTGAAGTAGAAAGACATGAGAAGTTTTCTTGGCCATGCTGGATACTACAAAAGGTTTATCAAAGATTTCAGCAAAATTGCAAGTCCCTTATATTCAATGCTTACTAAAGATGCAGAATTTAAATGGACCTCAACATGCAATGAAGCTTTTTTAAAGCTTAAGCATGCTTTGACTCAAGCACCAGTTCTAAAAGGACCTAATTGGTCTCTGCCATTCCAAATCCATATTGATGCATCTGATTATGCTGTAGAAGTAGTGCTGGGACAAAAAGTTGACAAATTGGAAAATGCAATATATTATATCAGCAAGAATTTGCATGGACTTGAATTGAATTATACAGTTACCGAAAAGGAAATGCTAGTTGTCATATATGCCCTTAACAAGTTTAGACACTATATTATAGGGTATCCCATATTTGGGCATACAGATCATACTGCAATTAGATATCTCATGAATAAGCTATCAATCACTGGTAGATTGGCTCGCTAGTTATTGTTGATGCAGGAATTTGATATTACAGTTGTTGATAAGCCAAGGAAGTCTAATGTTGTTGTAGATTATCTTTCATGTCTTCAATTGCAAGAAGATTCTACAATGATAGATGACACTTTTCCAGATGAGCATTTGTTTCTCATTCAGGCTCATACTCCATGGTATGCTGATATTGCCAACTATTTAGCTGTAGCTAAGATGCCAATTTCTTTTTCTCCTAAGGAAAGAAGGTAGCTAGTTGAAAAAAGTTTTAACTTTTCATGGATTGTTGATTGTCTATTTTATATTGGACCTGACCAAGTGATGCAAAGATGTGTCAGAGAAGATGAAACATATGACATCCTGCATGCATGTCATGATGAGCCATGTGGAGGTCATTTCACTGCCAAAAGGACAACATTGAAAATACTCAATACCGGATACTATTGGCCTACATTACACAAAGATGCAGCTCAATACACAAGGAAATGTGACAGATGTCAGCGAATGGGCAGACCTACAAAATCTGATGAGATGCCACTATATCCTCAAATATTTGTTACACCATTTGACAAGTGGGGATTAGATTTTGTTGGCCCCATTGATCCACCTTATAATGGCAAATCTTATATCTTGGTATGTACAGACTATGTGACAAAATGGGTAGAAGCTAGAGCTATGCAACATGCAAGAGATAATAAGGTGGCTAAGTTTCTTTATGAAGAAATATTTACAAGGTATGGAGTACCGAGGGAAATTGTCTCAGATCAGGGACCTCAATTTACATCAACATTGATAAAAGCTTTGGTCAATGAATACAATATAAGACACAGGAAATCTACTCCATATCATCCATAGTCTAATGGATAAGTAAAAGTTACCAATAGAGAGCTTGAGGCTATTCTTACAAAAATAGTGTCTATCCACAAGAAAGATTGGTCTCATCGACTTTCAGAGGCAATTTGGGCATATAGAACAACATGGAAAACACCAATTGGATTCACACCTTTTGAGATGGTTTATGGCAAAACAACAATGATGCCTATTGAATTTGAGCATAAAACCTTGAGAACAACTCTACAACTGAATATGACATTGTCTGAAGCATAGAAGGAACACATTCAACAGTTAAATGCTCTTGATGAATGGAGGTAGATAGCTGTTCAATAGACATAATTGATTCAAAACCAAAGCGCAAGATGGCATGATAAATATATCAGAGAAAAGAAATTCAAAGTTGGTGATTGGGCACTCCTGTATGATTCCAGATATAAGGATACTATGGGAAAACTCCAAACAAGGTGGTTAGGTCCTTATGAGGTAGAAGAAGTATTTCAGAATGAAGTAGTCCATTTGTTCACAATAGATCCTATTCAATTTAAACTCTTAGTGAATGGACACCAACTATGAGTTTATCACAAGCTAGCTACTAGAGAAGAGTTCCTACAACAGTTTGCTCCCCAAAATGAAATAAAAGTTCCTGCAGCAACTGCCAGTGATTCGGTATCAATTCATGACCTTCCTGTTGCACTTGAGCATTTTGATAAAGGCCATGTTCCTGCAGCCTCTGTAGTGAACTTATTCACTGTATCATAATAAAATATTTCCATGGGAATATTGTTCTCCATACATAAAGTTCCATCCACTACATTCTATTCCATTTTCTTACCTGTCACTTCATTTCATTTCACAATCATTTTTGCCCAATTGCAAGTACGTGTATATTGTACTTTATTTTAATTATGCATTTATTAGTTCATTATGATTTTTATCCCGTTTAAATCCGCTTCAAACCCGAAATCTCGTCAGCCTGTGTGGACACGTGCTAGGTTAAGCTGGGGGGGTACTTTATGGTCCTTTTTCCAATAAGATTTATTATCAGTTTTTTTTGATATCTCGAATTGATTTCCTAACTGACATTACTTATGATGATTATTATTTCACGCAAGTGAATAATAAGGTCTGCCGCCAAAATTAAGATATGTAGATTTTATTTTTTTGTTTAACTGTCAAACATTTTGGTGAAGCTGCAGAAGTATCAGAGTAAAAGATGGGTGGTGATCTAATTCACCATGAGCCAATGATCCATGAAGGGTTGCTACAGGATGTTGTCTGTGAGCATTCTCTCTGAAACCACAGCTGGTTGGATTATTTCTTGAAAATTAGGGATTTCAACAATGAAATAGCTGCAGAAATTATGCATTCCTTTGATGAAGGAGAAGATATAGTCAAAGGGTTAAGGGTAATTGCTATGGAGCAGCGAATTGAAAAGGTCACAGGGTTGCTGCAGGAAGGAGATCTCTTTCCAGAATCAAAAGACGCAAGGAGTGCTAGGGCAGAGTTCACAATTTCCACTGATAGACCCTTAATGTTGGACAGACAAGGGAGTAGAAGGGTTTCTTTACTAGCATGTTGGCTTCAGGTAGCTTTGTATATTATGAAATATATTATATGTGAAGGACAGTATTCAAATCTGCATTCACCTCATTTCTATAAGCCCTAAGGAGACTAGAAAATATGGAAATCACTCTATTAGCCATCATGGACTGGTTAAGTTGCTTGTACAGTGGTCCCTGAGAGATATTTCACAAATGGAATGGGGTGTGTTTGAGGATATTCTACAATTTAGGGTTGATGGAGCCCCTATTGCAAATAATCCGCTGGCTGTTGCAAAGATTTTTTTGGTGAAGATGAGGGTTTGCTGGTTACTGAAGGAGCTACAATTATTATAGAAGGAAATATTGAAGCAGAGTCAATCGAAGAACGACCCTCTACTTCCTTTCAAAGAGATTCACCTATTTTGCAAAGGGAAGGAAAAGAATTGGAAAAGGATGAATCAGATGAAGAATTTGTTATCCAGCCGCAGGAAACTCATATTCCTCTTGAAGCCAAGAGGCGTCGCACAAAAACAAAAACTCCTACATCTGTTTCAAAAGTGTATGTAAGAAGAACAAGAAGAAGGACACAGAAGACTCAACCTATGAGTAATCCAGCAAAGGTTATTGTAGTAGAAACTTCAGAAGAAGAAGATGCTGCAGAGAAAGAAATGCAAGAAAACCCTGTGGAAGAGGATATTCAAGAAAACCCTGCAGAAGAAGAAATTCAAGAAGATGTTGTAATGGATAAGCTAGCAAATCTTGCTTCTATGGCATTGCAATGTGAGGAGACTGTTGATGATGTTCTATAGCAACCTGAAGAAAATGTGGGAGATATGTAAACTCAGAATGAGGAGTTTATTGAAGAAATCCCATGGTCTAAGGTAGGACCTATTAGACCTCCTTCATCCCTAACTAGTTTATCAATTGCTTTAACATTTTTTAGGCAATGGGAAATAGAGAAGGTTAGGTTGCAGGGGATAATTAATAAGCATCAAAAAGAGATTGAAAAGAAAGATAATAGAATTAAGGAATTAGAAGCTAAGGTAGAAGAGATTTATGGTATGGTTCCTGAGATGATGCAGTGTAGGTCACCCCCAAAATTTATGCAGTACATTTGAAAGAGCGACATCTGAATTTCAGACTAAACCGCATGGTTAGGGACCTTAATCCATCCTTGGAAACACCTGAGGAATTCTATCATGCTTATCAAACCTCCCCACATGCTGTAAGGAATTTGTTATGTGAATTATATTAGGGATATCCATCTCAGAGCTTTAATTCCTACAGCCATGCCGATTTATTCTTGTAGCCAAATGATTTGTCCCTGTGATATGCAGATTATTTAGGATAATGTCATATGTGAGTTAATGAATGTATTAATTGAGTAAGATACATATGCATGTCCTTGTATGTTGTTTTTGTTTTATTGCAGATAATAATTGATGCTGCAGTGGATGATTTTCTTTCGCGCCTAAGGACTGGAGAATCACGTTCAGATAACTGGAGGTCAAACTGAAGGGGATTTGAGCAAGCACAATTTATGGCATAATCAGAGTAGTTATACTTCACCATGGTAGTTTTAACTCTGGTGCATATTGAATTCACAAAATATTGCTTTGGCGTGCAAAGACTATGGTTTAGTTTCAGATCCACGGTTCCTGCAGCTAAGCTCTTAGTTATCTCCTTCACCTGACAATTATCTGCCTCTTCTTCTGGGCGTAACTTGAGTTGTCCATTTTAGTTGATATTTTCTTTATAATAAGCTCTTCCTTCTTTCTTAGAGTTAGACAAGATGAAAAGGAATTAAGCAGAGTTTTGTCAAGCATTTTGAATTTTTCTCTTTTAGAATATGTAATCATTTTTAGGAAGAAATGAATAAGAATATGTTGTTCTGATCTGTTAATAGTACTTTTCTGGGAGTTTGATATCACTCATCCAAGGGGGCCCGCTTGGTGAGTGATCCTGTGTTTATGATCATTGAAGTTAGTTCTTACTTAGTTGCAGTAGAAGTTCATGACTGGATTGTTCTGAAAATAGATCCGTTGACTATTCCTGCAGCCAAGACAAAACAGTGTGATTTCTGTTATTTTAATTAGATCATTTCAGCATTGTTTTGTGAAGCTTTCAAGTAGCCTTTTATGATTTCAATTCCTTCTTTTCCTTCCTAGGAGCTTAGTGCATATATATTGCAGACCCATTTCAAGTTTTACATTCCTAGATTGATAACTAAATGATCACCAGCCATGAAAATAGTAAACTCTACCATATGAATGTCCAAACTTTGGATTGAGATTTCAATTAGAGGTATTATTATTATCATTATAGTTGGGGTAGACAACTCGCACAAGGCTGGCATGGCAACACAATCTAATCTTCATTAAAATGCTAACCCATCACAGGATACCATCGGTCGAATCACACAGGCTTGGAACGCATCAACCAGAAACCCTGAAGCTGAGACTACCAACTGGTAGTCATATCAAATGAAACCCTGATACAAACTTTGCATATATCGGTTCACATGCCAACCATAGCGGTTCACCTTTTCACATATACCGGTTCACATCATCATACCAGTTCACTTCATACCATCATACCGGTTCTCTTGCCAGTTTGCTTTCTTTAATATACCAGTTCATAATTCAGCATATTGACATCAATGACAACATACAATATCATCATGTCATCCAACTCTGCACATATGCTAACAGATTAGTGCTCCAAAATGGGGGATGTTTATAGGATTTCCAAGGCCAGGGGTGAGGTGGCAGGAATCAACGGTCAAGATTGTGTCTGAAGATATCAATAGTGAAATTGGAGGAGGTTGAAAAAGAGGTTGGTGGAAAGGGAACATTTGCAATCTCTATGGTGATAAGTGTCAAGAAGCTTTGCTCATGAGAGAGCAAGTGTCTAAGGAAAGGGGACATTTTTCATCTCTATGGTGACAAGTGTCAAGAGGCTTCCAAGAGAGGGGACATATGGCCCAAGAATTCCATGTGTCTCTAGGGGAGAGTATCCACACCATAGGAGGTTAGGATGTGCAAGCTAAGATAGGTTTAATTAAACCCAGGGTTAGATGGAATGGGTTAGGTTAGGTGGTTAGAAGTTAGGAGGCATGTGGGTAATTTGAATTTAAAAATTCAAATAGTAAGAACAGACTAATTAACTTTCAACAACTCATAAATTGATTTGTTTTAATTAATTAGGGATTAGAAGAAATGAATTTAAATGGGGAGGGATTAATTAATTTAAATCAAAAGGGGATTATTGAAATGAACCTATTAAATAAATCCTTAGATTTATTAATAAGTAGATGAGTGGAATAATTTAATCAAATTGCTAATGAATTCAATTAAATTAGGGAGGGGGATTAATTAAATAATTGCTTATTCAATTAATTATCTTTAGACCATTTTTAGGTGTATACATTTTGCCCTTCTTTGAAGCAAGGTGTGATGATACGTTGATTAAAAGAATAACCTCATCTTGATGATGATATTGGTTTGAAAGGATGCTCCAGCTATTGATTGATAGATTGTGGTATGATGATGCCCCCTCGGGAGATCAATTGAGATAATTGATCTTTGGAGTTTTGCAAATTTTTGCAAAATTGATATCCGATTAGAAATTTTTTGATGTTTGCAACTATGGTTGATGAAAATGTGAGTTCTACAATCATGGTGATGTGGTTCTTGATTATTGATAAAGCTTGATTGATTATATTGATAAGATTGAGATTCAGTCTGGTTTCAGTAATGACACCTCCTGTATAAGACAAAGATGATCAAAGCGTCTAGTTTTGAGAATGATATATCCTATATAAGACATGATCAAAACGTCTAGTTTTAGGAAAGATACATCATGTATAAGACATGAT
Organism: Cryptomeria japonica; assembly: GCF_030272615.1. NCBI lineage: Eukaryota > Viridiplantae > Streptophyta > Pinopsida > Cupressales > Cupressaceae > Cryptomeria > Cryptomeria japonica. The sequence continues at coordinate 361,832,357 of NC_081407.1, read as the reverse complement.
AGAATCGATTAGGTTTGATTGATAGAATTGACAAGATTGATTAGATAAAGAACTGACAGTTTGTTGATATCAAGTTGAAGAAAGATTTAGATATGTTGATGTTGGTTCTATTGAGAGGTAGCATAAGATTTTTGCTGGATCGACAATATTTGGAGAGATATGAATCATCAGTCTGATTGCGTATACACTTGTGATGATACCTTAATGATTCCTACCATAGATTTTACCTTGGATAAAATGAGCATGCAGAATCCCATGCAAGAATGAAATGCAAGCTTAACGCAAAGCTACGATTGGACCAATCACTAGATTATTGTGTTTTGTCATCATTGAGCTTTTTAAAATGTGGGAAGTGAGTGCAAAAATTGATGGTATAATTAAACCATGATGAACTGATTGTTGCTTGCGTAAAACATGCAATATTAATCATTTCAATACGCAAATCAAAAATATCTTCAATGATACTCTGATGAGCATGTCTCGAGACAAATTTGCACATTTTAATGATTAATTTACAGACAACAGACAAGAAAAATATCATGTTTCTTCCTTGTTCCTCTAGTCAAAGACATCCTAGGTCACTCAGAAATCATGATAGCGAAAATTAATATAGAAAAGTTGAACAATCATGTTAAAATCATTATCCAAAAGATATTATCCATTGAAAAGTGTGTGATGTGCTTAGACTGACTTTGTGATAGTTTGATAGTTGATAATTTGATCTCCCGTTCAATGTTGGATGTGTCTTAGTTTTCACTTGATAAGAGTTGTCTAACTATTGTTCTTCCTATTTGATTAAGCTCAAAATGATCAAATGTTTGCCCCCAGCTAGGTGTAGGATTTTGCCCCAAGCCTAGAAACAAATTCGTTCTGATATACTCAATGATCCAAACCATGTCGAGAGATTAGCTGGGATGACTGTGTATGTACAAAGGCTTTATGATGGATATGAACAACGCTGATGAATGAATGAATGCAAGTGGAAAGATGCATGAACTAATAGATGGAAGAGCTAGCTGACAGATACTGCCTATTTTCCCAGTTTTCACCATCTATTTTTATTGCACTTTTTCTCATATTTGATTTTTTTTTTATTTTCTTCTTTTTCACTTTTTATTTTTATTTTTCTACTTTTTCACTATTTTTTGATTTTTCTGCTTTTTCAAACATAGAATTTCTTCAGATGCATGCTATTGATGGGTTCGTCGAGCTGATCTCCATCCTATGTTGATAGATGATATACTCCTGAGCCAAATACTACTCTGACCACAAACGGACCTAACTAGTTTGGTTCAAACTTTCCTTTCTTTTCTCGATCTGCCTGGTTGCGTGGATTTTATTTTAGTACTAGTTCCCCTACTTGAAAGACTTGTGGTTTGACCCTGTGATTATAAATCTAGCACATTATTTGCTGATATACCTTTAAATGATCAAAGGCATTTTTTTCTTCATTCATGGATCAATTCTAACTCTTGTAATCTAGATACTTTCTGTTCTTCATCTGGAATAAGAACCTTTAATGATACTCATAGAGAAGGTATCTCTACTTCTATTGGCAACATTGCTTCTGATCCATAAACAAGAGAGAAAGGTGTGGCACCTATTGGTGTACGAATGCTGGTATGATAGGCCCATAGAGCAGGGTTCAATTGAATATGCCAATCTATTCTAGCATCATTTACTGTCTTTTTGAGGATTTTTAAAATAGTTTTGTTTGATGCTTCTGCTTGCCCATTTTCTTGTGGATAGTAGGGTGTGGAGAACCTGTGTTGGATCTTGAATTTCTCACATAGCTCTTGTACATCTTGATTCTTGAATGGTCACCCATTATCAGTGATAATGGTCATTGGTATTCCATAGCGACACATGTTGTAGTTCAAGATAAATGCAACAATTTTTTTTCCTGTGATATTTGTGAGAGGTACTGCCTCAATCCATTTTGTGAAATATTCTGTAGCTACAAGGATGAATTTGTGACCATTAGATGAAGAAGGATTTATCTTTCCTGCTAGATCAAGACCCCATTGATAGAAAAGCCAAGATGTTGCTAAAGCATTAAGTTCTTGTGCTAGTGCATGAATCAAATTCCCATGGATCTGACATTGTTTGCATGTTCTAGCTATTTGAAAAGAATCTCGTTCCATAGTCCGCCAATAATAGCCCAAGCGTATGAGTTTTTTCGAAAGGGTAAGACCACTTGAATGAGTGCCACAAATTCCATTATGGACTTCATGTAAGGCATTCTCAGATTCTTCTTGTTCGAGACATCTTAAAAGAGTACCGTCTAGACCTCATTTAAATAGGGTATCCGCGACAAGAGTAAAATGGGATGATTGGCGAATAAAGTTTCTCTTTTGATTTTTTTATAAGTTGGGAGGTAAGGTGTTATCTTTTAGGTATGTGTAAGTTTGACCGTAATAGGAGGAATCATGCCCAACAAGATGAAAGATAGTTTGGGAATCAGGACAATTATGAGTAGGGTAAAACAAGTCTTCCACCAGGAATTCATAACATTGTTGATTTTCCTATGTCTGAAGGAGAGAGGCAAGTGTAGCCATGGCATCTGCTTCTTTGTTGTCATTCCTTGGAATCTGCTAAAAAATTATTTCTATAAAGTATTTCTTGATATCATAAACCATCTTTTTATAAGGCATTAACTGTTCGTCCTTTGTTTGATAGTCATCATTAATTTGATTGATGACGAGCTAATAGTCTCCAAAGACTTGAAGTTGTGTAATGTTCCATTCTATAGCCATTTTGATACCTGTTACCAAAGCTTCATACTCTGCTGTATTGTCGGTGCATGGAAAGCTTAATTTGTATGCTTTTGGAATTGTATGACCTTTTGGTGTGATGAATAGAATGCCTACTCCTGATCCGTGTTGTGTATATGAACCATCAAAGTATAATTGCCATGTTTTTTTGGTGACTATTAGGATATCAGCATCGGGAAACTCAATGTGTAAAGGATGATCATCTTGAAGTGGTGCCTCTACTATCTGGTCTACAATGACTTGTCCCTTGATAGCTTTTCTGTCAACATACTCAATATCAAACTCACTCAGGATCATGCTCCATTTTGTTAGTTGTCTTGTTAATGTTACCTTACTGAGTAAATATTCCAGAGGATCGATTTTAGCTATTAACTTAATGGAGTGAGATAGTAGATAGTGTCATAATTTTTGAGAAACAAAAACTACTGCCAAGCATGCTTTTTCTATTGGTGAATAGTTGATCTCATATCCTACTAGTGTTTTGCTGATGTAGTAGATGGCTTGTTCTTTTCCTTCATTATCTTGTTGTGCGAGAAAAACTCCTAATGATGCTTTAGTGGTTGATACATAGAGTAACAATGGTTTTCCTAGAATTGGTAACATTAGGACAAGTGGCTACATGAGATAAGCCTTGATCTTGTTGAATGCATCCTCACATTGATGGTCCCACTTGAAATGAACATTTTGTGCAATAGATGAGTAAATGGTTGACATTTATCTGCTAGTTGAGCAACAAATATTCTGATTGATTGTAGTCTTCCTTGGAGTGATCTGAGTTGACTTATATATTCTTGGGAGATGCCATTTACATGATTTCTTTAACCTTAGCTGGATCCACTTCGATACCTCTAGCTAAAACAATGTATCCCAATAGCTTTCTAGAAGTGACACCAAAGGCACATTTCTTAGGGTTTAGTCGTAGCTTGTATTATTCTAACCGGTCAAAGATCTTTTCCATTATCCCTATATGTTCTTCTCTATTGTATGATTTAGCCAATATATCATCCACATAGTCTTCCATGAATGTATGCATCATGTCATGAAATATTGTTGTCATAGCTCTTTGATATGTAGCACCTGCATTCTTTAATCCAAAAGGCATGACGTTCCAGCATAAAGTACCACATGGACATGTGAAAGCTGTCTTTTCTTGATCTTTGGGTGCTATTTTGTGGGGCCAAAATGTCATGCTCAGTGAGAAATGTGATACCTGCAGCTGCAACACAAAACACTCAATAGATCATTACAAGCATGATTAGCAAATTGAAAACAAAGAAAGATAAAACCATGGCTAATTGATCTATCACCTCCTAGTAAATGCGAGTGTGGTTTGCTCTCAAATTTGGACAAGCAAATTCCAGTGACTTGACTACACCTAGGTGGAGGATTTGAGATGATAATGATGCATTTAAGCTAGAAAAGAGAAGATTAAGCTACATGATCCAACAATTATGCTAGAAAATTAGCTAGATCTAAGAATGCAATTGCTTATAATAACAATGCTCAAATGATATGCTAAGAGATATATGCCTATAGTAACAATGCATAAGATGCAAATGAGATGGGATGATTAGTGCTCCAAAATGGGGGATATTTATAGGATTTCCAAGGCCAGGGGTGAGGTGGCAGGAATCAACGGTCAAGATTGAGTCTAAAGATATCAATGGTGAAATTGGAGGAGGTTGAAAAAGAGGTTGGTGGAAAGGGAACATTTGCCATCTCTATGGTGACAGGTGTCAAGAAGCTTTGCTCATGAGAGAGCAAGTGTCTAAGGAAAGGGGACATTTGTCATCTCTATGGTGACAAGTGTCAAGAGGCTTCCAAGAGAGGGGACAAGTGGCCCAAGAATGCCATGTGTCTCAAGGAGAGAGTATCCACACCATAGGAGGTTGGGATAAGGAGGTTAGGATGTACAAGCTAAGATAGGCTTAATTAAACCCACGGTTAGATGGAATGGGTTAGGTTTAGAAGGGGTTAGGTTAGGTGGTTAGAAATTAGGAGGCATGTGGGTAATTTGAATTTAAAAATTCAAATAATAAGAAAAGATTGATTAACTTTCAACAACTCATAAATTGATTTGTTTTAATTAATTAGGGATTAGAAGAAATGAATTTAAATGGGGAGGGATTAATTAATTTGAATTAATTAATCAAAAGGGGATTATTGAAATGAACCTATTAAATAAATCCTTAGATTTATTAATAAGTAGATGAGTGGAAGAATTTAATCAAATTGCTAATGAATTCAAATAAATTAGGGAGGGGGTTTAATTAAATAATTTCTTATTCAATTAATTATCTCCAGACCATTTTTAGGTGTATACAAGTATATCCTCTTCCTCCTTGAAATATTCCTCTGGTAAACCTTCAACCTCTATCTCTCTGTCTCTGCTCGTATCTTTTTTTCAATTTCTCTTCATCCATTAGTGCATACGAGTAAGCCTCTTCAACACTCTCCAATTTGATTATACCGAGTTCATGTTGTATAGACATCTATAATCCATTCAAATATCTTGCAATTTGTTCAGCTTCATCATCAACATGTCCAGATCTGATGTTCAATTTGTAAAATACTTCAGTGTACTCTTTCACACTAGATTCCTTCTGTCTTAGGTTCTGCAATTTTCGGAACAAATCCACTTGATAATTCACCGAGACAAACTTTGATTTCAACTTAGCAATCATCCAATCCCATGTCTTAATATTTTCTTTACCTCTTTTTTATCTATCGACTTGCAAATGCTCCCACCAAAGAGATGCATGACCTTTTAACTGGGTACAGGCATATTTCACCTTCCTCTCTTCTACAGTGTTTTCATAACCAAAATACTTCTCCATCTCCAAGATCCAATCCATCAATTAATCCGAATCTAACTTCTCATCATATTCAAGTGGGGTAAAATGAGGTTTAGTGTTCTCCCTACTCAAAACCCTTAAAAACCTTTCTTCATTTGGATCAACTATCGGTAGGTTTACTTGTTCTATTGGGGCTTCTTCTGCTTCATCTTCACTTACATCTTCAATATGTCGGCCTCTTCTCTAGGCTATCTCCACAACTTCTAACCGAGCTGCTATTCCTTGCAACATCTCCATCATAGCAGGGTCTGCATTCCCACATGCTCCACCATTCCTAGTTCCTCTTTGTGTCATTGATTCACGCTAGTCCTCTGCAATTGTAGGTCAGATCCACAATTCACCACCCTACATAAAAAATAAAGGACATGCAACCTCTGGAATGAAAATTCACTTTGATACCACTTGAAGTAGTCATCGGCGAGGAGGGACCTGAAGGAGATCAGTCTGGACCGGTTAGCAAGAGTAAACACAATAGAAACACACATATATGATGGAGGCAATGCAGAATAGATAGTTTTATTGCATGAAATTTGATTACATCCAACCGATAACAAATGGGTTACAACATACCGACACATAGGCCTAGTAGAATAGGTCACAACTGAGACCTTGAATCAAAAGATATATCTTCTAGGCACAGTCTATCTATCTCATAATCTGATTAATTCTAATTGATTACATTCCAAAGTAAGATTATAAATATATATATCTATCCAAAGGATCCAGTCACTCCAAAAGGGATCAAAACCCGAAGAACAAGACCTAACGTGCAAATTGAACAAGGTCAGCCTCCACCAAGAGATTCCTCTAGAAAATTCAAACAATGAAATGTAGAAGGTCGACCACACACCAAGAAACATCAAGATCAATGCTCAAGGCTACGCAAGCTTCATAATAGGTTCTGGTAGATCACCATAATAGATCTCAGGCAATTGGTAACAAGAGGCTGTCATGGAAACCCGTAGCGATATCTTGCTGGAAAGTGATCCAAATGAGATGCAGTCAGAACTCAAGAAAGATGATCAAGTCTTCAAGTAGAATCCAACTCCACAGGATCTGATGAGTCAAAACTGAGACACACAAAAAGAAAACTGAAACTGCAAACAAAATAGAAAGGAAAATATTTTTGGTTGATGCAAGATTGTTGTGAACTGGGGATGCTCTTGCATCATGTTGTAGGGATGTAATAGTTTGGGCTAGGTTATTAATGGTTACTTTGATGGATGGATTGAAATTGGACATGTTGGATTATTATGGAGGAGTAACATCATTATATGTAGGTGGAGGTTGAGGAGGTGGAACATATTGGTATATTAGTATGGGAGATGATTGAGATACAAATGGAAGACTCATGGAAAGGGGTATGTAACAATTTTGATTAATGATTAACTCCATGACTAACATATATAGGATTAAATTTTCTTGTGGAACTAGTCACGATAGAAGATGTAAATCTAGGCACACTAGGCAATGGTGTAGGCATAGGAATGGAATGATTGACTTGACTAGTGGGTTGAATGTAACCAAGGACTTCAACACAAGTTTTAATTGGCATGATATTAGTGTCAATAATATGAGAAAGGCCATGCAACAAATCAACACCAATTTTATCAATTTGAACCATTCTTTTTAATCCTTGAAACAAAGGGATTGCCTCACTTTTTGGTTATTGTTGACTCATCCATTGTTGAAGATTTTCAAATTCATTATCAATCTTCTTCGACTGGTTAATAGTAACCCTAGTTAGTGATTCATCCACATCATTATAATTACAAGGAGAATGGGGATAAATGATGTTATTTGTTGGATTAGAGGAAGCACCAACATTCTCATGGAACAAGTGATCTAATTGAGGCTCCATATCCTTAGTAGTTAAACCTTGGGAAGCCTTCATTCTACAACTTCTTCTCATAGGAATATTGTATGTAGGACTAACAATAACAAAACTCATGCATAGAGTGTTAGGCCCAATATGGAAAGCTAATGTACTGAGAGGGGAGGGGTGAATCAGTACTCCAAAGCTTTTCTTGAATAATAACTTTACTATTATGCATGAACAAAATAGTGTAGTAACATAAAATAAAATTTAAAAAAATAGATAACAATCATACATGATTCACTCCATAACACATATATTTTGGTTACGCAGACACTCTTGGTTAGAGAGAAAAACTGCGGTGGGGATGGCACCCACAACTTCACTACTGCAATAATAAAGAGTGCTCGGTTAGAGCTACATGTTTAGCTATTTTTGATAGCTTACCATGTTAGGAGTAACAAGTTCTGTTAGATCTACCTTGCTAAAGGATTTTACAACACTTCATCTAAATGCTGCACTTGGTTAGAGGCTTTACAATTTATAGACTTGATTAGAGTCTTTTACCCTATTAAAGGTTTCTCTTACAACTTCACAATATTACAATAAAATCATTACAAATATCTGCAACTTTATATCTGAAATGTTATAGCAGATTCTATGTGCTCAGAATAGATTACCTTGCTTATAGCATACCTTGGTAACCCATATAGTAACTCGGTAAACCCTTCTTTTTACTCTGTTCTTCGACTTTTCTCTGAAAACCTTCTCGGTGACCTCTGTGTCTCTATAACAGTCTTCTTACACTCATGCACACACCCTTAACTCATGCTGTATAAATAGATCTCTTATGATGGTGATCCAATTCATTGCTTCGATCTTACAAACATGATTTATTGAATGAATAATCATGTAAAATATTTCATTGGTTAGATGACCTCGAAATCATACACAATCTTCTAGTGCAATTTCCAATGTGATAACTGTTAGATGTGCCTTGATCTTGTATCATGTTTTCATATGCATGTCCAAGTTCAATGAATCTGGTAACACGTTTCACTCAGTATAAATCAACTCGGTGTGTCATCTTTGCTACTCAGTAGAAATGAAAAGCTACTTAGTAGAAATGAAAAGCTACTCAGTAGACAACTCGGTGTATATTGCGTTCTGTGACTGCTTTCTTCTGTAACCGACTAGACTATGCATACCGACTGAATATTTCGGTAATAGTAACTGACTAAAGTATATAGTATAACTTTGACATAAAACTAATGGCAATCTGATAAGTAGTAACAATCTCCCCTTTTGACATTAGTTGAGATGTTTGAGAAAAACTACTTTCAAAGTTATAACTCGAAAATCTATATACTATGCAAAATGACTATACTGACAGTATATACAATAGTCAATGAAATACTATATTCAGATATACTCCCCTTGTCAATACCTGTACATAACTCTAATTTTGCATGCTCGGTTTTGTTCTTGTGTGCTTTTCTTACTGTCCTGTATACTGCTCTTGGAAACTCTACTTATTTTGCTTGGTATACTCCCCCTGTATACTATACTCTAAATACTATATCATTCTCTCAATACTGTATTAAAACTGTATCACTCCCCAAATATATTGTATTGCTCCCCCAAGACTATATCATATTACTCCCCCTTTTTGACAAATATCAAAACTTAATTTCCATCCGGGGGCAGTAATTGGTCAAAAATAGATTTGTACTTGTTCCGGGCATCAGTGAGAGCGACAGAGAGTGCATCCTTTACACTATCCATTAAAGAATTTTGCACTTGAATATTAGCCAATAGTGATATTTAGCCATCAAGAGTGCTTCCCTCTTATGTAGTAGACAAGTATGTGGCTCGGTTGATCTGTTCTTGGACTGATGAAAGATGTGGAAGGAATAATGTCTGAAGTGTCATTATGTCCATCTTGATCTTGTGTTCTTCATTTCTTAAGTCCAATTGTTGAGCCATGAGCTGCTGTAACCTTGTATAAAAATTATGAATTGAATTTGGCTCTGTGGTCAACTTTCTTGAGAGATTGGTGATCTCTTTCTCAATTGCCTCTATTTTATTCTTAATGTCTTTAATGAATAAAGAAAATGTGTAGAGTTTTTGAAATAAATAATGAATGTGCTTAAGTTGAGGAGTCAACTCAGTAATAAATTTGACAAGTTTGACTTTGCCAATGGTTAGAGCTTTCTATACCTCTTCTATCATTTTTGTAGTGAGCTCCTTGTCTTTTAGCTTGCTCAAATACTCAGATGCATCAACTCTGGATGTTTCTATTTGATTAAGGAGTTCATCCAGTTGAATATGGATGGCTGCATCGGTTGACATTGTAGCTATAGGTAGCATATCTAATACCAGTGTCTTCACCTTCTGAAGTACTTTATTCTTCTTTTGTATGACCATCTATTTTTCTTGTTCATCCTTTGCTTTGCACAGTTCACCAAAATCAATGAGTGCTTGCCCCTTTAATTTTGATAAATCCACATTGGGCAACACGATTGGTTTAGACAAATCAACTTTGAAACTATGCTTTTTCACTTTCTTTTCTTTACCTTTGGCCGGTTGGACCAATAAAATAGCTTGGGAGGCTTGCTAACCCTCGGTAGGTTGCTCGGTAGAGGAAACACTTTGGTTGGTTCCTGTAGTCTCTATGGTGTCTTTTGGTGTCTCGGTACTGGGTGTCTCAGCTGCAACATTTTTAGTGCTCGAAGGTGCTTGTGAGGTCTGTTCTAGAGTAGTATCTTCTCCTGCTATAGACTTGTGACCTTTGGTGCCTTGTGCTGTATCCTAAGGAGCTTCGGTAGAGATAGGTTGCTTGACCAGTGGATAAGGCTGAACTTGTTCTAAAATGGATTCACTAGATACAAGTTTTGCATATGTAGTGCCTTCTATCATTTCCTGCTTTGGTGCTTCTGTATCCATGACATCTCCATCTATTTGAATAGTGTCAGCAGGGTCTTGTTCGGTAGCATCGGGATCTTGCTTGGTGACATTAGGATCATGCTCGGTGAGGATTTCAATTGTAGCTTGCTCACCAACATCCTTGATTTTGAAGATTTCCTGCCACTTTGCTTTTGTCTCATTTTCTACGTCAATATATAGCCCATTCATCAGTTTTAAGGCTCTCTGTTTGACAAGAAATTTTGAATTGTAGGTTGTCAAATGTTCCTTTATTTTAGCTACTGACATATCAAGAAAGAGATGGACTAGACTTCTTTCTCTGATTTGTTTCTCTGAGTCCATTGAATACTTCGACCTATTATCAATATGCAAGTAAAGTTCATTTGGAAGTGACTTTGCTAGTTCCAATGGAGCTAACCGAAACTTTAGAAGTGTGCAGATGACAGCTTCTTCAATTTGTCTTTTCTCATCATTATTTCTAGTTTCATACTTGACATATCTAAATGAACCAAATCCTCCACATTCTTTCAGATTAGCACAAAAGTTTTCAACACTATGTATATTTACCTTCTTGCTCTTGACAATCTGGAATTTGTTTGCATCTTCTGATTCTGTATCACTAGACTCTTTGCCAAAATGAGTCTCTGAGTAGATTTCTTGTATGTCTTTGTTACCTTGGGAGTAGTAACACTCTTTTGTTTCCTACTCGGTGATGCTGCAGATTCTCTTGTGTTAGGTCTCTTTGTTGGAGGTGTCAGTAGGGCCTTTGAAGTGTCCTGTTTCTTTCTTTTTAACACTTTACCATTAGGTAATTCGGTGCTCAGTGTTATAGTTGCCTCTTGAGCTTCTGATTCCTCTTTGGTGTTGGCAAGAGTGCCTTTGACATGTGTAGAGGAAGAGTCTTCTCTGAATTTCTCTGACAATGCCTTAATCATCTTTGTTGCTTTTCTTGTAGCTTTAGGTACTACAATATTCATTTTTACCTTTTCCTTTACTTCCTCATAGGTTCCATATCTTAGCTCAGTAGCATGCCTTGGTAATGTAAGAAATGCATCAATTTACTGTTTTGTGATGTCAAAGTCAATCTCGTAACCCATTGGTGACAAGGATTGAGTCCTCGGTTCCACAACATTCACATAACAGTAATCGGTGTCAACTTCAAAACATATATCATTTTTCTATTTCTCTACTAGCTAGGGTGGGATTCGGTACCTGTTATGCATTTTCTCTTGAAATTTACTGAAGTAATCATCCATGATATCATTGAAATTATCTCCTAACTTCTTGATGAAGTCATTAATCTGATGGGTGATTGGTCGGTGTAGCTCCCAAACTACTTTACCGATTGATGGAAAGAATTTTTCAAAGTAGAAAAACATGCATACCAGTAGTGATCCAAACTTTAGAGTATTAGCCGAGTTGTTCTTCTTCGGCTTCCTGATTATGTTCAGATTCTCAAACAGATTCTTCAATAATACTTCACATAAGTCAATTTTCATTCCCTTTTTCACAATTTTATAAGCTAAGTCAATTGCTGCACAGGGTACACTGTTTTCCCTTTCCGATTGGAAGAAACAATAACCAATTACTCTAATAGAAAACTTAAGTTCTGCATCAGTGACATTGTTTAGTTTCAGTCCTCTATAATCTGATTCTACTCCAGTTAAATTGATCAATTCCTTCTATGATATCATCTTCTAGGCTCGGACATGATCATAGATAGGGTAACCGGTAATTAGATGAATGATTTCCTTGGTTATCTTGAATGGTTGCTCTTCTAGCCACATGAAATCATCATGAACTCTGCTCAGAACAAACTTGACCCACTGGGGTTTGAACACACGAGGATAGGTTAGGGCTTTAGTTAATCCTTTGATTTTGATGTGTTCATACTTGCTGTTTAATTTACCATCGATACATAGCTCATCATAGGTGTATCTGATTTCATCATGACTGAGTTCTTCAACACGATATTTGGTGAAGAATCTCACATCTTCGACTAACAACACTCTGTCTGGGATGAGTGAAAAGGCTATTTTGTCATCCGGTTCGGAAGTGAATTTGGGAGTCAAAGAGTATTTCAGTGAGGGCTTCTCTATATTCTTGACAACTATGGGATCTTGGATCTTGGGTGCCATTTAAGATTTCAGGTAAAAACTAGTAAAGAGTCCTTAGGGTTTCAGGATTTCAAACGACATATGCTTTATACTTAGCAGATAATGGCAATTAGATAAGATCGGTAAACCAACTTAACAATGTGTTGAGATTTGATGTAAATACCTTGGATTTGCTTTGAATGAGGTTTTGATTGCCTTGGAATTGCTTGCTCTGCTCTGTCAAAAACTTGGTAAGTGTAAATGACCACGAAAATGCTTTTAAGTACACAAAATACCTTATCGGGCTCCGTGCGGGTTAGGTCAAAAACATTTAATGCACTTGGTTCCTCTTTAACCAATTTACTCTCTTTTTTCATTTTAACCGAGTAACCAAGCTTCCTTCATTTACCGACTTGACAGGTATTCACCGACTTGACAGGTATTTTGTAAAGAGCTTCAAAAGACTTTGATAGAATTTCAAACTTACTAATACATCTTAACTATGCAGATTTTGAATTTAGTACATAATAGAATAGGAACTGTTAAGATTTTAACCTTTAGAGAATGCAGTCCCTTCATACCTTTACCGATTAATTTGGAATAGGAGCACCTAACTCAATAGGTAAGGTGCTTTCTTCATTTGACACAATTTCCTTCTTTTTCCAAACCATCTTTAATTTTTCTTTTATTTCCTCAATGTCTTTTCTAGGTTGATCTCTGCAATCTCCAACTAAGTGTCCAACTTTGTGACAATGAAAACATGCCATACCAGGATTTCTCCATGATCTTCGGTTGTTCATTCCAAACCTTATAAAATAGTTAGCACTAATATGTCCATATATTCCACAACATTCACACCATATCTTTGTATTGTAATCCCATGGTATTGCTGAATATTGTCGGTAAGGATCTGTGTAAGTTTGGTAACCTCTAGTGTTTGCTCGGTGTGCAGACCACATGTAGTTCTTTTGCTTAAACCAACACTTCTTGGTACTATGTCCATATCTATTGCAGTTTCTACAAAACCCTTTGAATTTTGCCTTCTAATAATTGTTAACAGACTTTGTCCTACATTGATTAGATGTGTGACCATATTTATTGCAATTGTAACAATAACCATTAGATTTAGTGACATTCGGTTGCTTACCTTTTCTGATTTGGCATATGTTGGTAGTGTGACCTTGATTTCCATAGTAGTTGCAAATAGGCTTCTTTCTTTTGATGTTATTCCTGTTTCTAGCTTGCTTTGATGATTCTCCTCTCTCGGTAGTATGAATTCCTTTCTCGGTAGTCTTTTCCTTTGTAACCGAGTCTTGCATCTTTGTTGGGTCTTCTTGTATTTAGTTGCTCATCCAACATCTTTGATGCTTCATAACTCTTCTTTAGTGTTTCTTTGGATTTCTTCTCTGTTACAAGTTCAGCGGTCAACTTTGATACTTCAAGTTTCAATGCTTGATTCTCATCATTCTTCAGAATTGCTTCATGATGTGCATAACCTAGTTGATCTGATAGGTTTTGTTGAATTCTAGTCAACCTTGAGATTTCATCATTCTTATCAGATACTAAGACTTAAAGTTGTTGTTTCTCTCTTTCTACATCTCTTACTTTATCCTCAGCTGTTCTTAATGCATCTAGATTTTCAGTCATCTGTGTGCTGAAATGTTCATGTTCTCTTTTCATTGCTTTTAGTTGATCAGCCAATGCTTTGTTCTTTTCTTTTAATACTCCAATCATTTCTTCAGTTTCTTTAGATATACTGTTCTCAGATGATGTCTCAATTTGTTCCACTAACTCTTGAGAGTCCTGCAAATCATTAGATAATCTTCTTCTTACTTTTAGAGATTTTTGCATTTGCCTTTGCATGTCTGCAATCACTTGATTAGCATGATCTAGTTCTTCTTGCAAATGCACAATCCTCCGAGATTGTTTATAGCCTTCCATTGATAAGATCTTTTTCTTTAGGCTGTTAAACCCTTTTCCAAGATTCAAGCTCTGATACCAATTGTTAGGCCCAATATGGAAAGCTAATGTACTGAGAGGGGAGGGGTGAATCAGTACTCCAAAACTTTTCTTGAATAATAACTTTACTATTATGCATGAACCAAATAGTGCAGTAACATAAAATAAAACTAAAACAAATAGATAACAATCATACATGATTCACTCCATAACACATATATTTTGGTTACACAGAAAGTCTTGGTTAGAGAGAAAAACTGCGGTGGGGATGGCACCCACAACTTCACTACTGCAATAATAAAGAGTGCTCGATTAGAGCTACATGTTTAACTATTTCTGATAGCTTACCCTATTAGGAGTAACAAGATCTGTTAGATCTACCTTGCTAAAGGATTTTACAACACTTCATCTAAATGCTGCACCTGGTTAGAGGCTTTACAATTTATAGACTTGATTTGAGTCTTTTACCCTGTTAAAGGTTTCTCTTACAACTTCACAATATTACAATAAAATCATTACAAATATCTGCAACTTTACATCTAAAATGTTATAGCAGATTCTATGTGCTCAGAATAGATTACCTTGCTTATAGCATACCTCGGTAACCCATATAGTAACTCGGTAAACCCTTCTGTTTACTCTGTTCTTCAATTGTTCTCTGAAAACCTTCTTGGTGACCTTTGTGTCTCTATAACAGTCTTCTTACACTCATGCACACACCCTTAACTCATGCTGTATAAATAGATCTCTTATGATGGTGATCCAATTCATTGCTTCAATCTTACAAACATGATTTATTGAATGAATAATCATGTAAAATATTTCATTGGTTAGATGACCTCGAAATCATACACAATCTTCTAGTGCAATTTCCAATGTGATAATGGTTAGATGTGCCTTGATCTTGTAACACATTTTCATATGCATGTCCAGGTTCAATGAATCTGGTAACACGTTTCACTCAGTGTAAATCAACTTGGTGTGTCATCTTTGCTACTCGGTGTATATTGCGTTTTGTGACTGCTTTCTTCTATAACCGACTAGACTATGCATATCGATTGAATATTTTGGTAATAGTAACTGACTAGAGTATATAGTATAACTTTGACATAAAACTAATGGCAATCTAATAAGTAGTAACACAAAGAAGGGAAATTTGAATGCAAACATTGAAAACTATGATTAAGTACTATAATTTGTCATAACAATGATTGATTAACCAACTAATTAATAAATTTGAATTATGATTTTGAAAAATAAATGTGTTTAAATCATAATATAACATTTCCTAATAATCAGATCTAAAAATATACTTAAAAATTATGCAACCCACAAGTTAATTTTAGAAAAATAAATTGGTGTTTTTATGAATTCAACCTCAAAATTTATAAGATTCAATTAAAATAGCAATTATGAGTGTTAATTTGAATTTTAAAATGCATACTAAATCATATCTAAGACAATAAATTAGAATTAGGCATGCAATATGTCGAGTTCACCAAAATGTAATGGTTGGAAAATCAGGAATTAGGGATTTACTAAGTAAATCTACTAAAAAGCCCAATTGACTAAATTACATTGAAAGAGGAATGAACCCAATAGATCTAGGCTCAATCCAAATAAGGAAAGGTATGGAATTTTGATTGGATTCAACTAATTGGGTGGATCATCATCTTTCTTAATTGAATTTCTGATGTATTTATGAAATTAGAGCAAAACCATGAAATATTGAAGCTAATTAATGAAAATAGTAAGCTACAAATGTCTCTGATGTATTTACAAAATTAGAGCAAAACCATGAAATATTGAAGCTAATTAATGAAAATAGTAAGCTACAAATGTCCCATGGAGCCACCAATTGAGATATAGGAAAAACAAGATGATTAGAACTTGGAAGATTGGCCTAATTTTTCAGGAATATGTAGAACAAATCCGCCCTAGGCCTCTAAATTTTCTATCGTCGAAAGCTAAACATGTTCGTCACTATCGACTTTGCCAGAATTCTTGAGTATAACTATGCACCTATTTCCTACACATATAAAGAAAGTAAAATATGTTGGTAATAGGGGTTTTCCTTAGTTCACACCTTGATTGTGGAATTAACAATGAAATTGAATCGACAAATGTAATGAAAGACTAAACTAAAGTACTCTCATTTTGAAGGAAAAATTGAATCTGAAATGTAATGTTTGAAAACATAATGTTTACCTTGATGAAGTTTTGTTTGTCTCCACCCAAAGATTTTAGGGTTTCATGTAGGATGTCTTCATAAAGAATTGATCATGAATTCTATCTTCAATGCTTCTCCAATGCTTGATGAATGACTAATTGATTTCTCACTTGAATTTCACCCAATTATAAATCATTGAAATTGATAGGTGATTGATTAGGTTTCAAATGAGAGGGGTTGACCTCCTTTTATACTTCTTTTCCTAACAAATAAATTGAATTTTTTAAACAGCTCGACACAGGGCTAAATTTATTGCTCATTTAAGATGACCATTATGAGGCCTAAATTTGGGACCTAATAAGAAGGACTAGAGCATACCACACCCTGTTCTAGAAAATCAAGAATCCATAATAATGGGGGAGATGTAGAATTGATGAAATTGAAAGGTAGATAGGTGGTGTGAGTAGAATTAGTATTACAATAAGGCCTTAGAAATTGGAAGACCAATGTAAGGCCTAAGTGAGGACAAAATTTGTAGGCAAGTACAATTTAGGATGCTACAAAGTTGTATGATTTTAGCTAATGGTATTGTAGTTGATCCTGCAAAAAAAAAAACTGATGCTCGAGTGGCTAGTACCAAAGAATGTATTAGAAGTTTGAATTTTTATTGGTATGGTTGGTTATTATCAAAAGTGTGTAGTAACATTTTCTAGGATAGATTTTTCCACTACTTCATTACAAGAAAAGGGAAGAAGTTTGAGTGGTTAGAGAAATGTCAAGAATCATTTGATGTTGGATTGTTGGCATTGTCAAAACCAATCAATCCAAAGAACCGGTATATGTGCTAAGATTTGTCATTGATGTCCAACACTTACCAGTGAAGACACTAACCGATGAAGTGGTATAGGTAGATTGGTTTTGTTTTTCAGTAAGCAAAAGTGATGAATTACAATACATACAAACAAAATTGGTATTGAATGATCAAAGGTTCAATCAGCTCAAGGAAAGATAGACTAAGCCAACTGGTCTATCATTCAGGAAGATTGGTCACTTTGATGATGATGAAGTCACAAAAGGTGACTTAGGCAAGAAAACTTGAAGTTGTATGCAAACCGGTAAGTCATTGGAAAACAGGGGAACAAACTTGATTCTAGCAAAACAAATCGACAATTAAAGGATGAACCGGTAATATAGAAGTGCAGTGGCATACCGGTACATTGGTATGAAAGAAGGAAGATAGGTAATCACCATAAAGATCGAAGCGGTGATCGGTTATTCACTTGCGGTGGAAAAGTATGAGTTGGTGAGCTTGTGTCTATGCCAAATCACATGTTGGTAAGGTCAACTTTTTGTTATCATGCAGTCAAGCATGATTGCATGCAGATTTTTGGGTTCGCACTTATTTGACTGAACACGACTCAGAAGTTTCTATCCTTGGGAGATGCAATGGCAGAAGTTGTTGAACACTTGGTAGAATTATTTTAAGGTACATAGAGAAAGAGAGGGAGTTTTTGAATTTGAAATCTTTTGAAATCCATGATTGCTTTAATTGAGGGAATGCCTAAAAGTGTCGGCAGAAATTATATAAAGTGTTCTTGAGTTCAATCAAAAAATTTTGATCATGAAATTTGAAACAAGGAAATCTTATTGAAGGTGATCCAAGGTGAAGAGAAGACAAAGGAAGTGCTAAGAGGTGTTAGCACAATAGAGTGTGTTTGAGGTAGATTGACTGAGTGCAGAGTTGAGAGATAGAGAACTGGCTGAGTGCAGAGCCGAAGGAAAGAGAACTGGCTGAGTACAGAGCCAAAGGATAGAGAACCAAAAGAGTGAAAAGTCGAAGGATAGAGGACCGATAGAGTGTAGAGCTGAAGGTTAGAGGACCAACAAAGTACAGTGCCAAGGGATAGGTGATCGACTGAGTGAAGAGCCGAAGGTGTAAGAAGAAAATGGGTGCTGTGCAGAGAATAAACAACCGATGTGTATTAAGTGTGACACATATTGAGATCTGATCAAGATATCAGTAGATAATTCAATAGATCATCCATCTGTTGCTTTCTAACCACTGCAACATAAATCCCTTAACGGGTGGACTTTAACAGGTCCCTATTGTAAAATTCCTTAATCGGGTGATATCTTAATTGATGTTCTATGTCCTTTAACCATGCTATCTTTAACAAGGTAAATGCACTAACCGACCTTGATAAAAATCCCTTAATCGGGTAGCACTTAATAGTGTCTTTGTAATCTTGTAACAGGGATGGCTCCTCACTGGGCGTACTTGAGAAGAGTACAAATTTTGTGAGTTCCTACTCACACCGTGGTTTTCTCCCATTTGGGTTTCCATGAGATAAATTCTTTGTGTCACTATCCACTTTTCATGCTTGCATATTTTACTTCAATGATTAAGTATATTGTTGGATTTTTGATGAATGCAGAATTAAGTTAAAAGTTAAATTGTGAAAATTTGATTAAGTGCTGATTCACCCCTCCCCTCTTAGCACCGGTTGGGACTAACAATTGGTATCAGAGCTTTAGGTCCCTAGAATCAGAAGAATATTAATCAACTTAGCGAGAGATCAAAGATGATGTGTAAGGAGGGTCCTAAGTTATCCAAGGAGAATTACACCTTATGGTGTGAAAGATTGAAAATCTATTTAAGATCCCTAGGTGAACACTACTAGAATCATGTGATCACAGAGTATAATGAACCTTCAGGGACTCTTACTCCGGACTGGATCAAGGAAAGGCAAGATAATACTGCTACTATGGATCTAGCTATTAGCACACTTTGTGATAATGAATTTGTTGAGGTACAAGATTTGAAAACAACTTTTCAGATATAGAATAAGCTAAAGATAGTCTATGGGGGAGATCCCCATGTTCAAAAGGCCAAAGTAGATAGCCTGAGAGGAAAATATGATGAATTGAGGATACAAGAAGGAGAAAACATAGAGCTGTATAACAAGAGGATAAAGGATGTAGTAAACTCCATTAAAAGTGTTGGAGGAAAGCTTGAAGAGGATGATGTGGTTAGCAAAATCCTAAGAACCTTGCTACCACAATATGCAATAAAGGTCCCTGCTATCCAGGAACTTAGATCCTTGGGAACAGTCAATGTAACTTTTGACTCACTGATCGGTAAGTTGACTACTTTTGAGTTGAGCAATTATGACAACAACGTACCAAAGATTGATGCTGCTTTCAAAGCATCCATGATGCATGCACCAACAAGAAGAAGGAAAGAAATCGGTAGTAGTTCTACTACTAGAACCTGTCATTCCCATGAAAATAACAAATTTCTATCTGAGGAATAGGAGAAAGATGAAATTGAAGCTCTATTGGCAAGAAGATCGCCAAGAGGTAAAGGAAAATACAAAGGTAAACTACCCTTAAAGTGCTTCTCCTGTAATAAGATAGGTCATATTGCTTCAAGATGTCCTGACAATGATAGAGATAGGAAGGATAATTTCAGAAACTACATGGACAAGAGCAAGAAGGAATTTTATCTTGCAGAAGAAAGAGTCATTGATGAAGAATTAGAGGGATCTGATGGAGATGGTATTGCATTTTTGGTTGTCAATGAGGACAACACAGAGGAAGGAGATATGGCATTGATTTCTAGCACAAGCCAATGTGGAGAATGGGGGATCGACAATGGTTGCACTCACCACATGACCGGTGATAGGAACAAATTCCTCAACATGGAGGACTACAATGGAGGAACTGCAAGATTCAGAAATGATGCCCCTTGTGCAGTAAAAGGTAAGGGGTCTATAGCCCTGAATGATAAGACAAATTGTGATGATGTGTATTGGGTAGAAGGATTAAAATATAGTTTTTTAAGTGTTGCACAACTTAACTATAAGGGTTACCGATGAGAGTTCAATGAAGGAATATGTAAGAAAAATGACAAATCAGGAAGTCTGATTGCCACCGGTAAACAATCAAGAGGCAATCTATTTCATCTAGACACCACCATAAGTAATTGTCTAGTGGCTAAGGTTGAAGACAACTAGTTGTGACATAAAATATTGTGTCATGTTAACTTTGATAGCATAGCAAAAGTTAGTAAGGCAAAATCTGTCAAAGGTATGCCTGACATAGTAAAACCTGAAAATGCTATGTGCAAAGAGTGTCAACCAGGAAAGTTGACCAGGTCTAGTTTCAGCAGTAAAACTTTCTCATTTGAAAATTTGCTGGACTTAGTTCACACAGGTCTATGCGGTCCCATGAGAACCAAGAGTTTCTAATGAGATTGATATTTTATGTTGTTCGTGGATGACTTCTCAAGAATGATGTGGGCTGTATTCTTGAAGGAAAAATCTTAAGCCTTTCACATGTTTAAGGTGTTTAAGGCTCGAGTATTAAGAGGAACTGGTAAGAATATGAAGTGTCTAAGATTAGATAGAGGAGGAGAGTTCACCTCTCAAGAGTTCATGAATTATTGCGAGGAACAAAGGATTATGAGACAATGTCTACACCTAGAACATCTCAGCAGAATGGAGTTGCTGAAAGAAGAAACACAACTCTTATTTATTGTGCAAGGAATCTGATGATACAAAAGGACATCCCACATATCTTCTAGAGAGAAGAAATAAGCATTTCTATATACACTTTGAACCGGATACAGGTAAAGAAAGGGACAAATAAATCTCCCTATGAATTATGGAGTGGATACTCACCTAATGTTTGTTATTTCAAAGTATTTTGAAGTAGGTTCTATATCAAGAGGGATGAGTACACTGGAAAATTTGATCCCAAGAGTGATGAAGGAACCTTCTTAGGTTAATCAACAAAGAGCAAGACATACTAGTGTTTAAACAAAAGGATTGGTAAAATTGTGGAAAGTGCAAATGTCAGAGTAGATGAGTACTCTGAGAAAAATAAATAGAACATTAAGAGTGAACCAAAGGACTATAAAGGGTTCGAGTACAATGTATCGGTGGAATCTACTGAAGAAGATCCTATTGAAGTGGCTAATGAAGAAGCCTGTAAAGTAGAACCTGCATAACCGGTAGAAGAAGCTCCTGGTAGTGAACTGGTATTAGCTAAATATGTCAGAAATAATGACTCTACAGAAAATATCATCAATGACAAGGATGTAGGAGTTCTAGGTAGAAGAAGAGCAAGAGAGAATGGGTGTATGCTCTCCATTTTTGAGCCCAAAACAACAAACAAGGCTCTAAAATATGATGAGTGGGTCAAAGCCATGGAAGAAGAATTGGAGCAAATTGAGAAAAATGATACATGGAATCTGGTACCCAGACCAGAAAACAAAAATGTAATAGGCCCCAAGTGGCTGTTCAAAAATAAAATGGATGAAACCAGTAAAGTCATAAGAAACAAAGTAAGATTAGTCTGTAAGGGCTATTCTCAAGAAGAAGGTTTGGACTATGGAGAAACCATCATACCGGTGGCTAGGATGGAAGGGGTCAAAATTTTGCTGGCCTATGCTGCATATAAAAGGTTTAAAGTATACCAAATGGATGTCAAATCGACATTCTTAAATGGGGTGTTAGAGGAAGAAGTATACATAGAGAAACTAGAAGGGTTTGCATTTGAAGATGGGAGGAATATGGTATATAGGTTGCAGAAGGCTCTGTATGGGTTGAAACAAGCACTGAGAGCTTGGTATGAGAGGTTACACTCATATCTGCTAAGCATAGAGTTAAAAAAAGCCAGCGATAATAGTAACCTATATCTAAAGAGTGGAGCTGAAGGAAAACACCTAATTGTTGAGATCTTTGTAGATGACATCATCTTTGGGGGAGATTATGAGATGAGAAGAAGCTTTGCAGAGCAAATACACCAAGAATTTGAGATGTTCATGATTGGTGAGGTAAAGTTTTTTATTGGTCTGCAAGTCTCTCAATTAAAGAATGACATCTTCATCAGTTAGACTGAGTACATAAGGGAAATTCTGAAAATTTTTTGGAATGGAAGATTGCAAACCTGTTGGAACTCTAATGATCATCCTCTTTCTTAATTAAATTTGTGATGTATTTAGAAAATTAGGGCAAAACCATGAAATATTGAAGCTAATTAATGAAAATAGTAAGCTACAGATGTCTCGTGGAGCCACCAATTTAGATATGGGAAAAAGAAGATGATTAGAATTTGGAGGCTTGGCCTAATTTTTTAGGAATAGGTAAAACAAATCCACCCCGGCCCTCTAAATTTTCTATCATTGAAAGCTAAACATGTTTGTCACTGTCGACTCTACCAGAATTATCGAGTATAGCTCTGCACCTATTTCCTACACATAGAAGAAAGGAAAATATGTTGGTAATAGGGGTTTGCCTTAGTTCAAACCTTGATTGTGGAATTAACAATGAAATTGAATTGACAAATGTAATGAAAGACTAAAATAAAGTACTCTCCTTTTGAAGGAAAAATTGAATTTGAAACATAATGTTTACTTTGATGAAGTTTTGTTTATCTCCACACAAAGATTTTAAAGTTTCATGTAGGATGTCTTCATAAAGAATTGAACATGAATTCTATCTTCAATGCTTCTCCAATGCTTGATGAATGACTGATTGCTTTCTCACTTGAATTTCACCTAATTATAAATCATAGAAATTGATAGGTGATTGATTAGGTTTCAAATGAGAGGGGTTGATTTCCTTTTATACTTATTTTCCTAACAAACAAATTGAATTTTTGAAACATCTCAACATGGGGCTAAATTTCTTGCTCATTTAATATGACCATTATGAGGCCTAAATTTGGGACCTAAAGAAGGACTAGGGCATACCACACCCTGGCCTAGAAAATCAAGAATCCATAACAATGGGGGAGATGAAGAATTGATGAAATTGCAAGGTAGATAGGTGGTGTGAGTAGAATTAGTATTGCAATCAGGCCTTGGAAACTGAAACACCGATGTAAGACCTAAGTGAGGACAAAATTGTAGGCAAGTACAATTTGGGATGCTACAAGGTCGTATGATTTTAGCTAATGGTATTGCAGTTGACCCTACAAAAAAAAACTGATGCTTGAGTGGCCAGTACCAAAGAATGTATTAGAAGTTTGAATTTTTTTGGGTATGATTGGTTATTATTAAAAGTGTATAATAAAATTTTCTAGGATAGATTTTCCCACTACTTTATTACAAGAAAAGGGAAGAAGTTTGAGTGGTCAGAGAAATGTCAAGAAGCATTTGATATTGGATTGTTGGGATTTTCAAAATTGGTCAATCCAGAGAACCAATATATGTGCTAAGATTTTTCATTGATGTCCAACACTTACTGGTGAAGACACTAACCGGTGAAGTGGTATAGGTAGAGTGGTGTTGTTTTTTAGTAAGAAAAAGTGACAACTTACAATACATGGAAACAACATTGGTATTGAATGATCAAAGGTTCAATTAGCTCAGGGAAAGACAGACTAAGCCAACCAGTCTATCATTCAAGAAGATCAATCACTTTGATGATGATGAAGTCACAAAAGGTGATTCAGTTAAGAAAACTTGAAGTTGTATGCAAACCGGTAACTCATTGGAAAATAGGGGAAGAGACTTGATGCTAGCACAACAAACCAGCAATTAAAGAATGAACTAGTATTATAGAAGTGTAGTGGCATATCGGTACACGGGTATGCAGAAGGAAGATAGGTAATCACCATAAATCTCAGAGCGGTGATCGGTTATTCAGTTGCGATGGAAAAGGATGAGTTGGTGAGCTTGTTTCTATGCCAAATCACATGTTGGTAAGGTCAAATTTTAGTTATCATGTAGTCAAGCATGATTGCATGTAGAATTTCTGGTTCACACTTATTTGACTGAACACGACTCAGAAGTTTCTATCTTTGGGAGATGCGGTAGCAGAATTTGTTGAACACTTGGTAGAATTGTTGTAAGGTGCATAGAGAAAGAGAGGGAGATTTTGAATTGGAAATATTCCAAAATCCATGATTGCTTTGATTGAGGGAAAGCCTGAAAGTGTCGACATAAATTGTGTAAATTGTTCTTGAGTTCATTCAGAAGTTTTTGATCGTGAAATTTGAAACAAGGAAATCTTGTCGAAGGCGATCCAAGGTGAAGAGTAGAGAGAGAGGATGTGCTAAGAGATGTTAGCACAATAGAGTGTGTTTGAGGTAGATCAACTGAGTGCAGAGTCAAAAGACAGAGAACCGGTTGAGTGCAGAGCCAAAGGAAAGAGAACCGGCTGAGTATAGAGACAAAGGATAGAGAACCAATAGAGTACAAAGCTGAAGGATAGAGGACCGACAAAGTGCAAAGCTGAAGGTCAGAGGACTGATAGAGTGCAGTGCCGAGGGATAGGTGACTGACTGAGTGAAGAGCCAAAGGTGTAAGAAGAAAACGGGTGTTGTGTAGAGAAGACACAACTGGTGTGTATTGAGTGTGTTGCATATTGAGATCTGATCAAGCTATCAATAGCTAATTCAACAGATCATCGATTTGTTTCTTTCTAACCACTTTAACATAAATCCCTTAATCAGGTGGACTTTAACAGGTCCCTATTGTAAAATCCCTTAACCATGTGACATCTTAATTGAGGTTCTAAGTCCTTTAACCAGGCTACCTTTAATAGGGTAAAGGCATTAACTAACCTTGATCAAAATCCCTTAACCAGGTGGCACCTAACAGTGTCTTTGTAATCTCCTAACAGAGATGGCTCCTCAACGAGCGTACTTCAGAAGAGTACAAATTTTGTGAGTTCCTACTCACACCATGGTTTTCTCCCATTTGGGTTTCCACGAGATAACTTCTTGGTGTCATTGTCAACTTTTCATGCTTGCATATTTTACTTCAGTAATTAAGTATATTGTTGGATTTTAGATGAATGCAGATTTAAGTTAAAAGTTAAATTGTGAAAATTTGATTAAGTGCTGATTCACCCCTCCCCTCTCAGCACCGGTTGGGACTAACATTTGACCTACTCAAGGAGAAGCTGACTACTACTTCAATATTAAAAGTATTTATTGAACCCAAGGTAGGACTAAGAGGGGGGGGCAAATCAATCTAAATAGAAAATAATGTAACACATAAACAATTAATCAACAACACACATCCAACAATTGAACACCGAGATTTTCTACATGGAAAACCTAAATAGGGAAAAACCACAGTGAGCACTTGCCCATTAAATATATCCACTATGTGTATTAGATTACCAAGAAAAGAGCTTATTGTTCTAGACTTGCAAACCAAGGCTAATTGCTCTTGGGGCAAGATACAAAAGAGGACTTGCAAAACTTGAAGCTAATTGGAACAAGGCAAGATAAAAAAATGATCTAAAAAGAAGGATCTCTTGATCATGAAGTTATCCTTGAACTCTTCATCAAGAAACCAACATAAGAACACACAACTCAGACCTCAACTACCAACACTTTGTCTCTTATCTCTGCCACATTCTCAACATAACTTGCATATCATTCAAACACAACTCTTCTTCTCTGCTCTTCACTAGATTCACACACTTCCTCTCACATTCTCTACTCTTCTCTTCTCACTCTCGTAGTTCTTCTCACCTTCCACACTCAGCTCAATCATATACAAATTCCTTATATATAAGATAGGTCATCAAATCTTGAACCAAGTCAACCTAAAATAAAAATATACCTTCTAGAACAGAAACAAACACGTTGATCCACTCTAGTAGAAAGAGGGGACCAAAACACATCTTCCAAAGATTAATTCACCAATCCAATCACCAAAACATAACAAAGAATATATCTACATTCTATGCATCCATATAAGCAATTAACAATCAAAACATATTCTCCAATTCAAATAACTATAATCTAGATCTCCACATGGTATGTTGAGATCCATAACACATAAAAAAAAGCTTCCACAAATCATATCTAGACCTAAGGATAGGTCTAACATAGAATCTCACAACTAGCTATGATCAATGGCACAACATCTAGAGAACACAGATATTTTTGGACTGCAAAACTATCATATCCACAATACAAAAACTATATCCAAATAAGATAACAATAATAAACAACATCAACAACACTTTCCATACCTTAACACTTCTAGAACAACCAATAGAACAACTACAACACAAACACCACAAGGTATATCTGCACCATAGACTTTCTGGACCAACACCTATCCAAGACAACACGTTTGGCATCAATGACAATCATAGCAACACATACTTCCAACAATATCCCCCTTTGTCATTGATGAAAATACTTTACACCACTTGACTAAACTCAACTTGCAACAAAAAATTGATCAATTTCCAAAACAATACTACTCTGTCAAAAATACTACAAATACTATTCAATATCTCTTAGAAAATACTCTATCTATATTTCTCCCAAAAACAAAAACTACTTCTCTATCTCTCCCCCTTTTTCATCAAGGACAAAGGTCTCATCAACACTATCCGCACCACTCCTCCCCTTGGGAGCAAGCACAACATCAATCCAAGAAAATAAATAGGCATGAAAGCTCCCCCTGGAAAGATGCATCTTAGTAAAGCATCTAGATAGAAGAAGGAGGAGCAATAACCCCAAGCTTCTCTCAAAGAAACTCAAATGCATCCTTTGTAAATGCCTTAGTGAAAATATCTACAACCCTCTCTTTTGTAGAAATTTACTTTGATTGAACTTCCTTCTAACAACTTTCTCCCTTAAGTAATGATATCTAATTGAAATGTGTCTTTTTCTTGAATGCATAACTGGATCCTTTGAAATATTTATTGCACTTGTATTGTCACACATAATAGGAATTTCTTCATCATATGTTACCTTGATATCCTTAAGAGTTTGTCTTATCCACATTACCTGAGTACAACAAGTTGTCACTGCAATATACTCTGCTTCAACAATAGATAGGGAAACTGAATCTCATTTCTTACTAAACTAGGAGACCAATCTATCCCCTAAAAAGAAAGCACCACCATTAGTACTCTTTTGGTCATCAATACTTCCAACCCAATCTACATTAGTATAAGATTTCAACATGAAATTTGCACCTTTTTTGTACCAAATTCCAAAGTCTACAGTTCCTTTCAAATATCTGAAAAATTCTTTTCATAGCTTGCTCATTTTTCACCTTTGTATTATCCTGAAATATAGCCACTCAACACACACCCTGCATGATATCTAGTCTAGACATAGTCAAATACAACAATCCACCAATTATCATCTTTTACTTCTTTTGTTGAACCTCTAGAGACTCATCATATTTTATTAACTTGCATCCAATAGTTAAAGGAGTTGTAACCAGTTTGGAATCATCAAAACCAAACTTTTTCAACATCTCTTTCAATGGAGAAATATTATAGGTGGTATTGATAATCCTAAAACTAAGGAGGATAAATTTATCTATAAAAAGTGGAGATTAAAAGCTCAAGAGAGCATCTAGAGTAATCCTAGAGAGGGAGTGATATGGATCAGCCCGCCTAGGGGATGGATGAAAATCAATTTTGATGGGGCCTCTAAGGGAAACCTAGGGGTTGTAGGATGCAGAGTGGTCCTAAGGGATGAATGGGGAATATGTAAAATCATAAAATGTATTCCTATAGGAAATTAGACCAATCATGTTGCCGAAGCCATGGCGACTTATCATGGGATTATCCTTGCCAAGGAAGCCAATTGCACTAAAGTTTGGTGTGAAGGAGATTCCTTAAACATTATCAATTGTTTAAATATGAAATTCCCGCCATCTTGGTCAATTAGTAATGCTATTAAAGCTACTAGGAAAATCAGCAAAGAGTTTGAAATGTGTGTTTTTAAACATGTTTACAGGGAGGCCAACTCTTGAATTGATTGGGCAGCCAACCTGGCTTGCCAATTGGGAGACATCATTACTAGTTATGGTGAAATGGAGATTGCAAGTGAAATGAAATCCTTGCTCAATTAGGATCAAAGATATACAAGGCAACGTGGTACTTTTAATCATTATTTCTAATGACCTTTCCACCTTTTTCGATGTAGGGCTTGCTTGAAGATAATGAGCTATTAAATAGGTGTCTTATCATTATTATTTGGCATGGATTATGGGCGCTCTTACAGAATAACCATAGAAACCAGAGGAAAAGTTATCAAAACAAGAGAAGGCATTGCAAGGAAGGTGCTGGAAAAATGGGAGGTAACAAGAAAATATTTGAACCTGCTCCCTGCTCTGAATGGAGAAAGAACAAAGAAGCTTGGGATATCCTTCAGCAGGGGGGTCTCAATTTTTTCATGGAATGAATAAATGGGAAAGACCCCACAATCACCAGCTATTTCATCAAGAACTAGAAAAATGGAAAAATTCTGATTGGATCACATATGATGAATGTAGATGAAGAGGTTATCGCTGAGGCCACGGGGATGACTACCGAGGGTATGAAATTTTACAGGGACAGAGGGATATCAGATAAAGCAATAGACAAGTTTCCTATTACGGATGGAGAGAGGAGAAAGATTGTCAAAATTGACAACTCCTACCACTCCTCGAAGAGAATTTATAGGCCATGGAGGTTTGTATTATTTGCTTCTATGGAATACATTACCTTAGATGGTAGGTTTACCAAGGCCTATAGGCAACACTTCATCCTACTCAACCATTTCCATCATGGAGAAAGGGTTAGCCTTCCCTATTACCTTGCCTGTTCTATGGATAATACTATAAAGGAGATCCAGAAGGACCCTAAAGGTGATCATGCCCTCCACTAGGGGCTTATGGTCCTGGTTTATAAAATGCTAAAGGGGAAGTGCATTGAAAAGCCTATTAAAGGCAAAAATGCCAGAGATGAGACTATGAAAAGTAAGGATAGTGGTTTCAACTTTGATTCGGAAACCAAGGGAGACTCAGAAGAAACTAGTAAAAAAGGGAGTAATAGGGCCAAGAAGAGGAGGATTATTGTGGAATCTAAAATGTTGGATTCTGAAACTAAATCCCTTAAGGAAAAACCTGTTAAAAAGAGGAAAGGGAAAGCCATTGGAAAGAAGGCTCAGAAAAAGAACACTAAAAAGGGTAGCAATTCTGATTTCAATTATGTTTTGGTTGAATATGAGGAGGCTGAAGAAAATAAGAGGATCGATAGTCAGGACAAAGAAGGGGAGGATAACCTGGTTAAGGACAATTTGGAGACCGTGAATACCACTAGTTTGTATAAGGAGGAAAAAGGGGGTCAAAGTGACAGTGGTGACAAAGATACTATTAAGGCCTTCTGTGAGACCATTGCTACTATGGTGAAGGATATTAACAGTCTAAAAACTGATACACAGGCCATTGCAAGAATTAATGTTGGTGACAAGCCCTTGGCGGAGCATGTTAAAGAGTTAGTGGCCGTTCTGCATAATGTGGAAGCTATTGAATGTATGGTTGGAAAAATCTTGGCAATAGAAAAAAAGGTCAATGAGATGGGAGATAGAAAGGAAATCGAAAACAAAATGAAATATTTTGGCTACAGAATTGATAGGCTGGAGCACAACGTCAAGAAGATTGCTGATCAAAATTTCCAAATCCTCAAATCTTCGGTGGACAACATGAAAATCTTTATCAATAGGTTCAAGAAAAATGCAGAGAAGGATGGTGATAAAGAGCAACTGAACAAGAAGGGTCATGAAAGGAGGATGAGAGCTAACACAAAGAGTAAGGACGACATCAAAGGTTGTGAGCTGGAGGATATGAAGATGTCAACGAACAATATGAAACAAATGGTTGTTCACGCTGAGGAAATTATGAATAGTATTTAGTTTTAGTTGCTATCCTTGGTTCTATCTCTTTCCTATCTTTGTGCTTTCCTTTTTCTTTCCGAGTTTTTAATGTAATGATGTGTTAAGTTGTTCCCTTCTGGTGGGTTCATTTTGTCTTTTTGAAGCGATCAGACACTTTTTTTAGCAATTCTGTTTTCTTGGCTTGTAAAAGGTTTGGGTACCTTTCAAATACCTTCTTTTACTTAATCAAAACATCTCTTTTAATGGATCATACTATAAAGGAGGTTTAGAAGGACCCTAAAGGTGACCATGCCCTCCACCAGGGGCTTATGGTACTGATTTATAAAATGCTTAAGGGGAAGTGCATTGAAAAGCCTATTAAAGGCAAAAATGCAAGAGATGAGACAACAGAGAGTGAAGCTAGTGGATTTAACTTTGAATCAGAGACCGAGGGAGAATCAGAAGAAACTAGCAAAAAAGGGAGGAATAGGGCCAAGAAGAGAAGGATTATTGTGGAATCAGAAATGTCGGATTCTAAAACCGAATCCTTTGAGAAAAAATTGTTAAAAAAAAGAAAGGGAAAGCTACTGGAAAGAAGACTTAGAGGAAGAATACTAAAAAGGGTAACAATTCAGACATCAACCACATTCTGGTTGATTCTGAGGAGGAGGCTAAAGAAAACAAGAAGGTTGAGGGTCAGGATAAAGAAGGGGAGGGTAACCTGATGATGGGCAATATTTAGGTCGTGAATACCACAAGTCTGCAAAAGGAGGATAAAGGGGATAAAAGTGGTAGTGGTGACAATGATACTATTAAAGCCATCTATGAGACCATCGCTACCATGGTGAAGGATATCAACAGTTTGAAAATAGATACGCAGGCTATTGCAAGAGTTACAGTTGGTGATAAGCCCCTGGCTGAACATGTTAAAGAATTGGTTGCCATTTTGCATAATGCGGAAGCTATTGAATGTATGGTTGGAAAAATCATAGCTATGGAAAAAAAGGTCAATGAGATGGGAGATAGAAAGGAAATGGAAAATAAAATGAATGACTTCGGCAACAGAATTGGCAGGTTGGAACTCAACGTCAAGAAGATTGCAGACCAAAACTTCCAAATCCTCAAATCGTCGGTGGACAACATGAACATCCTTATCAATAGGTTTGAGAACAATGCTGAGAAGGATGGTGATAAAGAGTAGCTGGACAAGAAGGGTCATGAAAGGAGGACCAGAGCTAACACAAAGATCAAGGGCAACATCAAAGGTCATGAGCTGGAGGAATTGAAGACCTCAGCGAACAACATGAAACAAATGGTTGTTCATGTTGAGGAAATTATGAATATTATTTAGGTCTCTGTTGGTGTCCTAGGTTCTATCTTTTTGCTGTCTCTATTCTTTCCTTTCGCTGTCTATTCCGGGTTTTTAATGATATGCTATGTTAGTTGATCCCTTTCGGTGGGATCATTTTGTCTTTTTGAAGTGATCAGGCACTTTTTCTAGTAGTTGGTGCAGGAGCACCTAGGAGGATAAATGAAGACATGAAGATAGAGGACCAGGTTATGACATTAAAATCCATTAATTGGAATGTTTTAAAGCCTATTATGGCCTTTTGTAATGACAAATGTGATGTAATGTGTAAATGTCCTAAAGGACCTAGTAAAGGCCTTAGGACCAAAATGAAATGTAATTGGGAAATGGGGTCTAAATAGGTTGATTAGGAGTCTAATATGCTTAAATGATCTGATTATGTCAAAATAAGTTGAATGGGATAAGTTTTAGTGGATTAAAAGCATTAGAAATAAAGTTGAAAATTCAAATTTTGAATTTCAACAACTAGTTTCAGTTTTGGTGGGAAATAGGTTTTAGAGTTGTTTTGACATTTTAATCACTTGGGTTAGTTGGATATTGGTTGGAGTTGGTTGGGGAAGGTATTATAAATTCCCTAAAGTCATTTTTGTGTGGTTGGATGATGCTGGTACGGATTTGTACGGACTGATACAAAAACAGCAATAAAACTTCTAAATTTCTGTCAATTCCTTGAGTTTTTCATGCTTCCTTTGCATTGGTAGACTAAGGGATTGGATTTTCTATGCTTTGAGGGGTCCTTTGATTTATCATTGCATGATATACACATTTGGAAGTCTGAAATATATCATTTTTTTGTTTTATTGCTGACTGTCCCAGAAAAGACAGTGATTTTTCATTGATTTTGTGAGTTTCCAAGCATGTATGGATCCATCCTATGAATGTAAATGTCTGATTCTCATAGGGTGGATGCCTAATAACATGTACAATATTATTTTAACTTCTTTTGACAGGAACTAATGAAGGTTGCAGGTGTACACCTTGACAATTGACTGGGAAATGCATGGGATTTATGCCATAGTTGTAGCAGCAGAAGATCTACCTTGAGGAGGTAGTATTTTTATGTGAAACAACATTATGGGATGGTAAATTCATGGTGAATATTGAAGGAGAAGTTCTGGAAGTGAGTTTTGGGGTTTGAACAAGAAGGCCCTAGTTTTTAAGCCATTTTAAGGAGGGTTTTGGTGTTTGGGTATTTAGGAGTGCAACCAAGACTTAAAACCTTGAAAATCCTTGGATTGGGAGCCCAAATAAAGACTTTACAAAAGGGTTTAATCTGGTTGTGAGTTTGGAGGGTACTTCCTTCACAAAGTGGACCTAATTAACCCTCTTGGGGAATGAGGACAGCGGTTTTTTGAAGGCTTTGTTCCAAAACAGCCATAGGCAATATTTTGGGAGTTGATAGAGGTTTATATTGTGCATCTAAATCAGTCATAACATTGGTCCATGTTTTGGGAAATGTGTGTGAAAAGAGCCAAAAACAGCCCAGCAGGCTACTAGAAAACTAGGCCTAGTGAAGGGCTAGATTTGGGTTTTGATATCAATTGAAGGGTTGATGGTTTGAAAACCTTTGTAACATGTTAAGTGAAGTTTTTTGAAGTGTGTGGAGGCAGGGGAAACACCTGATTAAGGTGAAGACAAGTTTTGAGCCTATTGAGGCATATTGAGCATTTGAAACACCATAGGAGTGTTGGGGTTTGGGTCCATATTCCACTTTAGTTTACAAGATTGCAACTAGATCCTCTAGCCTCTGCATCAAAGTGGTATCAGAGCCGTGAAAGGTCTGGGTAAAGGATTGGAAGGGTAGTTATGGCACCTAAGAGTCAATTGGCTAGGGAACTTGAGAAGTTGAAGGAGATTTTGGAAAGAGAAAGAAGGGAAAGAAGAGAACAAGATGCAGCAAGAGAGCAGGCTGAAGCAAGGAGGGATAGACAATGGAGAAGAGAGAAAGAGGCCATGAAATCTAGGTTAGAAGGCTATGAGAAAGAAAGAATGGACCATAGGAGGGAAGAAGTTAATGAAGAACACTATGAAGATGAAGGAGAGGAACAACATGAAAGACAAGAACATAGGGAAGTAGAAGATGAGATGGATCCTGAGGAGAGGAAGCTTGTTAGGATTTTGAAGGCAGTACAAAACAATGGAGGGAAAGGACATGTGGAGGTACCTATCTATCAGGGGAAGATGGATAGTGAAGAAGTTTTGGGTTGGCTGGATGCCTTGGAGAACTACTTGGAGTATGAGGAGATGGAGGATGAGAAGAGAGTGAAGTTTGCAAAAACAAAGCTAAGAGGTACTGCTTTAACTTGGTGGACAAGTTTACAAAATGATAGAATGTGTAGGGGGTTGACAAGAATCACAAATTGGGCAAGGATGAAGAACCTCATCAAGGAGCAATTCTTGCCTTCAGATTATAGCATACATGTGAAGAGGATGAGACAAAATTTGAAACAAAAAGACATGGATGTAATGGCATATACTGAACAATTTCATAAATTGAGTATTAGGGGAGGATATGAGGAAGAAGATGAGAAGGTAGCTAGGTATATCAATGGCTTGAAGTATCATTTGCAGGATGAGATTGGTCTACAAGTACCAAGGACTATTGGTGAATGTTATCAATTGGCCATTAGAGCAGAAGAAAAGGTGAGGAGAAGTTAAGAAAGGTCAGGAAGAGGAGGTAATACAAATAAAGGAAGAGGTGGAAGAGGTCAAGGACCAAACAATGATGATAAGGGAAAGGAACCATTTTCAGAATCAAGGGGTGGATACAATCAAAGAGGAGGAAGAGGATTTGGTCAAGGAAGGGGCACATTTAGATGTTACAATTGCAATGAACCAGGACACCCATCATTCAAATGTCCCAAATGGAGTGAGGATAAGAAGGAAAGGAGGGTTAATTTGACACAAGAAAACAAAAAGGAAGAACCAGAAGAAATCATGATACCACCAGAGGAAGGAGAGTTGTTACTCATGGGGAAAGTACAACCATCACAACAAGAAAGGATCTTTAGGACAAATTGTAAGATCCATGGCAAGGTATGCAATTTGATTGTTGATTCAGGGGCTTGTCACAATTTGGTTGCTTATGAAGTAGTCAAAAAGTTAAATTTACAAACCCTTGCACATCCTAATCCATATTTTGCTACATGGGTCAATGAAGGTCAGAATATGTTGGTAAAGGATCAGGTAGTCATTAATTTCTCCATTGGTCAATATACTGATAGTATTTTGTGTGATGTAATGGATATGAGTTGTGGTCATTTGATTTTGGGCATACCTTGGCAATACTCTAGAAGGATTATACATGATGGGTATCAAAACACCTATGTGGTTCATAAGGGTGGAAGGAAGTACAAATTGAGCCCATTGATGGGGAAGGCAAGAGACACCACTGTAATGTGTTTTGGCAATGAGTTTTCAGTCAAAGAGCAGGGTAAGAAAAGTGCAGATTTGCAGCAGTATGACAGTTCGGTTCATGAAGGACTTTGTGAACTTGATCACGTACTAGTTGGTACAGTGAAATGTCCTCTCATTGGACAAGTAAAGGACAACAAGTTTGGCAGGTTGCAGATACCTCAAGATAGAGGAAAAGGGGCAGCCATGAAGCAAATGTCAGCCATGAGTACCATTGGTTTGGGACAGCCAAATCATAAAATTTTTGTTTCTAATGATTGGTGTATGAATGCAGGTGTTCATAGGAGGAAACAAGTCACATTTGGGGACTATCTAGTTCCTAAGAATCAGATGCAAGCAAGCAAACATGAAGGCAAGGCATGGATGACTTCTTGGGACAAGAAGACTTTCATTCATGGGGAGTATGGTGCAGGAGCACCTAGGAGGATAAATGAAGACATGAAGATAGAGGACCAGGTTATGACATTAAAATCCATTAATTGGAATGTTTTAAAGCCTATTATGGCCTTTTGTAATGACAAATGTGATGTAATGTGTAAATGTCCTAAAGGACCTAGTAAAGGCCTTAGGACCAAAATGAAATGTAATTGGGAAATGGGGTCTAAATAGGTTGATTAGGAGTCTAATATGCTTAAATGATCTGATTATGTCAAAATAAGTTGAATGGGATAAGTTTTAGTGGATTAAAAACATTAGAAATAAAGTTGAAAATTCAAATTTTGAATTTCAACAACTAGTTTCAGTTTTGGTGGGAAATAGGTTTTAGAGTTGTTTTGACATTTTAATCACTTGGGTTAGTTGGATATTGGTTGGAGTTGGTTGGGGAAGGTATTATAAAGTCCCTAAAGTCATTTTTGTGTGGTTGGATGATGCTGGTACGGATTTGTACGGACTGATACAAAAACAGCAATAAAACTTCTAAATTTCTATCAATTCCTTGAGTTTTTCATGCTTCCTTTGCATTGGTAGACTAAGGGATTGGATTTTCTATGCTTTGAGGGGTCCTTTGATTTATCATTGCATGATATACACATTTGGAAGTCTGAAATATATCATTTTTTTGTTTTATTGCTGACTGTCCCAGAAAAGACAGTGATTTTTCATTGATTTTGTGAGTATCCAAGCATGTATGGATCCATCCTATGAATGTAAATGTCTGATTCTCATAGGGTGGATGCCTAATAACATGTACAATATTATTTTAACTTCTTTTGATAGGAACTAATGAAGGTTGCAGGTGTACACCTTGACAGTTGACTGGGAAATGCATGGGATTTATGCCATAGTTGTAGCAGCAGAAGATCTACCTTGAGGAGGTAGTATTTTTATGTGAAACAACATTAGGGGATGGTAAATTCATGGTGAATATTGAAGGAGAAGTTCTGGAAGTGAGTTTTGGGGTTTGAACAAGAAGGCCCTAGTTTTTAAGCCATTTTAAGGAGGGTTTTGGTGTTTGGGTATTTAGGAGTGCAACCAAGACTTAAAACCTTGAAAATCCTTGGATTGGGAGCCCAACTAAAGACTGTACAAAAGGGTTTAATCTGGTTGTGAGTTTGGAGGGTACTTCCTTCACAAAGTGGACCTAATTAACCCTCTTGGGGAATGAGGACAGCGGTTTTTTGAAGGATTTGTTCCAAAACAGCCATAGGCAATATTTTGGGAGTTGATAGAGGTTTATATTGTGCATATAAATCAGTCATAACATTGGTCCATGTTTTGGGAAATGTGTGTGAAAAGAGCCAAAAACAGCCCAGCAGGCTACTAGGAAACTAGGCCTAGTGAAGGGCTAGATTTGGGTTTTGATATCAAT
Organism: Cryptomeria japonica; assembly: GCF_030272615.1. Lineage (NCBI taxonomy): Eukaryota > Viridiplantae > Streptophyta > Pinopsida > Cupressales > Cupressaceae > Cryptomeria > Cryptomeria japonica. The sequence goes on along the minus strand of NC_081407.1, from coordinate 361,795,534 downwards.
TGAAGGTTTGATGGTTTGAAAACCTTTAGAACATGTTAAGTGAAGTTTTTTGAAGTGTGTGGAGGCAGGGGAAACACCTGATTAAGGTGAAGACAAGTTTTGAGCCTATTGAGGCATATTGAGCATTTGAAACACCATAGGAGTGTTGGGGTTTGGGTCCATATTCCACTTTAGTTTACAAGATTGCAACTAGATCCTCTAGCCTCTGCATCAGTAGTTCTGTTCTCCTAGCTTGTACAAGGTTTGGGTACCTTTCAAATACCTACTTTTACTTAATCAAAACATCTCTTTCACATACTTGCTTTGTGTGATAAAAAATTCATTTTTTAGATTGAATAACTTGCAACTCAAAAAAGAAAGATAACTCACAAATCATTGGCATCTCAAACTCTTTTTGCATCTCTTTAGAAAACTCTTTACATAAACTATCATTTCCTCCAAATATGATATCATCAACATAAAATATAACAATTATAGACTTATCTCCATCAATCTTGAAATAAAGATTATTGTCTTCTATACCTTTCCTAAAATTTTATCAAAACAAATACTTGTCTAATCTTGCATACTAGGCTCTAGGTGCCTCTTTTATTTCAGATAATGATTTCTTCAATAGATTGCTCAACAAATACCCATCTAATCAATCCATCTAGTTGCTCAATGTCTACTTCTTCTAGATCATTCAAAAATGTTGATTTGAAATCCATCCAATAAACTCTAAAGTTATCGTAAGAATAGAATACAAGAAACATGCATATAGTTTCCATCCTTGCTAGCAAAGCACAAGTCTCTTCAAATTACATTCCTTCCACTTAAAAATATCCTTTACATACCAGTCTTGATTTATTCCTTGTAACTTGTCCTTGCTCACTTAACTTATTCTTGAATATCCATTTGGTTCCTATTACATTCTTGTCCATCGATCTAGGTACTAGCTCCCAAGTCTTATTCTTCTAGATCTAATTGAGTTCTTCCTCCATTTCTTTTACCCAACTTTCATCTTTACTAGCTTCCTCATAAGTCTTAGGCTCAGTCATTGATAGAGAATAGTAGTAGTTGGCTTATTCTTAAGCTTTTGAAATCTTCATTTTGTCTTATATCCAATTATTTGATTTTCTAAATGAATCTTCTGAACATACTTTGCAAGAACTTCTTCTTCTTCTTTTGTTTCCTTTCCTTTTTTCTCTTCTAGATCACTTGTCTTCTCTAAACTTGTTGAAAAAATCTCAACACGAGTCTTAGTATTAGGTTCAATATAATTCTATTCTTCACACATCTTCACATTTGTACTTTCCACTATTTTGTTGTTGTGTCGTAAATTGTACACCCTTGCTAGGGTGCTACATTTTCACACTTAGGTTAGCACCCACCTTAGTGTGTTTGCATCTTGCATTATTATTTCCCTTTAAATATTTAATTAATTAATTAAATTAAATCTAAAGTTATATTTCATCACTTAATACATTATAAAATTGGGCCCTTTACCCTAAGTGTGCCCCTTTTTATTTTATTCCTCCAATAAATCATTTAATCATAAACCCTAATTGTGTCCTATTTCAACCTTTAAGGCCCGATTTCACATATCAAAACACCTCAAAATCAGTTGCAACATTTGGATTCACTCTAATATCATCATCTCTAACGACCCTAAAAATTTGGTGAAAAGTTGGTCGGACCATGTGCGTTCCTGCCATAGTCCTCGAATTTTTTCCTAAAATTTTGGGAGCACAATTCTATGATATTATAATGCTTAACCCCAAAAGATCAGCGGGAAATTAAATTCCTAGGTTATCCTAAAGGAAAAATTAAGTCAAAATTAAGATCTAGGTTTTCATACATAAAGAGCTCTCTTTCTTCATTTGAAGGAAACTAAGGGAAACTAAGATCTATCTAATCTAAGGGAGTTTTCAGCAAAGCAAGCATAAGGAGCCTTCTATGTAGTGAAAGAGAAGCCTACATGGAGTCTTCAACAACAGTCAACAAAATTAAACAACATTTCATCAAGAATTCATCATCAATTAGGAGCCTTGAAGACATTGAAAAATAATAGGAGATCTAGTGGCAATATCTCCCCCTTGGGGATTGGTATGATTTCATGTTATTTTCATGTCTTTGTATGAGCTTCTTTACATCAATTTGCATATTTAAATTCATGCTTTAGATTATTTAGCATATTTTGTTTGAAGCATTCTTATTTACATTCACATTTATATTTAGGGTTTACTCTCATGTGTAAGGTAGCTCTAGTTTCTTATCATTTAGGATCTTGCATACACACAAGGGTCTAGAACACACATTTTCAGTACATTATTAGTTAATTGTGGAGGTGGAAATTACCAACACAAGGGTTTTAATAAGGAAAAACCCCATATAGCCACCCAAACCTTCCCTTTTCAATTGCAGGTGCAGAAATAGGTACCCGGAGGCACTTTCAGTTCAACAAAAGGCACAAGAACCACCTAGAATCATCAGATCTGCCCCAATCTACCCAGGACAGGGGCGTGACACCCTATTCCTTCCTAGGATAGTGGCATGGCACCATGGTACCTCCACTTTGTAGTGATTATTTGCTGGTTGCAGCTTCAGGTCACCAGATTTGCAGTCTTTTAGTTGCAACCTCCTGTCTGTAGAAATAGGGCAGTGGCGTGGCACCCTAGTCTAGGTTAGTTTTGTTCAATTTGAAACATTAGGCACACATCTAGAATCATCTCCCTTTCATTCTTTTAGTATCTAAGTTTCAGATCTGTAGGTTTGTTCAATTCTGGGTTCATTTATGCTTCATATTTTATCTCCTAGCCTAGTTGATCATTCAAACCCTAGTTTTTCTCATCATTTGCAATAAGAGGAATAGAAACCCTAAGAGATATTGTTTGTCTCTCCCTTTCCCACAAGAAGTATCCAAATTGAGCTATCTCCCTAGGCTCTTTTGTATTCCAAATGTGTTGGCAAAAGTAGGATTAGGTCCTAGTCACCTGATCTCGCTTTTCCCACCACCACATTTTGGTGAACCCAACGTGAATCCAACCTTCTTTAATTCTAATTTATGTTCTTATATCTATATTTTTTTTCTATTTCAAATTCAAATTTACATTTACAAGTTTCAATTCCTTGTAAATTTAAAAATTTAGAGGTTAATTTTGTTAAAACCCTAATTTTTCAATTCAAAATTGAACTTGTGGATATCTTGATTTGGATCATTAATTTCATATCTGATTTAGGAACACATTTCACTCATAAATTTCATTTTCTAAATCAACATTTAAAGTACTTGTATAGGTTAAAATTGAACATTTCCTTCTATTTTACATATGTTATCATTTGAAAGAGGAAATTTTTGGTCATGATGCATTCATTTCGTAAATGTGATAATGGGTTAGCTTCCCTTGCTTCAATTTTTACATCTATTAGGGAAACTCCTCCTATCCATGACAAAATTTTAGTGCCTAAAAGAGTTTTTATCAATCCCTTCAAAACTGTCCCATGCTCGAAGGATGAAGATTTGAAGAGTGATCTTGACAATTCTCCTAAAATGTGCCCTTCTCACCTAGCTATCTTAGAGGAAGAGAATGATATCATAAGCACCTTTCTTAATTTTACCTTACCTTCCCTACATGATGCCTCTCTAAGTGAAAAGGTATTGATGGACATTGATTTATCTTCTCCTAAATTTGGTCTTATCAATGGGGGCATGTTAGTACAACAAGAGGTTATGAGTACTTCTTCCAAAGATCTCCTTCCTAAAAATGAATCTTTGGAGAAAGATGTTCCTCTCCCTCCTAAAGAATACTCCCCTCATGAGGTTAATTTTGTGCTAGAAGATGGTATTGTCCCTGATTTTCCTAGTGATGGCATTTCCTCTTTTGATTCCAACAAAATTCCCACTAGAGATGATGCATTAATGAGAAATGGTTGCCCTTCTTCTAAATCTTGCCTTATCCCTAAAGATTCCTTAGAGAAAGAATATGAAACCATGACCAATTTCCTTAATTATCTCTCCCCTAAAGATCCTAAACACATGTGGTGATTCTCTCCTTCCTAAGGATGAAGAATTAATGAACAATGTTATCCCTTCTCCCAAAATTGGCAATAGCAATAGGGATATCTATGTGCAAGATATTCCTTTCAATTACCTCACTATTTAGGATGAACCATTAGAAGAAGGTGTTGATTATTATCTACCCCATGAGAGAATCCTAGCCAAAGGGGATAAAATCATGATTAATAACTCCCTTGATATCATCTCACCTTTCATGAATCTCAATCATTATCCCTCTAAAAATAAAGCATCTCCCTCTCCTCAACTTTGTTCTACTCATAAGGATACCCTAGTTCAAGATAAGTTGGTTAACATATTTTTCAAAGATCTCCCTCTCAAAGGTGAGACTTTAAAGAGTAATGTTGATTGTCTACCCCAGCTATAATGATAATAATAATACCTCTAATTGAAATCTCAATCTGAAGTTTGAACATTCATATGGTAGAGTTTACTATTTTCATAGCTGGTGTTCATTTAGTTATCAATCCAGGAACGTAAAACTTGAAATGGGTCTGCAATATATATGCACTAAGCTCCTTAAATGATTATTCTGCATTACTGCAATAACTAACATTATGCAGAAAGGAAAGGTAGGGATGGAAATCATAAAAGACTACATGAAAGCTTCACAAAACACTATTGGAATGATCTAATGAAAATAACAAAAATCACACCGTTTTGTCTTGGCTGCAGGAATAGTTAGGGGATCTATTTCCAATGGCTGCAGGAACAATCCAGTCATGAACTTCTACTGCAACTAAGTAAAAACTAACTTCAATGATCATAAACATAGGATCACTCACCAAGTGGCCCCCCTTGGATGAGTGATATCAAACTACCAGCAAAATACTTTTAATAGATTAGAACAACATATTCTTTATTCATTTCTTCCTGAAAATGATTACATATTCTAAAAGAGAAAATTCAGGATGCTTGTCAAAACTCTGCTCAATTCCTTTCCATCTTGTCTAACTCTAAGAAAGAAGGAAGAACTTATTATAAAGAAAAGATCAACTACAATGGACAACTCAAATTATGCCCAGAAGAAGAGGCGGATTATTGTCAGATGAAGGAGATAACTGAGAGCTTGGCTGCAGGAACCATGGATCCTAAAACTGAACCATAGTCTTTGCATGCCAAAGCGATATTTTGCGAATTCAATATGCACTAGAGTTAAACTCCTATGGTGAAGTACAACTACTTCGATTATGCCATACATTACGCTTGCTCGAATCCCCTTTAGTTTGACCTCTAGTTATCTGAACGTGATTCTCCAGTCCTTAGGTGCGAAAGAAAATCATCCACCGCAACATCAATTATTATCTGCACTAAAACAAAAATAACATACAAGGACATGCATATGTATCTTACTCAATTAATACATTCATTAACTCACATATGACATTATCCTAAATAATCCACATATCACAGGGACAAATCATTTGGCTACAGGAATAAATTGGCATGGCTGCAGGAATTAACCAACAAAGTTCAAACATGATTTCATAAGTTCAAATTTAAAACATGGATTACATATAGTCAATTCACAATACTTTACTATCACAATGCAACCCAAAAGATGCTAAAAACCTAAGAGTCATGATAAAAAAACATGTCAAAGTATCAACTTATCATGCCCCCCAGCTTTAAGGGTTTGCTGCTCCTGCAGCAAAAGAATTTTTTTTGATTTTTGCTGAAACCCTGAAATCACCAACAGTGTTTTCTCTGGTTCCCTTGGAAGGTAAATTCCAATAAAATCCTTTCATTTTCTCCAACTTGGACCATCTAGCTATTTCTTCTACAACTACATCATAATTCTGTTCTGTTGGTTGGCATGCCAAAAGTGGCCACATAAGGATCAAAGGCTGAAAGATCAATGACAACTAGTTGTTGGCTTTCTCCCTACCTAGCTGTATGTATCTGGAGGCTCTTTGTATGGCTTCATGAAAATTCTATAATGAGTAAGGTTCTCCCAATTTTAAATGATCTGGTAGATTATTCCAACATTGAGTTAACCCTTCTAGTGCGGTTGTCCTGTGGGTCTGAACCAAATGCTCATACGCTTGATAGACTTCTTCTCTCATTGGAAGTACTATCTTACTAACATCATCTCTTATTAGCAACTTTTTCCAATCATAATACAGAACCCTGGGTGCTTCTGATTCCCTTCTCAATGGTAATGGACAGTCAAGCTCAAATTTTTCAAACTCCCTGGCTTGTGGTCCTATGATCATCTCATTTTGGATCTATGACATTAAAGCTCTGAGATGGATATCCCCAACATACAATAAAGGATTCCATTCTCTATGTTGGGGTACAACATAGTTATGTAAATATAATTCACATAACAAATTCCTTACAGCATGTGGAGAGGTTTGATAGGCATGATAGAATTCCTCATGTGTTTCCAAGGATGGATTAAGGTCCCTAACAATGCAGTTTAGTCTGAAATTTAGATACTGCTCTTTCAAATGTACTACATAAACTCTTGGGGGTGCCCTACACTACATCATCTCAGGAACCATACCATAAATCACTTCTACCTTAGCTTCTAATTCCTTAATTCTATTATCTTTCTTTTCAATCTCTTTTTGATGCTTATTAATTATCGCCTGCAACCTATCCTTCTTTATTTCCCATTGCCTAAAAAATGTTAAAGCAATTGATAAACTACTTAGGGATGAAGGAGGTCTAATAGGTCCTACCTTAGACCATGGAATTTCTTCAATAAACTCCTCATTTTGAGTTGACATATCTCCCACATTTTCTTCAGGTTGTTGTAGAACATCATCAACAATCTCTTCACATTGCAATGCCATAGAAGCAAGATTTGCTAGCTTATCCATTACAACTTCTTCTTGAATTTCTTCTTGGATTTCTTCTTCTACAGGGTTTTCTTGAATTTCCTCTTCTATAGGGTTTTCTTGAATTTCCTCTTCCACAGGGTTTTCTTGCATTTCTTTCTCTGCAACATCTTCTTCTTTCGAAGTTTCTATTGCAATAACCTCTGCTGGATTACTCATAGGTTGAGTCTTCTGTGTCCTCCTTCTTGTTCTCCTTATATACACTTTTGAAATAGCTACAGGAGTTTTTGTTTTTGTTCGACGCTTCTTGGTTGTAGGAGGAATCTGCATTTCCTACGGTCAGATAACAAATTCTTCATCTGATTCATCCTTTTCCAATTGTTTTCTTTCCCTTTGCAAAATAGGTGAATCTCTTTGAAGAGAAGTAGAGGGTTGTTCTTCGATTGAATCTGCTTCAATATTTTCTTCCATAATAATTGTGGCTCCTTCAGCAACCAGGAAACCCTCATCTTCACCAGAAGGATCTTCTGCAACAATCTCTTCTTGAGCTAGCAAATTATTCGCAATAGGGGCATCATCAACCCTAAATTCCAGAATATCCTCAAATACACCCCATTCTATTTGTGAAACATCTGTCAGGGACCATTGTACAAGTAGCTTAACCAGTCCATGATGGCTAATAGAGCGATTTCCATACTTTTGAGTCTCCTTAGCACTTATAGAAATGAGATGGTATAAGAAATTAGGGACATTAACTCGCCGGCCATGACACAGATGACTAAGTAACTTAAAATGAGGTGAATACAGATTTGAATACCGCCCTTCACATGTAATATATTTCATATCATACAAAGCTACCTGAGGCCAATGTGCTGGTAAAGAAACCCTTCTAGTCCCTTGTCTATCCACCATTAAGGGTCTGTCAGTGGGAATTGTGAACTATGCCCTGACACTCTTTGCAACTTTTGATTCTGGAAAGAGTTCTCCTTCCTACAACAACCCTGTGACCTCTACAATTCACTGCTTTGTAGCAATTACCCTTAACCCTTTAACTATAGCTTCTCCTTCATCAAAGGAATGCATAAATTTCGCAGCTATTTCATCGTTGTAATCCTTGATTTTCAAGAAATAATACAACCAACCATTGTTTCGGAAATAATGCTCACAGAAAACATCCTGCAACAACCCTTCATGGACCATTGGCTCATGGAAAATTAGATCACCACCCATCTTTTACTTTGATACTTCTGCAGCTTCACCAAAATGTTTGACAGTTTCTCAAAAAACTAAAATCTACATATCTTAATTTTGGTAGCAAACCTTATTATTCACTTGGGTGAAATAATAATCATCATAAGTAATGTTAGTTAGGAAATCAATTCGGGGTATCAAAAACTGATAATAAATCTTATTGGAAAAAGGACCATAAAGTACCTCCAACTTAACCTAGCACGTGTCCACACAGGCTTACGAGATTTCGGGTTTGGAGTGGATTTAAACAGGATAAAATCACAATGAACTAATAAATGCATAATTAAAATAAAGTACAATATACACGTACCTGCAATTGGGCGAAAATGATGGCGAAATGAAATGAAGTGACAGGAAAGAAATGGAATGGAATGTAGTGGACAGAACTTTATGTACGGAGAACAATATTCCCATGGAAATATTTTATTATGATACGGTAAATAAGTTCACTACAGAGGCTGCAGGAACATCACCTTTATCGATATTCTCCAGTGCAACATGAAGCTCATGAATTGATACCGAATCATTGGCAGTTGCTGCAGGAACCTTGCCATTTGCTGTAGGAACTTTTATTTCACTTTGTGGAGCAAACTGCTGCAGGAATTCTTCTCTTGTAGCTGGCTTGTGATAAAGTCATAGTCGGTGTCCATTCACTAAGAGTTTAAATCGAATAGGATCTATTGTGGACAAATGGATTGCTCCATTCTAAAATACTTCTTCTACCTCATAAGGACCTAACCACCTTATTTGGAGTTTTCCCATAGCATCTTTATATTTGGAATCATACAGGAGTGCCCAGTCACCCACTTTGAATTTCTTTTCTCTGATATATTTATCATGCCATCTTGATCTTTGGTTTTGAATCAATTCTGTCTATTGAACAACTATCTTCCTCCATTCATCAAGAGCATTTAACTGCTAAATGCATTCCTTCTCTGCTTCAGACAATGTCATATTGAGTTGTAGAGCTATTCTCAAGGTTTTATGCTCAAACTCAATAGGCATCATTTCTGTTTTTCCATAAACCATCTCAAAAGGTGTGAATCCAATTGTTGTTTTCCATGTTGTTCTATATGCCCAAATTGCCTCTGAAAGTCGATGAGACCAATATTTCTTGTGAATAGACACTGTTTTTGTAAGAATAGCCTCAAGCTCTCTATTGGTAACTTCTACTTTTCCATTAGACTGTGGATGATATGGAGTAGATTTCCTGTGTCTTATATTGTATTCATTGACCAAATTTTTTATCAATGTTGATGTAAATTGAGGTCCTTGATCTAAGACAATTTCCCTTGGTACTCCATACCTTGTAAATATTTCTTCATAGAGAAACTCAACCACCTTATTATCTCTTGCATGTTGCATAGCTCTAGCTTCTACCCATTTTGTTACATAGTCTATACATACCAAAATATAAGATTTGTCATTAGAAGGTGGATCAATGGGGCCAACAAAATCTAGTCCCCACTTGTCAAATGGTGTAACAAATATTTTAGGATATAGTGGCATCTCATCAGATTTTGTAGATCTGCCCATTCACTGACATCTGTCACATTTCCTTGTGTACTGAGCTACATCCTTGTGCAATGTAAGCCAATAGTATCCGGTATTGAGTATTTTTAGTACTGTCCTTTTGGTAGCAAAATGACCTCCACATGGCTCATCATGACATGCATGCAGGATGTCATATGTTTCATCTTCTCTAACACATCTTTGCATGACTGGGTCAGGTCTAGTATAAAATAGACAATCAGAAATCCATGAAAAGTTAAAACTTTTTTTGACTAGAAACCTTCTTTCCTTAGGAGAAAAAGAAATTGGCACCTTAGCTGCAGCTAAATAGTTGGCAATATCAGCATACCAAGGAGTATGAGCCTGTATGAGAAACAAATGCTCATCTGGAAAAGTGTCATCTATCATTGTAGAATTGTCCTGCAATTGAAGACGTGAAAGATAATCTGTAACAACATTAGACTTCCCTGGCTTATCAACAACTGTGATATCAAATTATTGCATCAACAATAACCAGCGAGCCAGTCTACCTATGATTGATGGCTTATTCATGAGATATCTAATTGTAGTATGATCTGTATGTACAAATATGGGATACCCTATAATATAGTGTCTAAAATTGTTAAGGGCATATATAACAGCTAGCATTGCCTTTTCAGTAACTGTATAATTCAATTCAGGTCCCTGTAAATTCTTGCTGAAATAATATATTGCATTTTTCAACTTGTCAACTTTTTGTCCCAGCACTACTCCTACAACATAATCAGATGCATCAATATAGATTTGGAATGGTAGAGACCAATTTGGTCCTTTTAGAACTGGTGCTTGAGTCAAAGCATGCTTAAGCTTTAAAAAAGCTTCATTGCATGCTGAGGTCCATTTAAATTTTGCATCTTTAATAAGCAGTGAATATAAGGGACTTGCAATTTTACTGAAATCTTTGATAAACCTTCTGTAGTATCCAGCATGGCCAAGAAAACTTCTCACATCTTTCTGCTTCATAGGGTCATTAATATGCTGAATAACCTCAATCTTTGGTGGATCCACTTGTATGCCTTGTATAGATATATGATGACCAAGGACTATTCCTTCTTCCATCATAATAAAACACTTCTCACTGTTTAGAGACAAGTTGTAGTCTTCACACTGCTGCAAAACTTTCTTCAAATTACCTAATGCTTGATCAAATTCAGAGCCATAAGTTGTAAAGTCATCCATGTAAATTTCCATAATATCTTGAGAAATATCAAAAAAAATATTGATCACTGCCTTTTGAAAAGTGGCTAGAGCATTACACAACCCAAAAGGAAGAATAGAATATGCATACGTGCCCCATGGGCAAGTAAATGTTGTTTTCTCCTGATCCTCAGGAGCTATTTGTATCTGATTATAGCCACTAAATCCAACTAGGAATGAAAAATATCTCTTACCAGCAAGAGAATCCAATACCTGATCCACAAATGGCAGTGGAAAATGATCCTTCCTTGTGGCTAATTTCAAGGCTCTATAATCAACACATACTCTCCATTTGCCTCCCTTTTTAGGAACTATCACCAAAGTTGATACCTATTGACTGCCAGAGATAGGATAGATAAACCCAGCTTTCAACAATTTCTACAATTCTTCTTTAACTATCTCCTTCAAGGCAGGGTTGACTCTTCTTTGAGGTTATTTGAGGGGGCAACACTCATCCTTTATGTAAATACAATGAGTACAAACTGCTAGATCAATTCCATTCATATCCTTGTAATCCCATGCAAAAGCATTTCTATGGAGTTTTAGCAAGTCCACTAGGCTATCCTTTTGAGTATCTGCTATATTCTTATTGATGTTCAAATATTTATTCAATTCCACCTCTATCTTAATAGTAAGATCAATTTTGATTTATATCAGAAAAATGAGAATAAGACAATTCCTATGGCAACAAGGTATGCAAGATATCAGTGGCTGCAAGAAAGTCCAAACCTGCAATATTCAGAACCAATTCCTGTAATTCTTGGTCTTCTATTAATTCATTTATCAGGACCTTATAAAGAATTGATTCTTCATCATATAACTGCATGAGTGGCACTCAATTAATCATCATAAGGTGATTAATAGAGTCAATTTCTTCAGATTCCTCTCCCAAAATAGGCCAAACAGCCTGTTGCTGCTCAAGCTGAGGTTGTGCTGGGGAATACAAGGCTAATGTTTTTGTGGAACTGCCATCTGAAATAGTCATGTCTCCTAATCTACACCCAATATATGCATCAGTTGTGGCAAGCCATGGTCTTCCCAAAATGACTCGATATCCCCCCAATGTTGCTTTTGGAGATAAAATCATAAAGTTTACAGGATATTCCTAGGAATCTAGAATAACTACTATATCTTCTATGATACCATCAGGTCTTACTACAGAGCCATCAGCAAGTTGGAGAACTGTGGGTGTAGCCCTTAAACTATCAATCTCTAGATGTTTCATTACTTCTCTGGTCATTACATTAATGGCTGCCCCTAGATCAACTAAAACATTTTTTATTTGACTGCCATTAATGACTATACTCACAACAGGACTACCTGGATCATAATACTTTAGAATAGCAATTTTTCCTAACATAATATCAGCCAATTGACCCATAACATGAACTGTTTGTGAATCTTTTTTCTTTCTGCTATGTTTCTTTAGGCATGCTTCTCTCAATGCCTTACCATATATAGGGACATCCTTTATTGCTTGCAACAATGGAATTTTAACACAAATGTGCTTCAGTTGATCAAGAATATCAAAGCTTTGCTGTTGTTCAGTGGAAACTTCTTTGTCTTTCAGTCTATGGGGAAATTGTGATAATATTTGATTCTGAGGTATTATATTTTTAGGATCAGAGATTGGTTGCTCTTCTTGTACCTCAGTAATAACTGGATGAGAGGGATTAGGTAGAGTTGTCCGAGATCAGAGGTGAATATCATCTAGTGATAAAGAATAGGCTTGGTATTGATTAGCATCAGCTGAATAAGCTCATTGTCATTGCTGAGATTTGATATTTGGATTAGGCAACGGTTGAGTAGGCAACTACATTGGCTTAGGAGGTGCAACTGTAGCTGCAAAAGGAGGCATTAAAGAAGGAGGTTGTGGCTTCTGAGCAGGAGCCTGATATCCAGAAGATTGGGATGGCCATGATGGGTTTCCCCTCCATTAAGAGGTAGGTTGCCAATTTCCTTGAAACTGGTTCCTTGGACCCTGAGGTGGATACCAGTTTCCCTGTGGCTACTGCCACTAGGGGATTTGATTAGCAAATTGCTATTCTTGACCTTGTGATCCATACCAATGTGGATAGTTACCAAAATTTTGATAATACTGTGGTTGCCATTGGTTATTTGGTACATAAGAATTACCACTATAACCAGAAAAGGAAAGTGGATCGGGTGGCATACCTTGTCTTTGAAAATTTGGTCTTCTTTGAGCAACATAGAAGACTTGTTCATCCTCACCTTGAATTGGTTTGAAATCAGGTACTTCAACATTTGCAACCATCTTACATCTACAATCTTTTTTCCACTGCTTCCAATAAGGACATAATTCTGCAAGAAATGCATCAACTTCCTCATGCTTCTTCTTAGTTGCCAATGTATCCAACTGAGTAGCCATATTGTTTATAATGTCCTCCCTGAAATCTTTTAATAGATGGCTAAGTTCCAATCTAGAAACTCCAGTTCCAGTTGCTGATGATGGTGCCCCTGGCTTAAATCTCCTATTCTTCTTAGAAGTAGATCTGGAATACTTCTTGCAAATTTGTCCTATTTCAGCCCAAGTAGATTGTGTAATGTCACCTCCTCCCACGAGATCTAAGGAATCGGTGCATTCATCACTGATACCCCTCAAGAATATCAATTTGAGGAAATCTTTATTCAGAGTACTATGCTTGGACTTCTTGACACTAAACAAAAACCTTTCCAGATAATCCTCAAGGCTCTCATCTTCAGTTTGTGTCATTCTAAAGATATCATCCCCATGACGATCAGTGCCTCTACAATAATCTTTGTATTTTGCAAGAAACAACCATTTCATCTCATCCCATATATTGATTGTGCTACTAGCCAAGCTCATAAACCATCTCAAGGATGACTCCTTCAAAGTGGCTAGAAAATTTTTGAGTTTATGGGCATCTGTTGTATAGTCAAAACTCCTACAGAGAACATCAAACTCAAACAGAAATGTATTCAGATCCTCTGTCACCAACCCATAGAATTTAGGAAGTGAAGATGCTGGAATATTCTTGACGTTAGAATTATCATGCTGGTCAGAGATGGGAAACTCAAATGTTGGACCAGGTGGTGGTGGTGGATTATTCCCAACAGGAGGTGGGTTCCCTTGCATTGGACTTGTGGGGGTTGTTACTATAGGAAATTCTTCTTCTTGTGGACCAAAAAGGAACTGAAGACTACCTTTTGGAAATTCAGACTCAGGGTGTTTCAAATTCTGTGGGACTTGATACAGTTCAACAAAAGGGTTTATATCTGGGAAATTATCTTCTGTATGAGTAGGATGAGTGGGCAAAAATCTACCTTTGGCATCTCTTCTTCTATTATGCATGCAGATTCATGAAATTTCAAACAATTAACTAGAAACTAAAATAATCATAAAAGGTTCTTAGCCTGACACCATCCCCGACAATGGCGCCAAAAATGTCTACCCCAACTATAATGATAATAATAATACCTCTAATTGAAATCTCAATCCAAAGTTTGGACATTCATATGGTAGAGTTTACTATTTTCATGGCTGGTGTTCATTTAGTTATCAATCCAGGAATGTAAAACTTGAAATGGGTCTGCAATATATATGCACTAAGCTCCTTAAATGATTATTCTGCATTACTACAGTAACTAACATTATGCAGAAAGGAAAGGCAGGAATGGAAATCATAAAAGACTACATGAAAGCTTCACAAAACACTGCTGGAATGATCTAATGAAAATAACAGAAATCACACTCTTCTGTCTTGGCTGCAGGAATAGTCAGTGGATCTATTTCCAGTGGCTGCAGGAACAATCTAGTCATGAACTTCTACTGCAACTAAGTAAAAACTAACTTCAATGATCATAAACACAGGATCACTCACCAAGTGGGCCCCCTTGGATGAGTGATATAACACTTCCAGCAAAATACTTTTAACAGATTAGAACAACATATTCTTTATTCATTTCTTCCTAAAAATGATTACATATTCTAAAAGAGAAAATTTAGAATGCTTGTCAAAACTCTGCTCAATTCCTTTCCATCTTGTCTAACTCTAAGAAAGAAGGAAGAGCTTATTATAAAGAAAAGATCAACTATAATGGACAACTCAAATTACGCCGAGGAGAAGAGGTGGATTATTGTCAGATGAAGGAGATAACTGAGAGCTTGGCTACAGGAATCGTGGATCCTGAAACCAAACCACAGTCTTAGCATGCTAAAGCGATATTTTGCAAATTCAATATGCACTAGAGTTAAAACTCCCATGGTGAAGTACAACTTCTTTGATTATGCCATACATTGCACTTGCTCGAACCCCCTTTAGTTTGACCTCCAGTTATCTGAACGTGATTCTCCAGTCCTTAGGCATGAAAAAAAATCATCCACCGTAGCATCAATTATTATCTGCACTAAAACAAAAACAACATACAAGGACATGCATATGTATCTTCCTCAATTAATACATTCATTAATTCACATATGATATTATCCTAAATAATCCGCATATCACAGGGACAAATCATTTGGCTGTAGGAATTAACCAACAAAGTTCAAACATGATTTCATAAGTCCAGATTTAAAACATGGATTACATATAGTCAATTCACAATACTTTAATATCACAATGCAACCCAAAAGATGCAAAAAACCTAAGAGTCATGATAAAAAAACATGTCAAAGCATCAACTTATCATTGATCCTTCTGCTAGAGAGTTTATTCCCCATGTAGATATTTTGGTGATAAAGGATGATATGACCTTTCCTACTAATACTTTTCCTCCTAAAACATCAATGCCTACCCCTAGTCTCTCTCGTAAAATTGATCTTATCCATGATAAAAATTTAGTGCAAGAAGAGACTATCAACAATTCTTCCAACAATATTGTTCATGCTTCTTATAAGGATACCTTTGATATTCCTAAACCATCCTCAATCAATTTGATACACGTGAATGAAACACCTAATAAAACCCTCTTCACATTTCAAGGTGCTTGTCCTTCTCAAAAATCCCCACATAAGCCTCTCTTAGTGGTTCAAGGTGCTTATGCTAATGATTCTTTTTGTACTCCTAAGAAACATATTATTACTTTGCAAGGAGGGTATCCTACTGAGAGCCCTTATGAGTATGCTAAGAAAATTACTGGAGAGAGTTATCATACAGTTGCTCATACCTACAACACAAGAAACAATAGGCAACCTAGTCCTCCTACAGTTATCCCAACTTCACTTCCTTCCTCTCAACCTAATCTTCCACAAGCACCTCATATATCAAATCTTAGCAAGGATTACGATCTCATTGAACAACTTAAGGCCACTCCTGCTAAGATTTCTATTTGGGATTTGGCTCAAACTTCACCTTCTTATCATGGGATGTTACAAGATGCTTTGAAAAACTTAGACACCTAATAACATGTCCTCTTTGATTGATCTTGCAAACAAATCCAAAGCTCAAATTGTATTCACACAAGATGAGCTACCTTCTCCTAAAATCCAAAACCAATATGATCCTCTTATGATTGTGGTTATTATCCATGATAGTGCTATAAGACAAACCCTTGTGGACAATGGATCTTGCCTTAGTGTTTGTGGTGTGGACTTATTGGATAAGATTAAAGTGGATCGTTCTCTTATTAAAATTTCTTCTCTTACTATTGGAGGCTTTGATAATGTTGCTAAATAATGTCTAGGTGTCATAACCTTGCTTGTTAAGGTAGGTCATGTTGTGTTACCTACACCCATTCATGTTATGCCTGGTAATTTAACATACAACCTTCTATTAGGGAGACCTTGGATTCATAGCATGCAAGTTGTCCCATCAAATTTGCATAGGCAAGTCAAATTCATTTATAACAATACAAAATACACCTTATTAGCTGATACAAAATTTCAAGAACAATTAAAATATGGATCTTCTTGTTCAACTACTTCCCATTCTTCTCCTAATCCCCCTACTTCTTCAAATACATCCATTCCCTTCGATGATGTTGTTCCTTCTAGTAAACCTGATTCTTCTACTGAATCAAAATCTCCTCCCAAAGCTATTTTTACTCCCGAAGAAGTGCTTGTAGATGATGATTGGGGATCTCTAGAATTTAACCCTACATTTTTAGGAGAGTATAGAGTATCCTAGAAAGGATCTAAGACTGAGAAGGAGAAATCTAAGGAGGAACCTAAAGAGAAACCCACTTTGTCTAAGCAACTATGTAACAACTTTGTGGTTTCTTCTAATTAAAACAATTCATCAAATCATTCCTCTAATTCATATAGCACTGAGACCTATGAGGCATCAACATCTCCTTCTGATTTGGCATCCTTTTATGGTCCTAGTTTTCACATTTTAGCTAAGAGTGGATACAATGGCAATGGTTGTGGTGTAAATGAATAAGGAATTAAATTTCCCTTAGAACATAATACACATGACGCTTCATTTGGACTTGGGTATAATCCTTTTAATTCCACAAAAGGATCTAAAAGACCATCTCTTAATGTGAATGATATATTTAGTAGTGATGATAACCTCACCTCAATTAAATCATCTTTTACTTCTTTCAACACTTATCCCCCTCATAAGGAAATCTTGGTGATGAACAAATCTCTTTATGAATCTCCTCAAGAGATTTCTAATCCCCTTTATGAGACTTTATCTTCTACTCATTCTAAAATCCCTTCTTCTTGGAATAAGGCTATGATGAATTATACTTATCCCTCTCCTAAGATATCTTGTGTGCAAGAAAAGTATGACTTAGTGGCCTATTCTTCTCCTATAAACTTCTCTCTTTCTAAAGACTTTTTAACATTCATCATTTTATACATATTTTTAATCTCACTTATAGTAGAGCATTTAACATGTCATATTCAAATACCTCATTCAATGTATCATGTCTTTAAATAATATTAATGGCTATTACGTTTCTCATCATTATGTGACATTCGTAGTTCACATACTGTGGGCTCATTGTCATACATGATGGTACAATTTCATGTGCAATCATACTTTTGGAAGCAACATAATAGCCTATATCTATCTCATCTCTTATCCCTATATATATGGGGGCAAAAGTGATTTCAAACATCTCTCCTTCTTAAGATTAAAATTTCCCCTTTGTGAAGTAGTGTCTTCTATAAGGATTTCTGATTGATTGTAGAGGTGTATTCATATTTTAATTCCTTCTCTCATATTGGAACAAGTATCCCTAATGGGGATCTTAAGTACATATCCTTAATTGGGACCTCCTCCTTGGTGTTGGTCTTTGATCATTCATCAATTTTTTTTCGTCATTGAGTATTATCTTTATAATAAACCCTTCTATTTTGTGCATGTGCATATCCCTGATTAGGATCTCTTGCCTTCTTTTAGAAGAGTGTTGTTATAAATAATCTCTCTTTGATGTCATCTCAATCCTCTGCTCTTTTCAAATCTCTTGCATTCATTCATTCTATAAGATTTTATATTTGTCTAAGATAACTCCTCTTCAAGGTAGATTCCTTTTCAACAAATATCTCTTCTCCTCCAAGGATCTCCTTTACACTTATATAGCAAGATATCTCTTTTCAACTATCTTATCCTTTCCTGAAGAGTATTCCCTCTCTTACTTGGATTTATGACATTTTTGCATGATGGATGTCTTCTTGTTGTCGAAGGTAGGTATCCTTGTTCTACTTGCACACACATGCACAAGGTTGAGTGGAACTAACGGTGTTTTCACTCTCCTCCCTTACATGGATCGCCTAGAGAGACTCTGGGGGGCTAGTTTTCCATGTCCTTCTTTCCATGGATCACCTAGTTTTAGGGGAGATATGTCCACGGTTCCCTTTCTCTTCTCATGGATTGTATTCATGCTTTTTGTTTCTTCTTCCTTTTCTTTGTATTTGTTTTAATTTAAATCTTTCATCTTGTGTTAGAGAGCTCTCAAATCCTCACACTCTTTGTTGTGTTGGAATTGAGGCTTAGTTCTCTTTCTTACCAAATGATTCTCCATTAGTTTTTGATCTTGTATCAAATCTTCTTGTGAGCATTTGTCATCAATCTTCTTTCACAAAATTGTGGTAAAAATGATACCCTGTTTCAACTCACTAAAATTAATAAGCTGAAACATGGGGGGCATATAGATACCCTCAATTTTTCATCACCTTCCTTAGTAAGAATTTAGGTGATTTTGTGGTTTTATCTAACATGTGTTTTTGTAGGGTGCGGATCCTAACTATGTACTACAGATACCATTGGGGGCTTCATCCGACAACTTGTGGATATATCCTTTTTCATGAATGTTTACTTTTCTATACTTTATCTTGCATATGCACATAGTGTCATATGACCACTAAAGTGGGGGCTAAATGTAGTGTCATAAATTGTACACCCTTGCTAGGGTGGTACAATTTCACACTTAGGTTAGGACCTACCTTAGTGTGTTTGTATCTAGCATTATTATTTCCCTTTAAGTATTTAACTGATTAATTTAATTAAATATAAAGTCATATTTTATCACTTCATACATTATAAAATTGGGCCCTTTACCCTAAGTGTGCCCCTTTTTATTTTATTCCTCCAATAAATCATTTAATCATAAACCCTAATTATGTCCTATTTCAACCTTTAAGGCCCAATTTCGCATATCAAAACACCTCAAAATTAGTTGTAACATTGGGATTTGCTCTAATATCATCATATCTAATGACCTTGAAAATTTGGTGAAAAATTGGTTGGACCATGTGCGTTCCCGCCACAATCCTCGACTTTTTTCCTAAAATTTTGAGAGCACAATTCTATGATATTATAATGCTTAACCCCAAAATATTGGTGGGAAATTCAATTCCTAGGTCATCCTAAAGGCAAAATTAAGTCGAAATTAAGATCTAGGGTTTCATACATAAAGAGCTCTCTTTCTTCATTTGAAAGAAACAAAGGGAAACTAAGATCTATCTAATCTAAGGGAGTTTTTAGCAAAGAAAGCATAAGGAGCCTTATGTAGTGAAAGAGAAGCCTATGTGGATTCTTCAACAACATTCAACAACATTTCATCAAGCATTCATCATCAATTAGGAGCCTTGAAGACATTGAAGAATAATAGGAGATCTAGTGGCAATATCTCTCCCTTGGGGCTTGGTATGATTTCATGTTATCTTCATGTCTTTGTATGAGCTTCTTTACATCAATTTGTATATTTACATTCATTCTTTACATCATTTAGCATATTTGGTTTGAAGCATTATTATTTATATTTACATTTACATTTAGGGTTTACTCTCATGCGTAGGGTAGCTCTAGTTTCTTATCATTTAGGATCTTGCATACACACAAGGTTCTAGAACACACATTTTCAGTACATTATTATCTATTTGTGGAGGTGGAAATCACCAACACAGGGTTTTGACTAAGGCAAAACCCCATATAGCCACCCAAACCTTCCCTTTTCAGTTGCAGGTGTAGAAACAGGTACCCGAAGGCACTTTCAGCTTAGCAAAAGGCACATGAACCACCCAAAATCATTAGATCTGCCCTAAGCTACTTGGGATAGGGCCATGGCATACTGGTCCTATCTAGGAAAGTGGTGTGGCACCATGGTCTCTCCACTTTGTAGTGATTTTTAGCAGGTTGCAATTTCAGGTCATCAGATTTGTAGTCTTTCAGTTACAACCTCCTATCTACAGAAATAGGACAGTGGCATGGCACCCTGGTCCAAGTTAGTTTTGTTCAATTTGCAATATCAGGTACACATCCAGAATCCTCTCAGTTTTAGATTTGTAGGTTTGTTCAATTCTGAGTCCATTTATGCTTCATTCTTGATCTCCTAGCCTAGTTGATAATTCAAACCCTAGTTTTTTTCATCATTTGTAATAAGAGGAATAGAAACTCTAAGAGATATTCCTTGGTTCTCCCTTTCCCACAATAAGTAGCCAAAGTGTGCTATCTCCCTAGGTTCTTTCGTATTCCCAATGTGTTGGCAAAAATAGGATTAGATACTACTCACCCGATCTCGCTTTTCCCGCCACCACATTTGTTTAGCTTTTTGTTTAAACATTGGTAGGCCTTTCTATTTGTAGTACATCTAAAAATATCCCTTCATCTAATATAGAGTCAAACTTCCCAGTATTGTCCTCATCTATTCTGATATAGCATTTGTTTCCAAAGATTTTGAAGTATTTCATAGTAGGTAGCCTTCCATTCCACAGTTCATAAGGTCTTTTAGCATGATTTACCCTAATCTGCACCCCATTAAGAAGATATACAATAACATGTATTTCCTCCTTGCAATACACATTAGATAGATTAGCATCCTTTAACAAATTCCTATCCATATCAATAACAATCCTATTCTTCCTCTCCATAACACCATTTTGCTAAGGAGTCCTCAGAGAAGAAAAGTGCCTTCTAATCCCATGAATTTCATGAAAATTATCAAAATCCCATGAAGTGAATTCTCCTCCTCTATCTAATCTTAAGAACTTAATCTTAGCATCTACTTGATTCCCAACAATGGATTTGAAAACTTTAAATATATCAAAATCCTCAGATTTATCCTCAAGAAACGTAACCCAAGTCATTCTAGAAAAATCATCAATAAGTAACATGAAATACCTTTCACTATTCAATCCTCTTGTCCTTATAGGTCCACACAAATTTGTATGATTCAACTCTAGTGGTTTCATAGTAGAATACTCCTTATCTTTGAATATCCTCTTTGTTTTCTTTCCCAATCGACATTCTTTGTACATAGTATCAGTAGGCACACAAGTCTAGGTAAACCTCTAACTGCTTTAGATCTAAAAATCTTGATCATATTATCAAAATTGACATGTCTCATGTTGGCCTAGTTTGTCGTTGTGTCAAAACACTGATCTGTCAATGCTCGATACAGACTATAGAGATATGGATTGCATGGGAGGTGGTTAGTCCCTTGTCACGAATCCCAAGGGGAGCACTAGCCATTTTGCCAACAATCTCCCCCTCAGCATTACTCAAGGGGATTCAAACCTATGACCCAATTCTCTGATACCATTTTTTGGCCCATTTTGTCATTGTATCAAAAGACCGATTTGTCAATGCTTGATATAAACTATAGAGATATAGATCGCACGGGAGGCGGTTAGTCCCTTGTCATGAATCCCAAGGGGAGTGCTGACCATTTTGCCAATATCTTGTTCTTTTGTACCACAACCAACATTCATTAATTTGTGTTAAAAAAAATTACTCTCCTTTCTATCCTTGATATAGTATACATTTTTACCTGTTCTAACTCCTTCTGCAACTCTTTTACTAGTATTCTCTTTTTTGATCACACATCTAGTGCTACTGAATAAAAATTCATAGCCTTTTCTACACATATAACTAACACTTAACAAAATTTGTCTTAATCCTTCAAAATAATGAACATCATTGGTTTTATTCTAATCATCAATAGAAACACTTCCAATACCCTGAATAGTTTCTCCATCTTCTCCAAAAAATTTCACCAATTCTCCACCATAATTATTGAGATTAAGAAATATGCCTTTATCACTGGTCCTATGATTTGAATATCCAAAGCATAAAATCCATGTATTCGGTTCTATCTTAGCCTGTAATGCAATCTTGACTATTCTCTCCTCTTCTAGTTTCTCCAAAGCATTCTCCTACTCTTCAATTGCTAGAAACAAGGATTTTTTCGTTTGAGTCATCATCAACTTCATCTTCAGATGTATGTTCCTCAATTGAACATAAGGTCTTCTTCTCTCTTATGTTAAAGTTTCATTTTCTAGTTCTATTTTTCTTCTCATCATCATCCGGTTTCTTATAGTCTTCTCTATAAGTGCAATTAAAAGCATAATGTCCAATTCTAGCATAAGAAAAATATTTTAGAGGTACCTTACCTTTGTATTTTCCAATGCCTCATTGCAATCTTCTCACAAAGTTTTCTTCAACTTCATCTATATCTCCACTGTATTCCAGATCATCATGTCTTGAAACATTAAATATTGATTGTTTCTTTTCTCTTCCTCCATTTTGGAAATTTCAAAAGCTTCTAAAGTACCAATAAGTTGATCAATAGTATACCTACTCAAATCATTTCTTTATTGGATGAAACTGATGGTATGATGAAAGAATAAGTATCCAATTAACTACTGAGAGGGGGGGGGGATCAATCAGTAGATAGAAAAACTGATACAAGCTTCACCAATCTCAAAAATCAATCTCTCAAAGTAAACTTATAACTAACAATGTAATACCTCTGTCAAGATAAAAATTCATAGGATAAACTGGTTGACCGTTACAACAAATTAACAGTAAACAACTTCTTCATTTCTCAATGCTTTCGGTTATCATGAGTTATCAAAATAGTTAAGTAGTTAAGTAAATCAACCATGAAAACATAACCATAAAAACATTCACCACTTGACACAAATTTTTTTGACATGGAAACCAAAATAGGTAAAAACCATGGTGAGATGAGACTCACAAGATAACTATCTGAACTCTTCTGAAGTTCGCCCTGTTAAGAGCCTAGCCTATTAAAGCTTTACAAAAAGTCCTGTTAAGAACTGATCTTGTTAGGAATCACCTAGTTAAAGGATTGACTACAAATTCCTTGTTAGAAGCAATACCCTATAAGGAGTAACCTCGGTAGAGGATTTGAAAATCCAATATAATGGATCACCTTGTTAGAGGATTTGAATAACACCAAGCTTGTTAGAGCTTACCCGGTTAGGGGATTTTAATTCTGCTGTAATTGTTAGAAAACAATAGGAGTTTGCTAATCTGTCTGAATAGCACTACACTTTCTTGATCAGATCCATTTCATGCTCCTATCTGCATTTACTCAAACTGTAGATACATCATCCGGTTTCAACAACCACACACTCCACTGATCTGTGCTCACTCTTTTCCAACTCATTAAACTAAACAACTTCATCGACCTTATATAAAAATCAATCAGGTTGGTAACACAACAAAAATCTAATTCTCATAGAGATTACAAACAAATCGGTTCAAGTATGACCATTGGATTACATGGCAATCTCTGCACATCAATCAAGAAAACCTTGATCGCTCCTTGATCATCGATTCATCAAACTTAGTAACTCATCATGTTCTTTGCATTAGATGCAATACATTTGCTCATTCCCTAGACAAAAACCGTTACAACAACTCGCCAAAATCTCTTGGAATTGTCTTCATACAATAATCGTTCGTGACATAATCATTACCGCTCATCATTAGATCATAAAACAATATAACCAATTCACCAAACTTAATCAGTTAGGGTTTATCAAAAACAACAGGTAGGGTTTACTAGTTACATCAATAGATAAGATTTACACCGGTTACCAATTCACTCCACAAATTATTCCTACCGGTTACAGTAACAATATTACAACAATATCAACAATATCAACAATATCATTACCGATTAATTGACATCAATGACAACATATCATTAATGCAATCTTCATGCAAATGCCAACAATCTCCCCCTTTGGCATTGATGGAAATACAAATATCAATACCATTGATTGTTGTGTGATTGTGAATAGGAATCTTGGTGTACATTACTAAGTAAGCACCATGCTCTCCATGTCTTCAGCTTGTCACTGGTTCTTCTTCCCATAATCACATAATTCTTCTCCCCCTTTGACAATAATGCCAAATTGAAAGTAAAACATGTAATGTCAAATTTTAGTGTGCATCATGAACAATCTACAACTTGATGCTCCCCCTATGGAATAAATCCACTTCTACACCAATCCTTCTATAAAATTTTGCAAGTAGCTCTGGGAATGATGTAATCTACATCATACTTAACTGACTTCATGAAGAGGGACAACCCCTAACTGACTTCTAAGATACCCAAAAGTAGTCTTAGGCAGAGGTTTAGTAAAAATATCTGCAAGCTGTTCCTTGGTAGAAACATGCTCCAAGATCACATCTTTACTCTATACTTTTTCCCTCAAGAAATGATACTTCAATTCAATATGCTTGGTTCATGCATTTAAAATAGTGTTCTTGGAACTATTTATGGCACTTGTATTATCACATAAAATATTTATAGGTTTTGAAATGTTCATCTTAAAACCTTCCAAAATGTGCCTCATCCATATAGCTTGTGTACAATTTATGTAAGTTTCAACATACTCAGCTTCAACAATAGATTATGAAGTACAACTTTGCTTCTTACTACTCCATGAAACAAGCCTTCCTCCAAGAAAAAAATGCTCTACCGGTTGTGCTTTTCCAGTCATCAACATTTCCTGCCCAATCTACATCTGTGTACACCTTCAAGTCAAAATTTCCTCCATATGAATACCATAACCCATAATCAATAGTACCTTTTAGATATCTAAAAATTATTTTGGTTGCTATCAGATGTGTTTCCTTAGGATTCTTTTGGAATCTAGCAACTATGCCAACTGCATGAGCTATGTCCGGTTTGCTGTGAACAAAATAGTGCAATTTCCCAATCATTGACCTGTATTCCATCTCATCAATAGATTTGGACTCATTCTCCTTAGACAACTTACAACCTGTAACCATAGGTGTCCCAACTGGTTTATAGTCACTCATGCCAAATGTCTTCAAGACCTCTTTTACATACTTAAACTGTGTGACAAAAATACCATTCTTCATTTGTTGTATTTGCAAGCCAATAAATTTTTTTATTTCTCCCAATAAAGACATTTCAAACTCATTTTTAATTTCATCTGCAAAACTATTGCTCATGTCATCATTACCTCCAAATATGATATCATCATTAAATACTTCGTTGACTAGTATTTTATCTCCTTCAAATTTGAGATATATGTTACTATCATCACTGGTTCTCCAAAATCCTATCTTCATCGGATGTGGATGAATCCTTTCATACCATGCTCTCAGTGCCTACTTTAATCCATATAAAGCTTTATGCAATCTTCATAGCATGTCTTTCTTATCAGTTAGAGCATAACCATCTAGCTACTCAATGTATACTTCTTCTTCTAGTATCCCATTCAAAAATGTAGACTTAACATCCATCTGGTATACCTTGAAATTCTTGTGTGCTGCAAATGCAAGTAAAGTTCTATCAACCTTCTAGTCTTTCCACTGGTGCAAAAGTCTCACCATAGTCTTCTCCTTCCTCTTGTGCATAACCTTTGCAAACCAACCTATCTTTGTTGCGAACTACAACACCATTTTCATTCAACTTGTTCCTGAAAAACTTACTTAGTACCTATCACATTTTTATTTACTGGTTGGGGTAATAGGGTCCATGTGTTGTTCTTCTCAATTTGATCTAATTCCTCCTCCATAGCTTTAACCCAATGATCATCACCAAATGCTTCCTCAGCAGTTCTTGGTTCAATAGTGGAGATCATGCAATAATTCTCTCCGATTCTTCTTCTAGTTAGTATTCCAGCATCCTCATCCCCAATAATTTGTTCAGGATTATGATTCAGTCTCACATATCTTGGAATAACATGATCATTATCTTCAGGTTCAACTTCTTCATTATCATCATCTTCTTCTGAATTTATCTATTCTGGTTGAACTAGTACATCAATATTTTCTTTGTTGGTTTCAGATTTCATAGTTTCTGGTTCAAAAAACAAAATGCAAGGATCTTCATCCTTTTTCTCTAAACTCGTTTCCTCTAAGACTTCAGGATTTTCATCCACTTGAACATCAATGCTCTCAATAATTCTCTGTGTTTGGTTGTTAAAACACTTGTAGGCCTTACTCTTGGTGGAATAGCCAAGAAATATACCTTCATCACTTTTAGTCTCAAATTTTCTAATATAATCACCTCTCTTAATAAAACATTTTCTTCCAAATATTCTAAAATAACTAACATCAGGTGATCTTCCATACCAATATTCATAAGCAATCTTGTCCTTACCTCTCTTTATCAGAATCCGGTTCATAGTGTAGACAACTTCTCTCCAAAAAGTTTTTGCTACACCTCCTTGTATCAACATTGTCCTAGCAACTTCAACAACTGACCAGTTGTTTCTCTCTGCGATACCATTCTGTTGTGGTGTCCTTGGTGCAGAAAGCTATCGTTTGATACCATTTTGCTCACAATACCTAGTGAATTCCTTAGAAGTAAATTCACCACCTTGATCTGTCCTTAGACACTTTATCTTCTTACCACTCTCTTTCTCAGCTAAGGCCCTGAATACCTTGAACTTACCAAAAGCTTTAGTCTTATTCTTCAAGAATGTGACCCACATCATCCCTGAGCAATCATCAGTGAAGATCATAAAATATCTATCACCTTGAATAATTTTTGTTCTTATTGGTTCACAAAGATATCTATGAACCAAATCTATCAAATGTCCCGCTAAAAAGGATTTGATCTTGAAAGTTGAGGATGTTATCTTTCCCAACTGACATTCTTTGCACAAAGCATTAACAAGTTTGTCTAACTGAGGCAAACCTCTCACTGTCTTGGACTTACTCACTTTAACAATGTTATGAAAGTCTATATGAAAAAATCTCCTATTCCAAATCCAGCTATCATCTATCTTTGTAATTAAACAGTTGCTGACTTTAGGATTAAGGTGAAACAAGTTACCTTTAGTGTGCTTCCTAGTTGCAATCAGTTCACCTTTGTTGTCATAGATTTTGCACATACCTTTTTTAAACTCCAATGGGTATCCTCTGTCATTGAGTTGCGCCACACTCAAAAGATTGTGCTTTAGACCTTCAACCTAGTAGACATCATCTGCACTACTCTTTCCATTAAGAGAAATAGTTCCCTTACCTTTAACCATGCAGGGTGAGTCATTACCAAATCTTACAACTCCACCATCAAAGTCCTTAAGAGAAATAAATTTTCTCTGATCATTGGTCATGTGATATGAACAACCACTATCAATGATCCAATCATTAGAGTTATCCATCCTGGATACTAATGCCTTCTGGTCTGACATCTCTTCTTTAATAGCTATAAAAAAAATGTCTTCATTAGCATCACCATCATATTCCTCATCAGTGATACCACCATCAACAACAATAAGACAATCTCTTTTGCCTTTACCCTTGTACTTCTTGAATTTCTCTTGTTTGTGCTCATTATCACCATTAGGACAGTTAGCAACAATGTGTCCAATCTTGTTGCATGCAAAACATTTCAAAGGTAATTTTCCTCTATATTTACCTGTACCTCTAGGCAACCGCTTGGCCAACAATGCTTCAAGCTCAACTAAACTGTCTTCATCATCAACTTCTCTACTCGATCTGGATTGATAACTGTGACTGGCATCTCTACTTTTCATCACAGATGGGTTAGAAATAGAAACTCTAAATGTAGACTCAGATTTCTATACACTACCATCATAACCATTTAAATCAAAAGTAGTAAGCTTTCCAATGATGGAGTCAAGAGTTACCTTAGTTTTGTCAATGGAGTTCAGCTCCTGAATAGCTGGAACTCGGATAGCATAGACTAGTAGTAGGGTTCTTAGTACCTTACTGATCACTATGGAATCTTCCACTTTACCTCCTGCACTCTTAATTTCACCGACTATCTCTTTTATTCTTTGACCATACTGCTGGATATTCTCACCTTCACCGATCTGCATGTCATCAAACTTTCCTCTTAGATTCTCTTCTTTAGCAATCTTAACACGTTCATCACCACTATAAATCTCTTCAATTTTTTTCCATACCTCATATGCAGTTTCAAGAACATGAACATCTACATACTTTGCATCAGATAAAGAATTGATAATAGCCTCCAATGCTTGATGATTTTCTTGTTTCTCTTTCTTCTTATCATCAATCAACATCCCAGTAGGTGCAACATACATAGTATCGACATGTTCCCAGTACTGACTTCCCAAACTCTTGATATAAATTTTCATTCTATCACTCCATATCCTATAGTTCTCTCTTTTAAACTTTGGACCTTCCTTCTTCATCATGATTTGCAAGATCTTTACCTCAAGTTGTTAGGCTTAGACCTTAGAGGACCGGATATGCTCTGATACCAATTGATGGTATGATTAAAGAATAAGTATCTGATTAACTACTGAGAGGGGGGGGGGGGTCAATCAGTAGATAGAAAAATTGATACAAACTTCACCAATCTCAAAAATCAATCTCTCAAAGTAAACTTATAACTAACAATGTAATACCTCTATCAAGATAAAAATTCATAGGATAAACCGGTTGACTATTGCAACAAATTAACAGTAAACAACTTCTTCATTTCTCAATGCTTCTGGCTATCATGACTTATCAAAATAGTTAAGTAGTTAAGTAAATCAACCATGGAAACATAACCACAAAAACATTCACCACTTGACACAAATATTTTTGACGTGGAAACCGAAATAGGTAAAAACCACGGTGAGATGAGACTCACAAGATAACTATCTGAACTCTTCTGAAGTTTTCCCTGTTAGGAGCCTAGCCTGTTAAAGCTTTACAAAAAGTCTTGTTAAGAACTGATCCTGTTAGGATTCAACCGGTTAAGGGATTGACTACAAATGCCTTGTTAGAAGCAATACCCTCTAAGGAGTAACCTCATGAGAGGATTTGAAAATCCAATCTAATGGATCACCTTGTTAGAGGATTTGAATAACACCAAGCTTGTTAGAGCTTACCTGGTTAGGGGATTTCAATTCTACTGTAATTGTTAGAAAAAAATAGGAGTTTGTTGACTTGTCTGAATAGCACTACACTTGCTTGATCAGATCCATTTCATGCTCCTATCTACATTTACTCAAACTACAAATAAATCATCCGGTTTAGTTACTATAGACACCCAAAATTGTCCAGTCTAATTAAATAAATATTTTATTTATTTAATTATCTAAGCTTAATTCTTCTATTAATTAAATAAATCTTTATTTATTTAATTAATTCATTTATCCTCTTCTAGCCTTATTTCTCATTTAAATAAATACATTTATTTATTTAAATTATCCTTTTCTTAAATTAAATAAATATCTTATTTATTTAATTGATCTCACTCCTTCTATTAATTAAATAAATCTTTATTTATTTAATTAATTCATTAACCTTTTCTACCCATGACACATGTCATTCATCTCTTAATTCATACACTACCTACCCGTTTCATTATTTTATTATTTCTTTTACCTACCCTCTAATCATAGCCAACCTCCTTTTACACCTCTCAATCTTATCCCTCCATTTCATATAGTGTCTTCTATATAAGGAGATGCTTCCTTCATTATCAAACCCACCATTGACTACTTGACTACACTACACTTTTGAACATAGGCGATCCTACTTGCAACCACATTCCGTTCTTTGTTGAGCTCTTGTGCACACATAAAATCTGAGAGCAAATATATCAAGCAAGATCAATGGAGATAGGAAGAATGGAGATCCAAACCCTATTGGACATGTGATGGTATAATCTTTATGATTTCATTTGATTTTCATTGTCTTAGGTAATCTTCATATGTTATGGTGGATCTTTGTTGTTGTTAGGCTAGGGTTTTGTGGTTGAATTCATTTAGCCTTTCAATATAAATATTATTGTTATCCATTTTCACCATATACATTTTGGCACACCCCGTGGGACATTGATTTTTGTTAGATCTGTGTTTTTTTCAGATTTTTCTAACCCTATATTGTTGTTTTGTAAAACAATTTGGAGAATAACCTTGTGTAGCTAGGGTTTTGGACACAAAATCAAGATCTTGGAGAGATTTGATTATATCTCACAAACGGCTTGGAAATTTTGCACCAAAGTTTTTTTGCAGGTTGAAGAAAGTATCAGGAGCTCTCAATACAAAATTCAAAATTTTTGGAGCACATTTTCATTTTCTATGAATTTTTTATGATTTTTCATAAAAAACTAATTTTGAGAGAAAATGAGAGATATTTTTGGATTTTCTTACATTTTTGGAAATCTCTCATAATTATACATAGGATCTCTTCTTTGTTATTTTAATTTTGATGCAAAATATTTCCCTAAAAATCAGATCTTTAAAAATTAGGGTTTTTCCTTATTTTGATCAGATCTCACAAACGGCTTTGAATTTTGGCATCAAATTTTTTGTGAAGGTTAGAAAAATTATGAGAAGGATTAAAGAAAAATTTCAGATTTTTTGGATCAATTTTTAAATTTATATGAATATTTTTATGATTTTTCATAAAAAATTAATTTTGAGAGCAACTTAGCGAATTTTTTGGATTTTCTTACATTTTTGGAAATATCTTAGAATTATACATAGGATGTTTTCTTTTTTAATTATAAATGTGATGCAAAATCATTCCTCAAAAATCTGATCTTTGAAAATTAGGGTTTTGTATTATTTTACTCATATCTCACAAACTGCTTAGATTTGTTTCAGAAATTTTTTTATGCAAGTTTGGAAGACCATCAAAACTCTCCAGTAAAAATTTCAAATTTTTTGGATCGATTTTGGATTTTATATGAATTTTTTATGATTTTTCATAAAAAATTATTTTTTGGAGCAAATTAGCAATTTTTTTTGGATTTTCTTACATTTCTGGAAATCTCTTGAAATTTTACAAGTGTTATTTTTTTATGATGAATTAGATCTTTGAATTGGTCAAAAAAACACATTGTTGAAGGCCCCTATTTCACAAAGTTTTTTGGATCTAAAATTTACCTAACTTGTGTGCTTGCAGGAAGGGGTGATTATTTCAAACAATTCAAACTACTAATAAATATTTATTGCAGGTCTTTGGCAAGGGTTTTTGGATTTTTATTGTGTGCCTTGTTTTCATAGACTAGCAAACACTTCAATTGGTGCACTAAAATTGAATCATTGTCTTTTGTGTCTTGAGCAATAGGCTCTTTTTGTTTAATCTTTAGAGGGCTTGTCTTCCCGTGTGGTCATTAGGACTACTAGTGAGAAGAGAACGACCCAAGTGGTAGTGAGGAAAACCCACCTCTTTCGAACCACTATAAACAACTGTATTCATGGTGAAAACTATGGATAACGTGTGCTGATTAGTTCATACCGACACTATGTCTCCCCATAAACCGGTTTGATCAAATTTATTTGATCAGTTGTATGGCGTAACCCCTACCGGCTAGGAGCCTTCTGTATTTATAGAGCTGAAAGTGCCACATGTATGGCCACACGAGCGGATGCCGTTACTAGCACCTTTTTAGTTTAGAAGCCAAAATCCTTCTAGTTGTTGATGCAGGAGGTCGGACCTATGGTAGCGGCCCACACACATACGGTTCTTAGTAGAGATACAAAGTTCACCACAGGGAGTTTTTATGGGGACTAATGCTTGGCTGACCTGAGAAGTGAGTGCCGAGGGTGGAGCCAGTGAGGTCAAACGTCTAAGTATCCACTCTGAATAGTGTAGCCTTGGGGGTAAAACCTCATGTGGGATCAACAACTATTATCTTGGCCAACCATAAGAATTGTGCTTGACTTATTTTAAACATTCAAAACATTCAAGACCAAACAACAAAACATTGTGTCTTTTGTGTCTTCAAGTGTATGCAAAACATTTTTACATCAAACAACACACTTTTCTTGGAGTCATTTTGAGTCTAAACACTTGCAAACATTGAGTCCTCATCAACATTGTGTCCTCTTGTCACGAAAAACAGTCAAACATTTACATTTGGTCACAACTAACAAGTTCACAAATTGGAAAATTTTTATAGTCCAGCAAACAAGAGCAATCAGTTTCAGAATTCTTGAGCTTCCTAGGTTGTTTCTCTAGGTTTTCATCTAGCATTCAACTTATCTTTGGGTCTCACAAAGTCCATCATTGCTTTACATTTTGCATTAAATTTACATTTGTCTAAACTTGAGTCAAAAGGTCACTTGCTTGTCCTCATCATACTTTGTCAATACACTACATACAACAACATTTTGCTAAGTGGTCCCTCATCAAGGTCTATCACCTTTGGGTCTCATTTGGTCTTACTTAGAGTCAAGGTCAACTTACCTCATCAAGAGAAACTATCCTCTCTTTGGAAGTCACACCTACTCTACTACATACATACTTGGTCTTACACTTTGGACATTGTAAGTAAACTTCAGATTCATTTACATTCCATCCAACCCTTGGTCTTCCATACTTTTTCCATTTTCATCTAGTCTCACACATCTCGGCCAATACCTAGTTCATGGTTGAAACCCGTCTTCAAAAATCTAGGAGAGAAACTAAAGAGGCTCAAGAGTCCACAAACATGAGTTCTTATGAGTATGACAATGATATCTTTTTCAATTCTGATCATACTACATTACCTGACATGGATGCCTATAGAAACATTCCAAATGTTGAGAACATGGACACTACAAACAACAATAATACACATAATGATGATATGGACAACTTTTCAGTACATTCAGCAGATGTGGAAGAATCCATTATGGATCCTTGTTTCAATCGATTGGTTGAGGAAATAATGAGGAGGGATAGACAATACTTCTTACAAATGATGGCACAAAGTGGAGCCAAGATACCTCATGATTTTGACATGTCTCAAATAATGGAAAATTGACCTTTGCAACAACCTCACTCCAACATGGATCAAAGGAGGCCTAATAGTGGAGGCAATAGAAGACCACATCTTGTTCCTGAATCACCATCATCTTTGTTTCAAAAACCAGAGGTCCCACATACACATGGTCAAGCATATGATACTCACCTTCACAGACCATTATGGAAGTCTTATGTAGAGAAATATGCTCAATCACATATCAATGCTAAGGATCAACCACCAAAGCAATTGGATATTCAAAGGCATGCTCAAAATTTGGACACAAGGAAACCCCGTGTCAAATTTGGGGGCAGCACATTAGAATATGACATGCCTGTAGAGTATGGTATACATGGACAAAATAGATATTTCGTTCCTCAACATGAATCTATACCAAGTGGTCCATATATGCAGCATCACTATAGACCTCCTCCATATGAACATGTGTATGATCAATATCATCCATATATGCAACATGCTCATCCTCCAATTGGTGCCTCAAGCATAGGGTATGGTCCAAGAAGTCGATCTCCACCTAAGAACAATTTGGAGCAACAAATCAAGGACTTACAAAAGAAAATGGTGGACATAAATACACCGAAGCCAACATACAGAATGAGAGACATATGTCCTTATCCATTTGACAAGAGCATTCCAATGCCTCCTTTTCCTACATACTTTGTGACACCTAAGTTTGATAAGTATAGAGGAAAAGGGAATCCTAAGGAACTCATAAGATAGTTTTTCATAGCTTGCATTGAGGTAGCTTCAGAAGAGACATATTTGATGAGATTATTCCCACAAAGCCTAGGTGATCAAGCTATGGAATGGTTCTCCCAACTTCCACCTGGTATTAAGTCATGGGGTGACTTAGCAGAGGCATTTATTCAACATTTCTCCTACAATATAGAGACAGACATATCAGTCACTACTTTGTGCAACACCAAGCAAAAAGAGGGAGAGTCTTTTGCATCATTTTTACAAAGATGGAGGAATCTAGCCAACATATGCTCTTGTGAAATTCCACAAAAACAAATGGTAGAAATGTTCACCCAAAATGTTGACAAAGACATTGGCTATGATCTAAGGAAAGCTTGTTTGTCCACCTTCAAGGATGTCATTGAAAAAGGCTTAGCAACAGAGAAGGTCCTAATTGAACAAGGAGTCATTAAGATATTCAAGGAAAACAAAGATGACTTTAAAGGAAAAGACAAGCCAAGATTTTGGAATAAAAACAAGAACACAGTCAATGATGGTGTTGTTGATGCCAATATAGTGTGACCCAAATTTGGTTTTTCTAGATCAAATTAGGTGAATACTCAAACAACTTCTAAATCATGAAGGAAGTACACTCCATTGGGAGAACCACTTGAGTCAGTTTTCAAAAAGCTAGTGGCAAACAAGGTAATCACTATTCCAGATTTTCCTCCATATGAACCAAAGGTTAAACCAAATTGGTGGAATGATGATGAATATTGTGAATTTCATAAGAGCAAGGGTCATAAGACAAGAAATTGCCATCAACTGAAGAACATCATACAAGATCTCATTGATAGGGGTGACATTGAGATTGAAGGACACTCATCCAATCAAGAACATGAAATGTTTAAGGAACCATTCCCAAAGCATGACAAGGGAAAAGCTGCAGCCACAGATGACCAAACCAACTATACTAGAGAATCTTATAACTATGATTCAACCATCAATCACATCTCGATGGACAATTATGTCTCTACCATTATCATCAAGGAAAAAAACCCTGAGAATTCTACCCAGAGACCCAAGATTGTCTTAAAAGGCATTGGATCTTCTTCCGAACCTACCTCTGAATGTCATGTTACAACCTGTCGAGGTAAAATCACTTTGCAAGGTGCTCCAGCCAAGAACACCGCTTCTTCATCAACCAAATCTGAGTATGACCTTGTAGAACAATTAGGGAAGACACCCATGCTCATCTCCATTCTTGAGCTCCTATGCATATCCCCCACACATAAATCCATTCTTGACAAAATGTTGAGAGAAACTACCATTCCTACTGATCTGAACGTGGACCAGTTTCAAGCCATGGTGGGATACCTTTCCATTCCACACTCCCTTACATTCACAGAAGCCTATGATGCCTCCGCAAATCAGCCACATAATGCACCTTTACACATTGAAGCCTTCATACACAAACATAGGATCAAACGAGTCCTGATAGATGGAGGATTAGGTCTAAACATTTGTACATTGAGCACTTTTAAACAATTGGGATATTCTGACAAAGCTGTGAATTCTACAAACAAAATTACCATAAAAGCATATGATGATGAAGAGCATTCATCCAAGGGCACAGTCATTTTACCTCTCAGAGTTGGGCCAGTTACACAGGATGTGGTTTGTCAAGTCCTTGATTTAGATCTCACATACAACATACTTTTGGGATGTCCTTAGATTCATGAGATGAGCGCAACACCATCTACATATCATCGATGTATCAAGTTTCCACATAATGGAGTTGAAGTGACCATCAAAGTGGATCCAAATCCATTCATATATTGCAACAATCTGCAACCTCGATCAGAAATAACAATCCTAGTCAATCGAGAAGCTATTCCTTCATTAGCATATGTGGATCCAGAATCCTTGAAACCTTCTACATCAAAGCAAGCAGAGCTCAAAGAAAAATTCAAGATTAAAGATCTGGGATGTGGTGAGTATATCTTTCATGTTGATCAACTCCCACTATCTCCTAAGAGATTGAGTCGACAGGAACAATCTATAAACAATTTGTGAGGAATTGGGTGTGAACCACCTAGTGTTGTGGCTACTAAGTCTGAATGCAAATCTCCTTTAGTGGTGCAAGCATCTCTTGATATCAATAGTCCTAAGAGTGGTTCCAACGGAGAATCTATTGTGTGTATCACCAACCCTCTTGAGAACTCACATAGCCTTACCATTTCATCCACTCATTCCATTTCCACCTTACTTTCAGACTTGGATCAACAAGAATTACAAAAGCCCTTACTAATTGGGGATCAAATATCAAGCTTTGAAAAGAAACATATAAAAGTAAAAAATAAACAAAAGTCCTTTAGTCCAAATCAAAATCAAAAGCTATTGGACTTTGCAAAAATCAAAGTCAAGGATAAAAATCCTATGAAGCAAAAAGAACAAGAGTTGATCTCCCCTAATATCAAAATAACTGGGGGCAAAAGCTCTAAAATTTTAAGTCAAAAAGCATACTTGTTGATCCTAAGTCTCCATCATGCTATCCTACTCTCACTTCTTTTCACAATCACAAGCCTTCATCACTCATCCACTTGTTTCACACATCCATTCCCTTCTAGTGGTACATCATGGACCTTTAATGGAGCTTCCTCGAAGGAATTTTCTATTAGTGATGACCAAACTTCTTCAGGTGACACGCATACGGGCCTGTGTAGTCTACACATTAGTAATTCTATCTCAGTTCCTTCATCAAGGAAGATAGTCACTCGAGATACACATCATTTAGTCAAGGAACGTTGTAGTTACAATCATAAGGTTAAGCCTCACACATTTGAGGTGGGTGCCTTGGTTCTCAGAGAAAATCCTAAAAATCAGCAAGACAGAGAGAAGAAGGGCAAGTTCGAACCAAATTGGCTTGGTCCTTACATGATTACAACAACATATGGATCTGGGGCATATCAGCTCTCAACTACAGAAGGTGAACTTTGGAGGATCCTATAAATAGCATGCACCTTCACAGGTTTTACACATAGCTCTTCAGAGTATCCTAATTCAAAACATACAAAAAAATTGAAAAATTTCAAAAATACAAAAAAAATTATAAAACAAAAAAATTGTTACTTGGTGAAAACCTAACAAACAGGCACCTTGTGACACACACAAAAAAAAAAACATTGAAAAATTGAAAAAAGTAAAGAGAAATAATTTCGTCCAATGGTGAAAAGCACTTTGGTGGCACCCTGGGCAAGTACCATGGCGAAAAATGGG
This sequence comes from Cryptomeria japonica, assembly GCF_030272615.1. NCBI lineage: Eukaryota > Viridiplantae > Streptophyta > Pinopsida > Cupressales > Cupressaceae > Cryptomeria > Cryptomeria japonica. Next base: position 361,758,325 of record NC_081407.1, on the reverse strand, counting down.
TCACCGACACCATGCGTAGAGACATTGCTCCTCCCTCCTTCAGGATTCACTTTCATCCTATTCGTTCATAATAAACTTACCCATTCCCATCATGGCTTGTTATTGATCTACCTAAGATTGGTTAGCCATTCATAATAAACCTCCCTTTTCACCTCCCTTTCCATCCATAATAAATCAGATCCTATCTGTGGCTAAGGCAAATCCTATGTCTAGTGATGGGTGTGGAACTGAGAACATCACATGTTTCAAGGAGTACAGTTTCTTCCAGCTTCCTTCACTCTATCCGCACACAATCCACAATAAAGAAACATTTGCATCATAGATCCACAATAAAGTTTCATCTTCTCTGCAATAAAGTATCAGTTTCATGGATTGAATCAGTTTCAGATGAGACAGCAGCAACAATGGGCTTCAACAAATCAAATCTTTCAAAAGACTCAGACAACATATGGCTCAGTGCGATCTATCCTTTTTGTGAAAGTAAACATTGTGAGCACAATCAAATAAGACTTATACAAGTGACAAGAGACACTAAACTTGAGGACTACAGTGGATGTTGGTGTCGAGTCTTGGTTTGCTTTTGATTTTATCTTTTGGTGACATGTCTTTTAGCTTTTTCAGGATGTCTCTGACTAGAGATTCTATCTCCAAGATGTCTTTGACTAGAAAGGCGAGGATGGGGTATCATCACCTATTTGTATTTGCTGTCTGTAGATTATCTCTTAGTAATGCTATGACTTGTCCAAGGATATGAGGACACTATGAGTCTAGTGTGAACTGGGGCATTCCTTGTTTGTGACTGTCTTATCTCCATGCAAACAGGTACAATGACTTTCTGGGTCGAACGTATGCCTCGATTGTCATAACCTACTTGCCATAATAAAGCTCAATGATGATAAAGCACAAGAAGCTCTTTCACTTTCATATCTTCTATCTTTCATCCCCCTTTCTTGATTGACTTCCATCGTCCTTCTCGAGTCCGCATAGCCTTCTATCACATGACTGAGTATAATGACACACCAAAAACATTTGTATTTCATGTAGTTGCACCTGCATTACCACATATAAGCATTTCATACATACGTATAGATATCACAACTGCATCACATCCTGCACACAACACCTGTTAGCACAATTTATATTTGCATTATCATATTCATCTGCATTACATACATTCACATTTGCATCATGCATACACATATAAAACATAAAAGAACAAAAAAAAACATATTGCATTGCATCATGTATAGATTTGCATCCATATCATAAGCATCACATAAGAACATCTCATCACATAGGTACACATGCATATAGCTGCCGCAAACATGAATCATCTCATATATATATATATATAAAGTGTCATGATATAATGATGTCAAAATCATATGGCTACAATCACCCACAGGTGTCTACATCATCATACAAAAATGGTATAATACTGATACATAGGGAGCCCTCTATGGCTATGATGAATTCCCTCCCTCAGAGCCAGCTAGCCTTGATGGAGTTTGAGCCCTACAAGGACCCGCCGCAAAATCATCTCTCCTAGCCCCTGTGTCCTCTGCAACCACCCCTCGTGTCGCCCTATCCGGACATAGGAACCAACTAATAACTCCTGCCAACACTGTTGGTAGTGCTAATCCTGTCCATGTCATGGTATCCCATGCCGCATGTCCCACCCTCATCTCTAGTCCTAGATCCTAGAACACTCATCTAAGGGCATCCTTGTCTCTATTTTGATCATATGGAATCAGCTCCCCATCGATCGGTATCCGCAAAATCCTATATACATCCTCCAGGGTGACTATCATCTCCCCCATCGACAAATGAAAAGTGCAAGTCTCAGAGTGCCACCTCTCTACCAATGCAGTCAGCAATCCCATGTTCACCCAAAACTCAGGCACATACAGAATATGTCTCAATCCCATAGCCTCAATCACAGCTTGGTCCTCGGCTATCAGCTCAGGTCGCAACCTCTAAGTCAATGGGAATCTCTCCCATGACTCCAGCATAGGCAAATACTCCTGTAGTCACACAAATCAATCATCTTAGTCCTAGTGACACTCACTATTCATCACAAAGTGTTGCTTCTATCCTAGTGGTACTCCCTGTTCATCACAAAGTACTACGTGTTTGGCACTCCCTGTTCATCACAAAGTGCTGCTCACATTTGCACTCACTGTTCATCACAAAGTGCTGCTCATATTTTAGTACTCCCTATTCATCACAAAGTACTATATCTTGGTACTCACTGTTCATCACAAAGTGCCTTGATCTATCTTATCCTAGGGCCTATGCTTGAGTGAATCCTCTTGAGTAGTTTCCTAATTGGCAACGTATGTTCTATCACAAAATTGTCAATCCTAGCCCTATTTTCTATCCTAGTTTTCCCTAGAGGACCTGCTTGAGTGTATCCTCTCAACAGCTTATCCAATCGACAGTGTATGTTCATCACAGAACTGTCAATTTGACCTAGAAGACACAAATTGACATTTTTGGACACAAACACGCTTTCCTGACATAAATGCGCATTTATTACATTACCTAGCATGCATTAATGACAACAATAAATGCATCAAAGTACAAGGAGGTTTTGTGGTACTTACTGGCTCTCCTACCTTTGCTGGCCTTTGAAATCGATGAACGCAATTGAATTTGTGAGCCATTGCCATTGTTGCTAACTGTTGCTGCTCTATCTCACTTTGCACTCTGATCTCTTGGATGTGTGGATGACAATGAGGATGTTATTCCCTCGTGGTCTATCTTATAGACTACCCTAGCCCTAGTCTCCTGTGTCAGTCTTCGTTATCTCGTGACTTTGTCACTTTATCTGGTCAGTCCATTCTAGCCTTCTTTCTTATCAAGAGATTGTCTGTGGTCTTTTCACACATTTTCATCCAATCTCTCGAGGGGGCATATCATTCCCATCTTGGGGCAACTCTGTATCAGTTCATCTTATCTTCTTTGAAACAACGCGACAAGCCGCATTGTCTCAAAGAGGGGTAAAATGTAGACACCCAAAATTGTCCAGTCTAATTAAATAAATATTTAATTATCTAAGCTTAATTCTTCTATTAATTAAATAAATCTTTATTTATTTAATTAATTCATTTATCCTCTTCTAGCCTTATTTCTCATTTAAATAAATACATTTATTTATTTAAATTATCATTTTCCTAAATTAAATAAATATCTTATTTATTTTATTGATCCCACTCCTTCTATTAATTAAATAAATCTTTATTTATTTAATTAATTCATTAACCTTTTCTACCCATGACACATGTCATTCATCTCTTAATTCATACACTACCTACCCCTTTCATTATTTTATTATTTCTTTTACCTACCCTCTAATCATAGCCGACCTCCTTTTACACCTCTTAATCTTATCCCTCCATTTCATATAGTGTCTTCTATATAAGGAGATGCTTCCTTCATTATCAAAGCCCCCATTGACTACTTGACTACACTACGCTTTTGAGCATAGGCGATCCTACTTGCAACCACATTCCGTTCTTTTTTGAGCTCTTGTGCACACATAAAATCTGAGAGCAAATATATCAAGCAAGATCAATGGAGATAGGAAGAATGGAGATCCAAACCCTATTGGACATGTGATGGTATAATCTTTGTGATTTCATTTGATTTTCATTGTCTTAGGTAATCTTCATATGTTATGGTGGATCTTTGTTGTTGTTAGGCTAGGGTTTTGTGGTTGAATTCATTTAGCCTTTCAATATCAATATTATTGTTATCCATTTTCACCATATACAGTTACCACACACTCAATTGATCTGTGCTCACTCTTTGCCAACTCATTAAGCTAAATAACTTCATTGACCTTATAAACAAATCAATCAATTTGATAACACAACAAAAACCTAATTCTTGTAGAGATTACAAACAAATCGGTTCAAGTATGATAATTGGATTACATAGCAATCTATGCACATCAATCAAGAAAAACTTGATCGCTCTTTGATCAGCGCTTCATCGAACTTAGTAGCTCATCACACGCTTTGCATTAGATGTAATACATTTGCTCATTTCCTAGACAAAAACCGTTACAACAACTCTCTAAAATCTCTTGGAATTGTCTTCATACAATAATCATAAGTGACATAATCATTACCGGTCATAATCAGATCATAAACCAATATAACCAATTCACCAAACTTAATCGGTTAGGGTTTATCAAAAACAATAGATAGGGTTTACCAGCTACATCAATAGATAAGGTTTACACTAGTTACCGGTTCACTCCACAAATTCTTCCTACCGGTTATAGTAACAATATTACAACAATATCAATAATATCATTACCAGTTAATTGATATCAATGACAACATAATATAGCATTAATGCAATCTTCATGCAAATGCCAACAGGCACACCTAGTTGGCTTGTAGAATTTATGCAAATTCATCAAGATCTTATGAACAAAATCACATTCATTCAAATGTCCACTGACAACTCTAATGACATCAACAAGATCAGTCTATGAATATAGTTCTCAACATCTTCATCTTCAAGCATTCTCAAATACTCAAATTTTTGTTTTAGATTCATTATCCTAGCCTATTTTATTTATGGATCTCCTTGATATGCCAAACAAAGCTTTCTCTACACTTCCAAACACTAAATCACTTATACAAATAAAAATTATAGCTCTAGCCTTCGTATTAGTCTTCTTCAACTTTATCTTATATGAAGCCTAAGGATCACCCTACAAAGTTTTATATCCTATTTGAATGATTTCCCAAATTACATTTTGTTATGTTTTCAAATACATCTCCATTCTCTCCATCTAGTAAGGAAAGTTTATACCATCAAAGATCAAAACTTTGTAATGCACGTCCTACACCATACAAGACCTACCTCAAGTGGTTAATCTTACTCAAGAGGAACCTTTCTCTAATACTAATTGTTGAACCCAAGGCAGGAATAAGAGGGGGGGTGAATCAGTCTAAACAAAAAATAATGCAACACACAAATAATTAATAAACAACACACTTCCAACAATTGAACACCAAGATTTTCTATGTGGAAAACACAAATAGAGAAAAACTAGGGTGAGAACTTGTCCACGAAATATATCCACAATGTATATCAAATTACAAAGTAAAGAGCTCATTGTTTCAAGCTTGCAAACCAAGGCTAATTGCTCTTGGGGCAAGATACAAAAGAGAACTTGCAAAACCTAAAGATAATTGTAATAGGGTAAGATACAAAAATGATCTGAAAAGAAGGATCTCTTGTGTTGGAAACAACAATGAGAGAAAAATGAGAGGGGGGGGGGGGGAATTAGTTTTCAATGGATTCTATAAACTTAATCACAAAAATAGATATGATAAACAACAACAACTGTCATGAAAAAAGATAACTCATGGAGCACCAAATCATGAACCATTTGAAATAAAGATACACAAGACCATCCCAAATAATATCCAAAAATATCAAATCAAGATCTGATCACACCAAAACATACCGAAGGAAATACTAAACTCTACAAAGCACTGATCAGAAAAACAAACTACAAAATGAGATCATTTGATATGATTAATTAAGCTTCCTAGATCACCAACACCAGTAAAAAAGAATATAATGATACTAAAGATACTCCATACACCAAACCATGATCACAATTAACCAATCTGAAATGACTGGAGTAGGAATATGTTGACATCAATGACAACAACATATCCTAGCAACAACAATGTCCAACAATCTCCCCCTTTGGCATTGATGACAACATATGAATGTGAAAAACAATCAATGTAAAGAAATAAATATCTCCAACAGACTCCCCTAAGATCAAGAAGATAAAATAGTTTTTCACATGCATCTCTCCCCCTTTGACAACAATGCCAAAGATCTCAAATTCACTAACATAGATAGGCAAATCATGATTTTCTCCCCCTAAAACACTTAACCAGACTACTCCACTAGAGGAGAAACACCAACTCATCAATATGGATAAAGAGACAAGACTGTGAAGTCCATCGGATTGATGCAACTCAATGCATTTAGTTCTCATCAGGAGGGGTGGATACCCCTAACTTTTCTCTCAAGTAGACAAATGTATCTATAAGAAAAGGCTTAGTCAAAATATCAACAATCTATTCCTTTATAGACACATACTCCAACTTCACTTCGTCTTCACTGACTTTCTCTCTCAAGTAATGATATTTGATTGACATAGATTTAGTCTTTGAATATTGCACCAAATTCTTTGACATATTAATAACACTAGAATTATCACAATATATGATAATAGGCTCATCATAGATAACTTTGATATCCTTCAACATTTGCTTCATCCAAACCACCTGAGTGCAGCTACCAACAACAAAAATGTACTCATCTTCTACAGTAGATAAGGATAGTGAATCTTGTTTCTAACTACCCCATGAATCTAGTTTCTTACCCAAAAAGAAAGCACCACTAGATGTACTCTTCTGGTCATCAACATCACCAACCCAATCAACATCAGTGTAAGCACATAACATGAAATCATCATTCCTTGGAAACCACAAACCATAATCCACAATTCTCCAATTATCTGAATATTCTCTTAACAACAGTGACATGACTCTCTTTTATATCAACTTCATATCTAGCAACAATGTACACAACATACATAATGTCTGACCTAGTCTGAGTAAGATATAGTAGTCCACCAACTATAGACATGTACAAATTCTAATTATCTTTCGAAGATTCATCATTCTTAGTTAATTTGTAGCATCACCATAGGAGTTCCAACCGGTTTGGAGTCATATGACCCAAAATTATTTAGTAATTCCTACATATTTAGTTTGAGATATAAAAATACCTTTTCCAGTATGTGGAATCTACAAACCTAAGAAAAAATTCATCTCTCCTATCATACTCAAATTATTTCTTCATATCACGGAAAAACTTCATGCTCAAGTCATCATCAGCTCCAAAGATAATATCATCAACAAAGACTTCAACAATTAAGATGTTCTCATTTTCAATCTTAATGTACATATTACTATCAACAGTCCCTTTATTAAATCTCAATTTTAACAAATACTTATCCTATCTAGCATACCAGGCTCTAGGGGCTTGTTTCAATCGATAAAGAGATTTCTTCATTTTACATACCATGCCTCCATCATCTGATAATGAAAATCCATTAGGTTTCTCAATGTAGACTTCCTCCTCAAGATCATCATTCAGAAAGACAGATTTGACATCCATCTGATATACCTTGAAATCTTTATAAGAAGCATATGCAAGAAATAGTTTAATAGCTTCAAGTCTAGCCATCAAAGAAAAGGTCTCCTCATAAATAAATTCCTTCTTTCTGTGAATATCTTTTGTATACCAATCTTTCTTTATTTCTGACTTCATTGACTTCATTCAATTTATTCCTGAATACCCATTTAGTACCAATCATATTCTTATCTTTAGGTCTAGGCACAAGCTCCCATGTGTTATTCTTCTCAATCTGATCTAATTCTTCTTCCATATGTTGGTATTATGGATGTGTTGTATTAGTTTTGTCATTGATGTCAACACTTATCCTTCTGGAGATCTACATTATTGATTTGGCATTATGGATATATTGGTTTACTGTTGAATTGACACATTATGTTCACCGGCAAGGTCAGTGACTTATGCACAGTCACCGGCAGGTTATATGGTTCAACGACACTAATGATGACTTGTTATCATCTGGAGATCACTTGATTATGTCGAAGACATGGTTTGGATACTTGGTTTTTGTGTTTTGGTTATTGGTCTAATCGGGTTGACATATTTTCCGTTATCGACAGATTGGTCTAGGTTATGGGCCAGTATGCGTTATCTATTCCAGATCAGCATGACATGTTATGGAGATGATTTATTGATTGAATATTGTTGTAAGTGTATTGAACCAACATGATGCATCACATGAAGACTTATTTGTAATTGATTTAATTGTAATATTCTTAGTGAGCCGACCTACACATTTGGTCTTAGGTTTTATATATATGTAAGATCTTATTTGTGAGATGATGATACAAGGATATGGCTATGGTATGGTATTGTAACATGGTATGTGCAAATATTGAAGATCATATGAGCAGACCATAGAGAAGGTTAAAGGAAGGTTTGAAGGTGTTTATCAGAGCTTAACCGGTACTGAATCTAGCATTGGAGATGCTATTTTGAGCAGTACATTATTCTAGGATTTAACCATCCTATTGTAGTCATTGCGACTCCTATTTGAGCAGTGTGCTCTAGGCGATTGGCCTTTCTGCATGTGCAGACTCCATTTGTATACATATACTATCTGCAATAGTATCATCTGATTATGGGTAAGGTTTCCCACCATGGTTTTTCTCCTTATAGGGTTTCCACATCAAAATCTATGTGTTGTGTGTTATGGATGTTGTTTCTCTTTCTGTTTCATGCATTAAGTTTCACTGGTATTGATATTAACTACTAATCTGTTAACCGATAATAAGTTTGGTTTATCGGTATTAATTATCAAGTTTGATTAAGTTATAATTGGGTTGAAATTCATTGACAACTGATTCACCCCCCTCTCAGTTTCCCTTCTGGTTCCTAACACCATAGCTCTCATCCAATTTTCATATTTACAAGCTTCAACAACATCTTTTGGTTCAACTTTAGAAATCAAACATACCTTTTCAGCATCTAACCTTCTTCTAGTCATCACACCTTTATTTTTTTTATCTCCATTAATCTGATTTTATGAATGATTTAATCCAACATACCTCAAAGTCTTCTGATTGTTTTGATTTTTTAGGTTCCTACACCTCTCCACCAACAACAACAATATCCAGATTGTCCTTCTTTGTTTCCTCAATCTGAATAGGATTTAGAACTATGTACTGACCATCATCATATCCACAAGCTCTGATCTCTTTCCCAACGTTCTCATTCACCTTCACATTTTCACTTTCCAGTATCTTTCTTATTCTCTTATTATAGAACCAATAGGATTTTCTCTTTGTTGAATATCCCAAGAAAATTTCTTCATCACTTCTTGCATCAAACTTTCCTATGTCCTCATCTCTCTTGATATAACATTTGCTACCAAATACTCTCAAATATCTCACAATAGGAACATGACCAAACCATAACTCATAAGGAGTCTTACCGGTATCACCTTTGATATGAACTCGGTTGAATGTGTAAACAATAATGCTAATAACTTCTCTCCAATAGATCTTCGAAACATTCCCTTCAATCAACATAGTCCTTGCAGCATCCAAAATAGTCTTGTTCTTCCTTTCAACAACTCCATTCTACTGAGGGGTTTTAGGAGCAAATAATTGTCTTCTAATCCAATGCTTCTCACAGAATGAGTCAAACTCATCAAAATAAAATTACCCACCTCTGTCAGATCTTAGACATTTCAGTTTCAATCCTGACTCAGTCTCAACATTTTCTTTAAATATCTTGAATTTGTCTAAAGCTTCATATTTTTCCTTAAAAAAGACAACCCACATCATCCTGAAATAATCATCAATTAGCAACATAAAATATCTATCAACTTGAACACTTCTAACATTTCTAGGTCCACATAGGTTAGTATGCACAAGATCTAGCAATCCATCATATGCATACTATTTTCTCTTGAAAGAAATTCTTGTTTGCTTACCTAACTGACATTCCTTACATACCGGATTAGTAAGCTTAACAATTTTAGGCAGATCTCTAACAAATTAAATAGAACCGATCTTAATCATTGAATCAAAGTTAACATGACACATTCTCATATGCCACAACCAACTTTCATCAATTTGGGCAATCAAACAGTTTTTCTCACCTGCATTCAAATAAAAAATATAGCCTTCAATCTTAGTACCAAATGCAATCTCTATGCCAGAGGCATTTAGGATCTTGCATTTTCCATTCTTGAATTAGAAATCATAACCTTTATCAACCATCTATCCAACACTCAAAATATTATGCTTCAAACCTTCAACATACCAAACATCATCTGTATTATGCTTACCATCAAAAGAAATAGAACCTCTACCACGGATCACATAGGCTTTTTCATCTCCAAATCTCACTATTCCACCATCATACATTTCCATACTCACAAATTTGCTTTTATCACTGATCATATGATGTGAATAATCACTTTCTATTACCCATTCATCTCTTTCCTCAACTTTAGCTGCTAAAGCTTTCTCCTCAATAGTGGAGCTAGTGGGATCAACAGGTACCAATCCATCTTCCTTAATGGCAAGAAACACAACTTCATCTCCTTCTGATTCTTCATCTATAACACCTTCATCAACAACATAATAGAAGTTCTTCTGATTCCTATACTTCCAAGTAGACTTGTAAGGCTTATCATACTTCTCATGCTTCTCATATCTATCATTTCTGTCATGCTTATCAAATTTATCATGTTTATCATTTATCCATTGTCTGCGGGCACCTAGAAGCAAAATGTCCTACCTTATTGCAAGAGACACATTTCAAGGTCAATTTTCCATCATACTTACTAGCTCCTTTAGGCAATATCTAGGCAATCAATGCTTCAATCTCATCTAGTTCTCTTTATTGATTGTTTATCTCTCTCCTTTTGCTTTCATATCTGGATATTCTACGTTCTTCAGGTTCATATTGATGCAGGAGAATCCTTGGTTCACAACAATCTTGCACCAACCAAAAACATTTTGTTTTCTGTTTGCAGTTTTAATTTTCCTTTCTGCGTGTCCTGGTTTTGGCTCACCGGATCCTGTGGAGTTGGATTCTACTTGAAGACTTGATCATTTTTCTTACTTTCAAACCGCATCTCATTTGGATAACTTTCCAACAAGACATCACTACCGGTTTCCATGACAGTTTCTTGTTACTGGTTGCCTGAGACCTATTTTGGTGATCTACCAAAAAAATTTCCAAACCTTTCAGAGCCTTGGATGTTGATTTCGATGTTTCTTGGTGTGTGGATGACCTTCTACATTTCATCCTTTGGATTTTCTAGAGGAATCTCTTGGTGGAGGCCGACCTTGTTCATTTTTCACGTTAGGTCTTGTTCTTCGGATTTTGAACCTTTTTGGGCTGACCGGATCCTTTGGATCCATATATATTTGTAATCATGCTTTAGAATTTATTCAATTGAGGATCAAGAAGTATCAGATAGATAGACTATTCCTAGAAGATAAATCTTTTGATTCAAGGTCCTGATGTGACCTATTCTACTAGGCCTGTGTGCCGGTATGTTGTAACTCGGTTGTTACGAGTTGGATGTAATCAAATTTCATGCAATAAAACTATCTATTTTGCATTGCCTCCATAATATCTATGTGTTTCTATTGTGTTTACTCTTGGTGACTGGTTTGGACTAATCTCCTTGAGATCCCTCCTCATCGGTGACTGCTTCAAGTGGTATCAGAGTGAAGTTTCATTCCAGAGGTTGCATGTCCTGAAAATTTGTTGTAGGGTGGTAGATTGCAGATCCAACCTAGAATTACGAAGGACTAGCATGAATCAATGGTGCATAGAGGAATTAGGAATGGTGGAGTACGTGGGAATGCAAACCCTGCTATGATGGAGATGTTGTGAGGAATAACAACCCAGTTAGAAGCCATGGAGACATCCCAGAGAAGAGGCTAACATATTAAGGATGTGAGTGAAGATGAAGGAGAAGAAGCCCCGACAGAACAAGTGAACCTATCGGTAGTTGACCTGGATGAAGAAAGGTTTTGAAGGGTTTTGAGTAGGGTGAACACTAAACCTTATTTTACCCCACCAGAATATGATGGGAAGTTATATTCGGATGAATTGATGGATTGGATCTTGGAGATGGAGAAGTATTTTGCTTTTGAAAACTCTATAGATGAGAAGAAGGTGAAATATGTCTGTACTCAATTGAAAGGGCATGCATCTCTTTGGTAGGAGTATTTGAAAGTTGATAGACAAAGAAGAGGTCAATAAAAGATTAAGACATGGGATAGGATGATTGTTAAGTTAAAATCAAAGTTTGTCCCGATGAATTATCAAGTGGATTGGTTCTGGAAGTTGTAGAATCTGAGACAAAAAGAATCTAGTGTGAAGGAGTACATTGAAGCATTTTACAAGTTGAACATTAGATCCAGACATGTTGATGATGAAGTTGAAAAAGTTGCAAGATATTTAAATGGATTGCGGATGTCTATACAAGATGAACTTAGTATGATCAAATTGGAGAGTGTTGAAGAGGCTTACCAGTATGCAATAAAGGTTGGAGAGAAAATGTACAAAAGACATAAGTAGAAACAAAGAGGTAGAGATGGAAGGTTTACCAGAGGAATATTTTAAGGAGGAAGAGGAACTAGTACTGATTAGAATAAGGACAAGGTGTTGGCATAATTGGCATAACTGATGTAGATGAGTTGATGACTGTACTGGTAGAGGAAGATGACATGATCAGTTATCTATGTTGTCATTGATGGAAACCTATGTCAATTAATGTTTGATGATGGTTACAGATGAAATTGGATGTCTGACTTGTTGGTTAAGTAATTTGGTCTATAGGATTTAGAATTTGTAAGTATGACAGGGTTTACCAACAGGTCTGAGAATTAGGACTTTAACCGGTAAAAGAAAAGTTTTTGATGGAATCGGTAAATCAGTGATGGTTGGAGACTTGTGGTTTGACACATAATCTTTTATGATGGATTTGGGTATGTGACTGAAACTTCATACTATGTTAATTACCGAAAGGCATGTTTTAAATTTCTAATGGAGTTGTGCTAAGGTTTTAGGATTGGTGATGAATTCTCTTAACCGATAATAATTTTTAGTTTGGTAGTGATCTACATCATGTTCACGTGTTGATGATAACATGACAAAAAATTTGTCATGAGTTTGATTGTTGTTTTGGTGCGATTCAAGGAAGAATTTCTTGGGAATCAACGAAATGATTAGTAGAGTTTTTTGAGGATACAGATCAGATATTTGTGATGGGTTATGATCAACCAATGGTTGATATTGCATTGTAATTTGTTGTAATGATCTGTATAATGATATGTGATGATCTCTTATGATCAGTATTGTAAATTCAAGATGTAAATAGGGTTTTGTGGCTGACCTAGTTGATATGGCTATTTAAAGTGACACAACTAATGTTTCAAGTGTCGGTGGCATTAGGAGAATGAGTTAAGCCATCCCAGAGAAGATAGAGATCTTCCTGGGTGTTGCAAACTGTAAATCATAATTGGATCTGATCTAGCAAGATGAAAGTGCAAAGCAACAAATTATTTTTCACTATTATTCTTTAACAATTACAACAACATAAATCCCTTAACTGGGTAGGTCCTAACAAGCCTTTGCAATCTAAGTCCCCTAACAGGTAAGCTCACAAAAGAGTGTTTAAATCCTCTAACCAGGTTGATCCTAATGAAAAATGATGAACAATAAATACCCAATAGATACTAAGAGGGGGGTGAATTGGTATGGACAAAAACTTCTTAAACAACTTAAACTACAAAGATTGCACTAACTGGTAAACAATATCACCAATCTAAATCAAGGCACTACTAGTAACACAATATGATTGTAAAAGACATAAACTGGTAACATCTAGATCTTCTTAAAATCTAATATCTCATCTCAACTTTACCCGTATGCTTAAGCAAGTAATACATCAGAAATACAATGACCATTGGATCAACTTGCATTACCACTTAACAGAAAACACTAAAACATCACATGAAAAAGCATCACACATAACACACTGATTTTTCATGTGGAAACCCAACTAGAAAAAACCACGGTGGGGATGAATACCCACAAGTTGTTCTTGAACTCTTCTAAAGTCTGCTCTATTAGGAGCCTAGTCCGGTTAAAGACTTTACAATAGGTTCGGCTAAGAACCGATCCTGCTAGGGATCACCTGGTTAAGGGATGGCTAAATACCCAGTTAGAGGTTAAAACCCTGTCAAAGGTTACCTTGTAAGAGGATTTGAAGAACTCAATGATTTTGAGTCACCCTATTAAAGCTACCCGGTAAAGGGATTTTCTATCTACTGAAATGGTTAGAAGTCAACATGTAATACACTGATCTGATAACAACACTTAATGCCAAGGCAGATCCACTTCAGTTCCTTTACATCTGCAATCACACTCTACATATCTCTACTCACTTCTTTGGTCTGGCAAGAATCACTTCACATACATTCATTTGCCAACAACTTCAAATGAAAATCATCATCGACCTTATAGACAACAATTAGGTCGGTGGCCAAAACCTAAAACCCTAAGCATCTAGGTTAACAATATAGTCGGTCCAATCCTGGACATTTAAACACATTACATAGGGTAAAACAATCTTGAACAAATCTCAAGACGTTCTCCATCATCTGTTCTTCACCACTTTTGGAAGTTGATAACCCATCACGCGCTCTCCACCGTTTACTAAGATTTTGCACATTCCCGAGGTAGATAGAATCAATCTTCTTCATGCAAGATCCTTAAGGAGATCCTTCACGTGCACAAGGCTGACGTGGCAACTTGATCTAATCTTCATTTCAATGCTAACTCATCACAAGGTGTCATCGGTTGAATCACATAGACTTGGAATGCATCAACCGGAAATCCTAAAGATGAGACTACCAATCGGTAGTCATATCAAATGAAACCCCGATACAAACTTTGCATATATTGGTTCACACTCCAACATACCAGTTCAATTTTTGCATATATCAGTTCATACCATCATACTGGTTCACTTTCCAGTTTGCTTACTTCAATATACCGGTTCATACTTCAGCATATTGACATCAATGACAACATACAATCCCATCATGTCATCAAACTATGCACATATGCCAACAATCTCCCCCTTTGGCATTGATGACAATACACAAAAATATCTCTACATCTTCTTCCATATAATATGTCTTCAATATTGTAGATATCTTCTCTACTTCACATCTTCTCCCCCTTTGACAACAATGCCAAAGTGGAGGCGCAAACATCCATTATCTACTATGCTACTCACCCTGAGGAGTAGCATCCTTCAACACATAAATCCTGAACAGATTTGACAATGCAATACCTAACTGATGTGGAGCACATACCTTTAGTTCACCTCTTGAAGGGGCAACACCCCTAATTCACCTCTTTAATAGGTAAATGTAGCCTTCGGTATAGGCTTGGTGAATATATCTTCTAACTGTTCTTTACTGGAAATATGTTCCAATACAACCTCATTGTTCTGAACTTTCTCCCTCAAGAAATGATACTTGAGCTCAAAGTGCTTGGTTCTAGCATGCAATACCGAATTCCTTGAAATATTAATTGCACTTGTGTTATCACAAAATATACTCACCGGTTCAGATACAGGGACTTTGAAACCACTTAATACATGCTTCATCCAAATTGTCTGAGTGCAGTTCATAAATGCTGC
The DNA here is from genome assembly GCF_030272615.1 of Cryptomeria japonica. NCBI lineage: Eukaryota > Viridiplantae > Streptophyta > Pinopsida > Cupressales > Cupressaceae > Cryptomeria > Cryptomeria japonica. Next base: position 361,742,931 of record NC_081407.1, on the reverse strand, counting down.
TACATATTCTACTTTTATTATGGACTGAGAGATACAACTCTGCTTCTTGCTCATCCATGAGACTAGTCTACCACCGAGAAAGAATGCACCATCGGTTGTGCTCTTCCGGTCATCCACATTACCAGCCCAATCGGCATCAGTAAACACTTTGAGATTGAAATAATTATTGGATGGATACCACAATCCATAATCTATAGTTCCCTTCAGATATCTAAGAATCCGCTTGACTGCTACCAAGTGGGATTCTCTTAGACTTTTCTGAACACGTGCAGCAATGCCCATTGCATGTGCAATATCTGGTCTGCTGTGTACTACATAGTTCAACTTACCAATCATTGACTGGTATTCCTTCTCATTCACCAATGCTAAGTCATCTTCTTTTGACAATTTTCAACCGGTCATCATCAGTGTACCAACCGGTTTGCTATCTTCCATGCCAAAGGTCTTCAACACCTCTTTGACATACTTGGATCGAGTGATAAAGATACCATCTTTCATTTGTTGAATCTCTAGTCCAATGAAGAACTTAATCTCTCCAATTAGTGACATCTCGAATTCCTTTTTCATTTCATCTACAAACGCATGGCTCATCTTGTCATCTCCACCAAAAATTATGTCATCAACAAATACTTCACATATTAGAATTTGATCTCCTTCTATCTTTAGATAGATATTGCTATCTTCACTTGTCCTTTCAAATCCAAACTTCACAAGATGGGAGTGTAAATATTCATACCATGCTCTAGGTGCTTGCTTCAATCCATACAAGAATTTATGTAGCCTACACACCATATCACTATCTTCTAATAGGGCAAACCCATTTGGTTTCTCTATATATACTTCCTCTTCAAGTATTCCATTCAGGAAAGCAGATTTTACATCCATCTGATACACTTTGAATCCCTTGAAGGCTGCATATGCAAGTAGCATTTGAACTCCTTCCAATCTAGCTACTGGAGCAAAGGTTTCTCCATAGTCTTCTCTTTCTTCTTGAGCATATCCCTTACATACCAATCTTGCTTTGTTTCTTACCACTGTGCCATCTTCATTCAGCTTGTTTCTAAAAACCCATTTGGCTCCAATAACATTTTTGTGCTCAGGTCTGGGTATCAAAGACCATGTACCATTCTTTTCTATCTAGTCAAGTTCCTCTTCCATAGCCTTAATCCAGTCTTCATCTTTGTGTACCTCTTTAAATGTTTTGGGCTCAAATTCAGAAATCATGCAAGAATTCTCTCTGGCCTTTCTTCTTGTAAGTATTCCTACATCCTTAACCCTTATGATCTGCTTTGGATCATGATGCAGCTTTACATACCTAGGAATGATCTTAACCGATTCCTCTTGCTTTTCCTCTTCATCCTCATCTTCATTAGCATCTACTGGTGTAGGAGCACTATTACTTGTACTTGGTTGTTTTGCAACCAGTTCCCAGAAGGTTACACCCAGTTCATCTACCACTCACTCCCTGCTAGTTTCTTGAGTTTTCTCAGAGGTTTCATCAACTCTAACATTGATACTTTCAACAATTCACTGAGTCCTATTGTTAAAACACTTGAGAGCTTTGCTCTTGGTGGAATACCCTAGGAATATTCCCTCATCACATTTTGCATCAAACTTGCTCTGGTATTCACTTCTCTTGATATAACACTTTCTACCAAACACTCTAAAGTAGCTTACTACTGGAGTCTTACCAGTCCAATACTCATAAGGAGTTTTATTCTTACCTTTCTTGATGAGTACCTGGTTCATAGTGTAGACTGGAGTGCTCACTGCTTCTCTCCAAAAAGTGCGAGCAACCTTCCCTTGAATTGACATCGTTCTAGCAACTTCAACTATAGTCTGGTTGTTCCTTTCTACTAGGCAAAAAAGTTGTGGAGTCTGGGAGGCAGATAGTTTCCTCTTGATGCTATTCTTTTTATAGTACTTATTGAATTCACCAGAAGTGAACTCACCTCCTTGGTCAGTTCTAAGGCATTTGATTCTCTTACTGCTTTCCTTTTCAACTAGTGCTCTGAAGGCTTTAAACTTTCCAAAAGCTTTTGACTTGTCTTTCAAGAATGTGACCCACATCATTCTTGAGCAATCATTAGTAAGAATCATAAAGTACCTATCTACCTGAACACTCCTAGTTTTTATAGGACCACACAAATCAGTATGCATAAGATCAAGTAAATTATCTATTGTGAAAGATTTACCTTTGAAGGTTAAGGAAGACATTTTCCTCAGTTGACATTCTCTGCACAAAGGATTCTCCGATTTGTTCAGCACAAACAATCCTCTAACTGCCTTGATCTTACTGGCCTTCACAATATTATCAAAATTTACATGGCAGAGTCTCCTATGCCATATCTAACTGTCATTAAACTTAGCCATTAGATATTGACTGATATTTGTATTTAACTAAAATAAGTTACCTTTGGTTTGCATACCAGTGGCCATCAGTTCACCACTCTTTGCTTTTATTTTGCACACTCCATCTTTGAATTCGAGAGTGAGTCCTTTAACATTCAGCTGGGCAACACTCAAAATGTTATGCTTGAGACCTTCTGATAACTCAATGATGAAAGAATAGTACCAAACAGGTACTAAGAGAGGGGTGAATCAGTACAGACAAAAATACACTCTTAAACCGATTTGTAAGCAGACACTGTGCATTGACAGACAAACAGTAACACCGGTCCTAAAACAAGGTACAATCGGCAAAAACCTAGAATAGCTAAGACAAGCATAAACCGGTTGATACCTATCTTCTCATATACTCTAACAATTCATTTCCATTTCACCCTAATACATGAACACGTAATCTACCATTAAAGATATACATATGAGCAACTAGATCAACATGATTTACTGCTTGATAGAAAACAACAAAGTATCACCTGAGGAAGACATCACACATAACACACATATTTTTCATGTGGAAATCCAACTGGGAAAAACCATGGTGGGGATGAATACCCACAAGCTTGTTTTTGAACTCTTTAGAAGTCTTCTTTGTTAGGAGCCTTGTCTGGTTAAAGACTGATACAATAGGTTCTATTAGGAACTGATCTTATTAGGGATCACTTAGTCAAGGGTTAAACCCTGTTAAAGGTTACCTTGTTAGAAGATTTCAAGAACTCAATTGTTTTGAGTCACCCTGTTAAAGGATTTATAGCAAGCCGGTTAAAGCTACCCTGTTAAGGTGTTTTCCAACTATTGAGGTGATTAAAGATCAACAGGTATTACAATGATCTGGTAATAGCACTCAATGCCAATGCAAATCCACTTAAGCTCCTCTTCACCTTCTGCACTTACACTCTGTAGGTATCACTTCTCTCCTTTTGGTCTAGCAAGAATTACGTATCCCTTCTCTTGGATACACACACACAACTTTTGCCAACAACCTCAAAAAGAATCACAACATCAACCTTATAGGAAAATAGATAGGTCGATAGTATAAACCCTAAACCCTAAAACCTGTTACGTTAAGGAATTCAAATGGTTCAATCCTGATCGTTGAGCACATTGCATTAAATGCAACAGTCTTGGTCCAATCTCCATCATCCATTTTCCACTGATTTCATAGCGGCTAATAACCCATCATATGTTATCACCGTTTACAGACTTTGCACATTCTCGAGGTAGATAGGAACAATCTCCTTCATGCAAGATCCTTCATGTGCACAAGGCTTACGTGGCAACATGATCTATTCTTTGTTACCATGCTAACTCATCACACAAAGTCACCGATTGAACCACACAGGCTTGAAGAACTTCAACCAGAAACCCTGAAGTTGAGACTACCAACCGGTAGTCATACAGCGCTTCCATGTGCCAGTTCCTATAACCATATGCCAGTTTACCTTGAACAAACACACCGCTTCACTTTGGCACAAATGTCAGTTCACAGTGTTATACTGGTTCTCACATATGCCGATTTTCACCTCTAAAGCATATTGACATCAATGACAACATACAATGTCATTATGTCCTCATATCGATTCACATAATGCCAACAATCTCCCCCTTTGGCATTGATGGCAATATACAAAGATATCTCTCCGCTTCACATCTTCTCCCCCAATTTCTGTAGATATCTTCTCTGCTTCATGGCAATATACAAAGTTATCTCTCCACTTCACATCTTCTCCCCCAATTTCTGCAGATATCTTCTCTTCTTCTCATCTTCTCCCCCTTTGACAACAATGCCAAAGTGGAGGCACAAGCTTCCTTGCTCCATTATGCTGCTCCCCTTGAGGAGTAGCATCCTTCAACACATCAATCCTGAAGAAAAAATTGACTATGCAATACCTAACTAATGTGGAGCATATACCTTTAGTTTACCTCCTGAAGGGGCAACACCCCTAATTCACCTCTTAAGTACATAAATGTAGCCTTTGGGAGAGGCTTGGTGAATATTTCTTCTAATTGCTTCTGACTGGAAACATGTTCCAGTGCAATCTCTTTGTTCTAAACCTTTTCCCTTAAGAAATGATACTTAAGCTCAAAGTGCTTGGTTCTAGAATGTAAAACCGGATTCTTGGATATATTAATTGCACTAGTATTGTCACAAAATATACTTATTGATTCAGATACAGGAACTTTGAAGCCATTTAATACATGCTTCATCCAAATTGTCTGAGTGCAGTTCATGAAAGCTGCAACATACTCTGCTTCCATTGTAGACTGAGAGATTCAACTCTACTTCTTACTCATCCATGAGACCAGTCTACCACCAAGAAATAATGCACCACCAGTTGTGCTTTTTCGGTCATTTATATTGCCTGCCGAATCAGCATCTGTGTATACTTTAAAGTTCAAGTCCTTTCTATATGGATACCACAATCCATAGTCAATAGTTCCCTTTAGATACCTAAGAATCCGCTTGACTGCAACCAAGTGGGATTCTCTTGGGATTTTCTAGAATCTTGCAGTAATGCCAACTGCATGTGCAATATCCAGTCTTCTATGCACTACATAATGCAACTTACCAATCATTGATTGATATTCCTTCTCATCGACCAATGCTGAGTCATCTTCTTTGGATAGTTTACAACTGGTCACTATCAGAGTACCAACCAGTTTCCTATCTTCCATGCCAAAGGTCTTCAACACCTCTTTGACATACTTGGACTGAGTGATAAAGATTCCATCGTTCATCTGCTGGATCTGCAATCCAATGAAGAACTTAATCTCCCCTATGAGTGACATCCCAAACTCTTTCTTCATCTCATTAGAAAACTCATGACTCATCTTGTCATCTCCACCAAAGATAATGTCATCAACAAATACCTCACAGATCAGGATCCGATCTTCTTCAGACTTCAAGTAGATATTGCTATCTTCACTTGTTCTCTCAAATCCAATCTTCACAAGATGTAAATGCAGACACTCATACCATGCTCTCGGTGCCTTCTTTAGACCATATAAGGCTTTATGTAGCCTACATACTATGTCACTATCTTCAGATAGGGTAAACCCATCTGGTTGCTCAATATACACCTCCTCTTCAAGTACACCATTTAGGAATGCAGATTTTACATCCATTTGATATACTTTGAAACCTTTAAAAGCTGCATATGCAAGAAGCATACAGACTCCTTCCAATCTGGCTATAGGAGAAAAGGTTTCTCCATAGTCTTCTCCTTCTTCTTAAGCATATCCTTTGCACACCAATCTGGCTTTGTTCCTAATCACTATGCCATCCTCATTCAGCTTATTTCTAAAAACCCATTTGGTACCAATGACATTTTTATGCTCTGGTCTTGGTACCAAAGACCATGTACCATTTTTCTCTATCTGGACAAGTTCTTCTTCCATTGCCTTGATCTAGTCTTCATCTTTATGAGTCTCTTTGAATGATTTAGGCTCAAATTCAGAGATCATACATGAGTTTTCTTTGACCTTTCTTCTTGTAAGGATTCCTGCATCCTTATCTCCTATGATCTGCTTAGGATCATGATTTAGCTTGACATATCGAGGAATGGTCTTAATGGATTCCTCTTGTTTTTCTTCTTCATCCTCATCTACATCTACCGGTGTAGGAACACTATTACTGGTACTTGGTTGATTGGCAACCAGTTCCCAGAAGGTTACAACCAGTTCATTTACCGCTTGCTCACTACCGGTTTCCTCAGTTTTCTCAGAGGTTTCATCAACTCTTACATTGATACTTTCCATAATTCTCTGAGTCCTATTCTTGAAACACTTGAGAGATTTGCACTTGGTGGAATATCTTAGGAATATTCCCTCATCACATTTCGCATCAAATTTTCTCTAGTGTTCACTCCTCTTGATGTAAAATTTTCTACCAAACACTCTAAAGTAGCTAACCATGGGTGTCTTACCTGTCCAATACTCATAAGGAGTTTTATCCTTACCTTTCTTGATGAGTACTCGGTTCATTGTGTAGACTACAGTGCTCACCACTTCTCTCCAAAAGGTGTGAGCTACCTTTCCTTGAATCAACATGGTTCTAGCTGCTTCAACCATAGTCTGGTTATTCCTCTCTGCTAGGCCATTCGGCTATGGATTCCGGGGGGTAGACAGTTGCCTCTTGATGCCATGTTCTTCATAGTACTTGTTGAATTTACCGGAAGTGAATTCCCCTCCTCGATCAGTTCTCAAGCACTTGATCCTTTTACCACTTTCCTTCTCAACTAATGCTCTAAAAGCTTTGAACTTTACAAAGGCTTCAAACTTGGCTTTCAAGAATGTGACCCACATCATTCTTGAGCAGTCATCAGTGAGAATCATGAAGTACCTATCACCCTGCACACTTCTAGTTTTCATAGGACCACACAAATCAGTATGCACAAGATCAAGCAAGTTGTCAGTAGTGAAAGATTTACCTTTAAAGGTTGAGGAAGACATTTTCCCCAATTGACACTCTCTACACAAGGTATTATCCAGTTTTCTTACCACCAACAACCCTCTAACTGCCTTGATCTTACTAGCCTTCACAATGTTATCAAAGTTTACATGGTAGAGTCTCCTATGCCATATCCAGCTATCATCAAATTTAGCCATAAGACATGTACTTATATTTGCATTTAGCTGAAATAGGTTACCTTTGGTTTGCATGCTAGTGGCCACCAATTCACCATTCTTGAATTCCAGATTGAGGCGACTGTCATTCAGCTGGGCAACACTCAGAAGGTTGTGTCTGAGACCATCAACCCAATACACATTGTCAGCACTGCTCTTTCCATTTAGAGAGATGGACCCTCTGCCTTTGACCATGCATGGTGCATCATTGCCAAAGTGAACCACACCACCATCATATTCTTCTAAGGATAGAAAATTGCTCCAGTCACCAGTCATATAGTGAGAACACCCACTGTCAATGATCCACTCATTGGAATTATCAAACCAGGAGACAAGAGCCTTCTTGTCTGACACATCTTCCTTGATAGCAACAAACACAATATCTTCATTTTCTTCATCCTTTGACTCCTCATCTGTGATACCTTCATCAACTGCCACAAAATAGTTTCTCCGATCTCCTCCTTTGAATTTATTGAACCTTTCTGATTTGTCCTTGTTGTCGCCATTAGGACAGTTTACAACAATATGTCCTATCCAGTTACAAGAAAACCATTTCAAAGGTAGCTTACCTCTATATTTGTCTGTTCCTTTAGGAAGTTTCCTAGGAAGGAGAGCTTCAAATGCCATCGGAATCTCCTCATCATCCATTTCTCTTCTCTGTCTTGGTTCACCACTAGTGCTATCTTCTTTTCCTTTTCTAGATGGTATTGCAAAAGCTTTAAAAGCTGATTCAGTCTTTTGAACACTGCCATCAAAACTATTTAGCTCATAGGCTATCAAATTTGCAATGATGGAGTCTAGGGATACCTTAGTCTTGTCTATTGATCTCAGCTCCTAAATAGCAACAACCCTTATTGCATAGACCGGTAATATGGATCTCAGGACTTTGCTTACCACAGTGGAATCTTCTATTTTACCACCTGCACTCTTGATATCTCCAACAATGGTTTTGATTCTTATTCCACATTGTTGAATGGTCTCATCTTCAACCATCTGCATATCTTCAAACTTCCCTCTAAGGCTCTCTTCCTTAGCTTGTTTTACATGCTCATCACCACCATAGATATTTTCAAGAGTATCCCATACCTCTTTGGGATTTTCCTTATCTTGGACATCAATAAATTCAATGTCAGATAAACTACTAATTAGGGCTTCCATGACTTGCCCATTCTCCTACATCTCTTTCTTTTGGTCATCGGTGAGAGTACCGGTAGGGGCAACATAGGTATTCTCAACATAGCTCCAGTGTTGAGCACCCATGCTTCTGATGTATATCTTCATTGTGTCTTTCCATATACTAAAATTTTCTCTGTTAAACTTTGGACCTTCCCTCTTCATCATTAGACTGAGATCTTTACCTCAAGCGGTTAAGCTTATAACACAGAGGACCTAGAGGACACTCTGATACCAATTGATAACTCAATGATGAAAGAATAGTACCAAACAAGTACTGAGAGGGGGGTGAATCAGTATAGACAAAAATGCACTCTTAAACTGGTTTGTTAGCAGACACTATGCATTGACAGACAAACAGTAACATCGGTTCTAAAACAAAGTACAACCGGCAAAAACCCAGAATAGCTAAGACAAGCATAAACCGGTTAATACCTATCTTCTCATATACTCTAACACTTGATTTCCATTTCACCCTAATACATGAATAAGTGATCTACCATCAAAGATATACATATGAGCAACTAGGTCAACATGATTTACTGCTTGACAGGAAACAACAAAGTATCACATGAGGAAGACATCACACGTAACACACATATTTTTCACGTGGAAACCCAACTGGGAAAAACCACGATGGGGATGAATACCCAAAAGCTTATTTTTGAACTCTTTAGAAGTCCCCTCTATTAGGAGCCTTGTCCGGTTAAAGACTAATACAATGGGTTCTGTTAGGAACCGATCCTGTTAGGGATCACCTGGTTAAGGGATGGCAAGAATACCCTGTTAAAGGTTACCTTGTTAGAGGATTTCAAGAACTCAATTGTTTTGAGTCACCCTGTTAAAGGATTTACAGCAAGCCGGTTAAAGCTACCCTGTTAAGGGATTTTCCAACTATTGAGGTGGTTAGAGATCAACAGGTATTGCAATGATCTGGTAACAACACTCAATGCCAATGCAGATCCACTTAAGCTCCTCTTCACCTTCTGCACTTACACTCTATAGGTATCACTTCTCTCCTTTTGGTCTGGCAAGAATCACATATCCCTTCTCTTGGATACACACACACAACTTTTGTCAACAACCTCAGAAAGAATCACAACATCGACCTTATAGGAAAACAGACAGGTCGGTAGCATAAACCCTAAACCCTAAAACCTGTTACATTAAGGAATTCAAATGGTTCAATCCTGATCGTTGTGCACACTACATTAAATGCAACAGTCTTGATCCAATCTCCATCATCCATTTTCCATCGATTTCATAGCGGCTGATAACCCATCATACGTTATCACCATTTACAGACTTCGCACATTCCCAAGGTAAATAGGAACAATCTCCTTCATGCAAGATCCTTCATGTGCATAAGGCTTACGTGGAAATATGATCTTTTCTTTGTTACCAAGCTAACTCATCACACAAAGTCACCGGTTGAGCCACACAGGCTTGAAGCACTTCAACCGAAAACCTTGAAGTTGAGACTACCAACCGGTAGTCATACAATGCTTCCATGTGCCAGTTCCCATAACCATATGCTGATTTACCTTGAACAAACACACTACTTCACTTTGGCACAAATGCCGGTTCACAGTGTTATGGTTCTCACCTCTAAAGCATATTGACATCAATGATAACATACAATGTCATTATGTCCTCATACCAGTTCACATAATGCCAAAACCTTCTACCCAATACACATTATCAACACTTCTTTTTCCATTTAGAAAGATGGATGCTTTGCCTTTTACCATACATGGTGCATCATTACCAAATCGGACTACACCTCCATCATACTCTTCCGGAGACAGAAATTTTTTCTGGTCACCAGTCATGTGGTGAGAACATCCATTGTCAATAATCCACTCATTAGAATTATCAAAGCGGGAGACAAGAGCCTTCTTGTCTGACACATCTTCCTTAACAGATATAAACACTATGTCTTCACTTTCTTCATCTTCTGATTCATCATCAGTGACACCTTCATTGACTACAACAAGACAGTTTCTCCTATTTCATCCTTTGAACTTTTTAAACTTCTCCGATTTATCCTTATTATCACTATTGGGACAGTTGACAGAAATTTGTCCTATCCTATTGCAAGAAAAACATTTCAAAGGGAGCTTACGTTTGTATTTTCCAATTCCCTTAGGATGTCTCTTGGCAAGAAGAGCTTCAAATTCCATTAGGATCTCCTCATCATCCATATCTTTGTCTTGTCTAGGTTCATAGCTAGTACCAACCTCTTTTCCCTTTCTAGATAGTGCAACAAATTCTCTAAATGTTGATTCAGTCTTCTGAACACTGCCATCATAACTGTTTAGCTCATATGCGGTCAACTTAGCAATGATGGAGTCAAGGGATACCTTTGTCTTGTCAATAGATCTCAAATCCTGAATAGCAGCAACCCTTAGTGCATAGACCGGTAAGAAAGATCTCAAAACTTTGCTAACAATGGTGGGATCATCCATTATACCTCCTGCACTCTTGATGTCTCCTACAACAATTTTAATTTTTATCCCATATTGTTGAATGGTCTCTCCTTCAGCCATCCACATATCTTCAAATTTTCCCCTAAGGCTCTGTTCCTTAGCTTTCTTCACATGCTCATCACGGCCATAGATAGTCTCTAGAGTATCCCATACATCTTTGGGATTGTCTTTATCTTGAACATCTATAAACTCAATATCAGATAGACTACTGATAAGAGCTTCCATGACTTGCCCATTCTCCTGAATTTATCTTCTTTGATCATCGGTGAGAGTACCAGTAGGGACAACATAGGTATTCTCAACATAGTTCTAGTGTTGAGAACCCATGCTTTTAAAGTTATCTCTATTGAACTTAGGACCTTCCCTCTTCATCATTAGAATAGGATCTTTTCCTCAAGCAGTTACACTTATAACATAAAGGACCTGGAGGACACTCTAATACCAATTGATGAATAATATTGAATAGTAAATACCCAACAGATACTGAGAGGGGGGGGGTGAATCAGTATGGACAAAAACTTCTTAAATTGCAAAGATTGCACTAACTGGTAAACAATATCACCAGTCTAAATCAAGGCACTACTGGTAACATAGTATGACTGTAAAAGAAATAAACCGGTAACATCTAGATCTTCTCAAAATCTAATATCTCATCTCAACTTCACCTATATGCTTAAGCAAGTAATACATAAAAAATACAATGACCATTGGATCAGCTTGCATTATCGCTTAACAAAAAACACTAAAACATCACATGAAAAAGAATCACACATAACACACCAATTTTTCACATGGAAACCCAACTAGGAAAAACCACGGTGGGGATGAATACCCACAAGTTGTTCTTGAACTCTTCTGAAGTCCACTTTGTTAGGAGCATAGTTCGGTTAAAGACTTTACAACAGGTTCTGCTAAGAACTGATCCTGCTAGGGATCACCCGGTTAAGGGATGGCTAAATACCCAGTTAGAGGTTAAAACCCTGTCAAAGGTTACCTTGTAAGAGGATTTGAAGAACTCAATGATTTTGAGTCACATTATTAAAGGATTTACAAAAATCCTATTAAAGCTACCCGGTAAAGGGATTTTCCATTTACTGAAATGATTAGAAGTCAACAGGTAATACACTGATCTGATAACAACAGTTAATGCCAAGGTAGATCCACTTTAGTTCCTTTACATCTACAATCACACTCTAAAGATCTCTACTCACTTCACATACATTCATTTGCCAACAACTTCAAATGAAAATCATCATCGACCTTATAGACAACAATTAGGTCGGTGGCCAAAACCTAAAACCCTAAGCATCTAGCTAGGTTAACAATACAGTCAATCCAATCCTGGCCATTTAAACACATTACATAGGGTAAAACAATCTTGAACAAATCTCAAGAGGTTCTCCATCATCCGTTCTTCACTGCTTCTTGAAGCTGATAACCCATCATGCGCTCTCCACTGTTTACTAAGATTTTACACATTCTCGAGGTAGATAGAATCATCTTCTTCATGTAAGATCCTCAAGGAGATCCTTCACGTGCACAAGGCTGATGTGGCAATGCGATCTATTCTTCATTTCAATGATAACTCATCACAGGATGTTGTTGGTCGAATCACACAAACTTGGAATGCATCAACCAGAAACCCTGAAGTTGAGACTACTAATCGGTAGTCATATCAAATGAAACCCCGATACAAACTTTGCATATACCGATTCACACTCCAACATACTGGTTCACTTTTTGCATATATCGGTTCATATCATCATACCGGTTCACTTGCCAGTTTGCTTACTTCAATATACCAGTTCATACTTTAGCATATTGACATCAATGACAATATACAATCACATCATGTCATCAAACTCTGCACATATGCCAACAGATCCTAACAAATTATTAAGCTCCTAGCTGGAGTGATAGGTAAATCCCTTAACTAGGTGACTCCTAACAGGGTCTGCTCCTAACTAGGCGTATTGTAAGTTCCTAATAGGGCTAAGCTCCTAATAGGGTGTACTTTGAAATAGTAAAAATGTTGGTATTTTGGATGTGTTGCATTGGTTTTCTCATTGATGTCAACACTTGTCAACACCTATCAGCACTTTGAGATCTTTGGTTATGTTCACCAGCATGTTCAGTGACTTATGCATAGTCACCGGTATCTGGTTCATCGACAGGTTATATTGTTCACTAACACTGAGGATGACTTAAAGACTACTCAGTTATGTCAAAGACATTGTTTGGACACTTTGTTTTGGTGATTTGGTTATTGGTCTAATCGAGTGGGCATATTTGTTGTTACCGAAAAATAGGTCTAGACTATGGACTGACAAGCGTTATCTATTCCTGATCAGCACGACATGTTATGGAGATGATTTGTTATTATTGTAAATGCATTGAGCTGAAATGATGCATCACATATTGATTCATTTGTAATTGATTTAATTGTAATATTCTTAGTAAGGCGACCTACACATTTGGTCTTAGGTTTTGGTATATATGTAAGATCTCATTTGTGAGATTATGTAGAAGGTGTGAAATAGGGAATGTAATAAGGTATATGTGAATATAAGTAGAGCTATACACATAGACATCATTTGAAGATTCAAGTAAGGTTTGGAGAAGGAAATCAGAGCTTAACCGGTACTGAATCCAGCATATGAAGATGCTATTTTGAGCAGTACATTATCATTGGATTTAACCATCCAATTGTTGTCAGTGTGACTCCCATTTTGTGATTGAGCAGTGAGCTCTAGGCAGTTGGCCTTTCTGCATGTGCAGACCCCATTTGTACACACATACTATCTGCAGTAGTATCATTTGATTGTGGGTAAGGTTTCCCACTGTGGTTTCTCTCCTTACAGGGTTTCCACGTACAAATCTTTTTGTTATGTGTTGTGGATGTTATTTGTCTTTCTGTTTCATGCATTAAACTTTACCGGTATTGTAATTAATTGTTAAACTGTTAACCGGCATAAAGTTTGGTTTACCGGTATTATGTATTAAGTTTGGTTAAGTTATATTTGGGTTGAAATTAATAGACAACTAATTCACCCCCCATCTCATTTTTTGAGTCCTAACAATTGGTGTCAAAGCTTAGTCCTCTTTTTTGCAGAAGTTTAACAGCTTGAGGAGATTCTATGGCAACTAACTATTTTAGGAAGGACAGTCCAAAACTTGATGGAACTAACTATGGTATATGGAAGGTCAGAATGGAGAGACATTTGAATTGCATTGGTAAAGACATATGGGATGTTACAAAGAATGGGTATGTTGGTCCTACTCAAAGTCAACCTAATCCACCAACCTTGGCTAAAGATCAGGAGAATGATTGCGAAGCAAGGGAAGCATTTTTGAGCGCATAGTCAAATCAGCAAATCATTGGATTATCAGACTGATCTACTGCTAAAGCTATTTGGGAAAAATTGGAGACATTGAATGAAGGTGATACCACAGTCAAAATTGCAAAATTAGAATGCTTCTAGGTCAGGTGTAGAAATCTGAAAATGGAAGAAGATGAAAGGATTTATGCTTTTTTGGAAAGAGTTAATGAAATTGTTTTGGGTATACAATGTTGTGGAGGATCCTTAAGTAAATATGAAATTGTTTCTAAAGTTTTAAGAGCATTTCCACTGACATATAAAATGAAAGTAACTGCTATTAATGAATTGAGAACAATGCCTAATACATCGGTATCTAGAGATACTTTGGTTGGAAAACTTTCAGCTTTTGAACTTGAGGAATTTGGTCCTATTGCTACAATTAAGACAGATTTATCTTTCAAGGCATCATCATCTGGAGCATCATCATCATCATCTAAAAAATCTGATTAGAAAGTAATCTATGCTAGAGAACTTGAAGAAATCAAAAGGGAGAATGAAGAACTTGAAGAGCTTGAAGCACTATTTGCAAGGAAAATGCCTAAAGGTCCAGTTGGAAGTAAATATGAAGGTAAAGCACCATTTAAATGTTTTAACTATAATAGAATTAGTCATATGGCATCTAGGTGTCCTGATAGACATGCAAGATTGAAATAAGAAGCTAAAAGAACATATAAGCCTAACCTTGAATATCAAAGATACAGATTTAAGAAGAATAGAGACAAATCATGTTATTATGTTGATAAAGGAGTAACTCATGATTCTGATAATGAATGGGCTTTTGTTTCTATAATAGAAGATCAATTGACACCTACTGTTCAACTAGTAGAGCAGGCCCTGGCAGCTAAAATTGAAGAAAAGGATGAATGGATCATTGATTCTGGATGTTCACATCATATGACTGGTGATAAAAGTAAATTCTTAACTTTTCATGAATACAATGGAGGTCTAGTGAGATTTGGGGATGATAAAGCTTGTTTGATTAAAGGAAAAGGCACTATATCCTTTGACGGTAAGTACAATACTGATAATGTTTATTATGTTGAAGGTTTGAAGCATAATCTTTTGAGTGTTGGTCAATTACTTGAAAAGAGATTTCAGTTACGATTCAAGAATGGTAAATGCAAAATCATGAATAGAACTAGTTTTGAAATTGCAACCGGTAATCAGACTAGAGGTAATATATTTCATTTGAATAACAATGAGAAGGCATGCTTAATTGCACATATTGATGAAAGTTGGTTATGGAATAAAAGACTTTGTCATGTAAATTTTGATTGCATTGTGAAAATCAGTACAACTAAGGCAATAAGGGATTTACCTAAGATTGTTAAACCTCATAATCCGGTATGTAAGGAATGTCAATTTGGAAAGAAAGTTAGAGCAACTTTTAAGAGTATTATAGAGAAATCCAATAATGTTCTTGACTTAATTCATATTGATTTATGTGGTCCGATAGGAACTAGAAGTCTACAAGGAGATAGATATTTTATGATAATCATTGATGACTATTCTAGAATGTGTTGGGTTACTTTTCTCAGGGATAAATCAGAAGCTTTTGGAAAATTCAAACTATTCAAGGTAATGGTAGAGAATGAAACTAGAAAGAAAATCAAATGTTTGAGATCAGATCAAGGAGGTGAATTCACATCTAAAGAATTTAATACATTCTATGAAGTGAATGGAATCATAAGACAGTTATCAGCACCTCAGACACCCCAACAGAATGTAGTTGTGGAAAGGAAGAACATAACTATTATGGATGTATCTAGAAGCATGATATCAGAAGCAAACCTACCTCATGTGTATTGGAGAGAAGTAGTGAATACAACAGTTTACACATTCAACAGAGTTCACATCAAAGGTGAAACCGGTAAGGCCCCTCATGAACCATGGTTTGGTAATACTCCTACTCTTAAATATTTCAGAATATTTGGAAGCAAATGTTATATTAGGAGAGATGAGTATATTGGCAAATTTGATCCTAGAAGTGATGAAGGAATATTTATTGGTTATTCATCTAAGAGCAAGGCATATATATATTTTAATAAGAGATTACAGAAAATCATTGAGAGTGCAAATGTGAAGATTGATGAACAATTTAGAGGTAATTCAAGGTCTATACACTCTGAACTGGTAATTGAGATAATAAAAAATGAACCTCTAATGAGTACACCGGTACAAAATGTTGATCCAGTCACACCGACATTATTTGAGAATTCCATAGTGACTGAACAACAACAACAAGTGAACACACCCACGTATGTAAGATTGAATCACTCAGAAAGTCAGATAATTGAAAAAAAATATCAAGGTCTTATGACTAGAGGAAGACTGGAAAATGAAGAGGTATGTCTAATTTCTCAAATTGAACCAGCATCAGTTATTGAGGCATGTGAAGATAAATATTGGATTAAGGCTATGGAAGATGAATTGGAACAAATTGAAAAGAATGACACATGGACATTGGTTCCCTAGCCTAAAAAAAAAAATGCAATTGGAACTAAACGAGTATTCAGAAATAAAATTAATAATAAAAAACAAAGAAAGATTAGTATGTAAGGGATATTCACAGAAAGAAGGAATTGATTACAATGAAACCTTTGCACCAATAGCTAGAATTGAGGCAGTCAGACTATTCTTAGCTTTTGTAGCACACAAGAACTATAAAGTATATCAAACGGATGTTAAATGTGCATTTTTGAATGGTGATCTTGAAGAGGAATTTTACATTGAACAACTTGATGGATTTGCTTTGACAGATGACAAAGATATGGTTTGCAGGTTAAGGAAAGCTTTATATGTATTGAAGCAAACTCCTAGAGCTTGGTATGCTAGAATGGACAAATATCTTTTGAAACTTGGTTACACTAAAGGTAATGCCGACAACAACTTATATTACAAAGTGACTAATGATGATATCTTGGTTATTGAAGTTTTTGTTGATGATATTATTTTTGAAGGAGAAGAAGGATTGTGTAAAGACTTTTCTAATAAGATGCAGGAAGAATTTGAAATGTCTATGATTGGGGAGATAAAATTCTTTTTAGGATTGCAGATTTCATAGACTGATAAAGGTATATTCATAAATCAATCAAAGTACTTTAAGGAATTACTAAAGAAATTTGGTATGGAAAGCTCTAAACTCGTAAGTACACGTATGACTACAACTAATAAACTATCATTGAAGGATGAATCAACACCTATTTATCCAACAAGATACAAGTCTATGATTGGAGGTTTACCGTATTTGACACAAACAAGACTTGATATTATGAATGTAGTATGTATTGTTTCAAGATTTCAGAGTAATCCTAAATAAAATTATGAATCAACAGTGAAAAGGAGTTTCCGGTATCTACAAGGTACAACAAATCTTAGTTTATGGTATCCTAAAGATGAAAATTTTAATTTATGTGCATACACAGATGCAAATTGGGTAGGAGATGTAGATGACAGAAAGAGCACCACCGATGGGGAATTCTTTCTTGGTAACAGATTAATTTCATGGTTGAGAAAGAAACAGATTTGCACATCTTTATCAACAACATAATCAGAATATGTTGCAGTAGCAACTAATTGTACCCAGGTATTATGGATTAAGCAAATGTTGAAGGACATAAAGGTAAAATGCAAAGAACCTATAATCATTTACTGTGATAATATGGCAGCAATTGATATATCTAAGAATCTGGTATTTCACTCTATAACTAAACATGTTTCTATCAAATTCAATTTTCTGAAAGAGAATGTTGAAGCAAAATAAGTGAAATTGGTTTATGCGAATACTAAAGAGTAGATTACGGATATCTTTACTAAGCCTTTGCCTAAGGAAACTTTTGAATATCTCAGAGAGCAGCTTGGAGTTATACCCTCACCGGTAGAGACTTCGACAGTTGATGCATAGCATCAAACCAATAGAATTAACAAAGAAATCTTTTTCTGGCTTTGATGAGGAGAGCTACTTCTCAGGGGGAGTAGTTGGATAAATTGGATAAGTTGGTATTTTGTAATAAGTTCTATGAACTGTTTGTATCTGGTTTTTATTTTTGATTTGGCATTTGATGTCAAAGGGGGAGAGATATCTATGGAAAAACACATTATCTTTCGGGGAGAGATTATTCATTGGGAGAGATTGAGACTCTCTATATCTGTATTTTGAATTCTGGATAATGATCTCTTTGGGAGATTGTTGGTTTTTAGTTTTTGGCATGTCTGCTTTGGCACTTAGATGGTTTTTCCATCCCCTGTTGCCATCAATGCCAAAGGGGGAGATTGTTGGTATTTTGGATGTGTTGCACTAGTTTTGGCATTGATCTCAACACTTGTCAACACCTATCAGCACTTGGAGATCTTTGGCTATGTTCACTAGCATGTTTAGTGACTTATGCACAGTCACTGGTATCTGGTTCACCAACAGGTTATATTGTTCATCGGCACTGAGGATGACTTGAAGACTACTCAATTATGTCAAAGACATTGTTTGGACACTTTGTTTTGGTGATTTGGTTATTGGTTTAATCGAGTTTGCATATTTATTGTTATCGACGAATAGGTCTAGGTTATGGACCGACAAGCATTATCTATTCCAGATCTTCAAGACACGTTATGGAGATGATTTGTTATTATTGTAAATGCATTGAGCCAACATGATGCATCACATATTGATTCATTTGTAATTGATTTAATTGTAATATTCTTAGTAAGCCGACCTACACATTTGGTCTTAGGATTTGGTATATATGTAAGATCTCATTTGTGAGATTATGTAGAAGGTGTGAAATAGGGAATGTAATAAGGTATATGCGAATATAAGCAGAGCTATACACATAGAGATCATTTAAAGATTCAAGGAAGGTTTGGAGAAGGCAATCAGAGCTTAACCGGTACTAAATCCAGCATATGAAGATGTTATTTTGAGCAGTACATTATCATTGGATTTAACCATCCAATTGTAGTCAGTGTGACTCCCATTTTGTGATTGAGCAGTGAGCTCTAGGTAGTTGGCCTTTCTACATGTGCAGACCCCATTTGTACACACATACTATCTACAGTAGTATCATCTGATTGTGGGTAAGGTTTCCCACCATGGGTTTTTCCCTTATAGGGTTTCCAAGTACAAATCTTTGTGTTATGTGTTGTGGATGTTATTTGTCTTTCTGTTTCATGCATTAAACTTTACCGGTATTGAAATTAACTGTTAAACTATCAACCAACATAAAGTTTGGTTTACTGGTATTATGCATTAAGTTTGGTTAATTTATATTTGGGTTGAAATTAATTGACAATTGATTCGCCCCCCCCCCCCTCAGTTGCCTCCGGGTCCTAACAACAAATTATTGTGGGTACCAATCCCCACCATGCTTTTTTTCCATTTGGGTTTCCACGTCAAAAATATTGGTGTTCATGTGTGGAATGTCTTTTCCTAGTGTTTATATTTTCATGCATTATTTCTGATTACCGGTTATGATAAGTTTACTGCTATTTATCAGAGATATGTAAGTGGTTACTAGTAATGTTAATGAATTGATAGATGAAGTATTATAATCTAATAATAAGTCAGTTTGAGTATGTGTTGATCAGATATCTAGTTGGTAAATATTTTGATGAATAAGATTGCATAAGTGGGTGGCAAGTGTATGAGATCTGCTAAAGGGTTAGATTCATTGATTTCAGATTTGTTGTACATGGTATTTAGATTTGAAGTTTTAAATTGTATTAATACTGATTCACCCCCCCCTCTCAATATTAACCGAATCCTTATAGGATTAAAACAAGGAAGTGAGAAAAGAAGGTAATTCATATCGGGAGGATGATAGAAATTTCTACCGGAGGAGAGAACCGACTGGTTACCAGAATGAGAACTTTGGAAGACAAGACAAGAGGACATTTAGAGGTACCTATTTTAAGTGTGGAGGAGGACACCATGCATTTGAATGTAAGAAGCCATAGGCTACCGGAAGAGAATCAATGGTGGAAGAGAAACCCACCAGATCAGACAATAAATCAGAAGATGGAGAACTATTGATGATGAGGAGAGATTTGTGTGATACCAGAGGAGATGAAGAACCCTTGTAGAGGAAGAACCTGTTCAAGACCAGATGTAAGGTATCTAGTAAGTGTTGTAAAGTTGTTATTGATAGTGGTAGTTCAGATAATATTGTTTCAGAAGAGATGGTAAATAAGTTGAAATTGGAGAGATTGAAACACCCTAAACCTTATCAGATAGCATGGATTCAGGATGAACATAAGTTGTTAGTAAGTGAATAATGTGTAGTAAAATTGAAAATTGGGAATTATCATGATGAATTTTTGTGTGATATTATGCCTCTGGATATTTGTCATCTTTTATTTGGAAGACCTTGGCAGTTTGATAAACATGCAATACATGATGGGAGGAAGAATACATACACTATTGTGGCCAATGGGATGAAGCAAACCTTGTTACCTTTGGAGAAACCTTTGAATAATGAAGTCTTTACGAATACTAGAATCTATTTAGTAGATGGAAGGAAATTCATGGATGGACGAAGACATGAGAATGTGTGTTTTGCCTTAATTCCTAAGAAGACTGAGAGACCAGAACTGGAAAGAGAACACCCAACATAGATAAGAGATTTGTTAATAGAATATGAGGACATCATTTTAGATAATGTACCTGATGGATTGCCACCTATTAGAAGTATTAGTCATTGCATGAACCTGGTTCTCAGAGCTAGTTTGCCTAACAAAGCTGCACACCAGTTGACACCGGTAGAGAATGAAGAACTAAATAGACAAGTGTAGGAGCTGTTGAAGAAAGGTTTGATCAGGGAAAGTGTGAGCCCTTGTGCAGTACCAACAGTATTAGCATCTAAGAAGAATGGAGAATGGAGGATGTGTACCGATTCAAGAGCAATAAACAAGATCACAGTGAAATACCAGTTTCCTTTGCCTAGGATGAATGACATAATGGACTGTTTGAGTGGAGAAAAATACTTTACAAAGATAGATTTGAAGGGTGGATATCATCAGATTAGGATCAGAGAAGGTGATGAGTGGAAGACAACATTTAAGACAAATGAAGGAATATATGAATGGTTGGTGATGCCTTTTGGATTGACTAATGCACCAAGTACTTTCATGAGGTTGATGAATGAGGTATTAGAGAAATTATTGAGTAAGTTTGTTATTGTGTATTTGGATGACATTCTGATTTTTCAGTAGAATAAAAGAGGAACATTTGTTACAATTAAGGAAAGTTTTGCAGAGGTTGAGAGAAGAAAAGTTGCTGATCAATATCAAGAAGTGCACTTTCATGAAGGATGAGTTAGTCTATTTGGGCTTTGTGATATCTGAGGATGGTATGAAGATGGACCCTGAGAAAGTGAAAGCTATTATTGAGTGGCCTACACCAGAAATAATTGGAGAGGTAAGATCATTTCATGGATTGGCTAGATTTTACCGGAAGCTTATCAAAAATTTCAGTTCAGTTTGTAACCCTATAATTAAGACCATGAGACGAGATCAGAAGGAATTCAAGTGGACCACTAGAGAAAACAAAATTTTTGAATTGTTGAAGCAAAAAGTGACTGAGCAGCTTGTGTTGGCTTTACCCAATTTGATTAAGGTATTTCAAGTGATTGTGATGCAAGTGGAACAACAATAGGAGCAATTTTGAGTCAATAAGGGAGAGCAGTAGCATATTTTAGTGAGAAATTGAATGATTCCTGAAAGAGATATTTGTAGGTCCTAGAGACAACTGAGAGGCGGGGGTGAATCAGTTGTCTAATAAATTCAAACCAAAAACTTATTAACCAACTTAATGCTTAATACTGGTAAATCAGTTAAGTATGCCAGTAGACAGTGTTAATAGTAAATTGCTATACCGGTAAGAATTAATGCATGCAACATAAGCACAAAGTCATCCACAACACATGACACCAATATTTGTACATGGAAACCCTGTAAGAGAAAAACCACAGTGGGAAACCTTACCCACAATCAGATGATACTACTACAGATAGTAAGTGTACAAGAGGGGTCTGTACATGCAGAAAGGAAAACAACCTAGAGCTCACTACTCAATCACAAATGGGAGTCACACTAACTACAGTTGGATGGTTAAATCCAATAAGAATGTACTGCACAAAATTGCATCTTCATATGCTGATTTTAGTACCGGTGTAATGTTGATATGCTTCCACAAAAACCTAACTTCACCTTCAAATGATGTCTTCATGTATGCCTTTGCTTTATCTCACATATTCTTTCACTTGAACCTTTTTCACATTCCACACTTGATCTTACATTTATACCATACCCTAAGACCAATTTTAGTAGGTCGGCTCTACAAAATATTACAATAAAAATATTTTACAAAAAATACAATATCTGATGCAATAACCGATTGAACATGTCATCTTAATGCATTTACAACAATAATAAATCATCTCTATAGCGTGCCATGCTGATCTGGAAAAGATAAACCTACCGGTGTAACCCTAGATAACCTGGACTTATTTGCTGGTAAAAGCAAATATGCAAATAAGAATATACCAATGATTAATAATTCAAAATAAAGTGTCCACATGATGTCTTCGACATTACCAAGTGTCTTCCATGTCATTGCAGGTACCGGTGAACATTATATCCTGCCAGTTAATCATATACCGGTAATTGTTGCATAGTTTATTGTTTGTCAGTGAATGTTGCTGGATCTCCAAAGTAGGTGTATTTAGTAGGTGTTGACATCAATGACAAAACCATACCAAAATACCAACAATCTCCCCCTTTGGCATTGATGGCAACACCAGATGGAAAAACCATCAAAGTGCCAAAACATAAATGCCAAGTGTAAAACCAACAATCTCCTCAAAGTGACAATCTCTCCCCCTGGAAGCAACATGAGTTATTTTATGTTATCCTGTACCAATTTTCACCATAGATATCTCTCCTCAATTGATGATGTGTTTTTCCATATATCTCTCCCCCTTTGACATCAAATGCCAAAGCTACAAAATTTAAGTCCATACAAATATACCAACTACTCCCCCTAAGAAGTAGCTTCCTCATCAAATACCGGAATAAAAGATTTGTCTATTTAGTTCTACCGGTTGATGACAATCATCAACTGTCTAAGTCTCTATCGGTGGAGGTATGACTCTGAGCTGATCTCTGAGATACTCAAAAGTTTCCTTAGGCAAAGGTTTTGTGAAAATATCTGCAAGTTGTTCTTTAGTATTCACATAAACCAGTTTTATCTCCTTTTCGTCAACTTTTTCCCTTAGAAAATTCAGTTTGATAGAAACATGTTTTGTTTTAGAATGTAATACTGGATTCTTAGATATATCAATTGCTGCAGTGTTATCACAATATATAGTAATAGGTTCCTTGCATTTTACCTTTATGTCTTTCAACATTTGCTTAAGCCAAAGTACCTATGTACAGTTTGTTGCTGCTGCAACATATTCTAATTCTACTATTGATAAAGATGTACAACTCTATTTCTTACTTAACCAAGAAACTAATCTCTTTCCAAGAAAGAATGCTCCTCCAGTGGTGCTTTTTCTATCATCCACATCTCCTGCCCAATTTGCATCTTTGTATGCATATAGATCAAAATTTTCATCTTTAGGATACCATAATCCAAGATTTGCTATGCCTTGTAAGTATCAAAAAATCCTTTTTACTGCTGATTCATGATTTTCCCTAGGATTACTTTGAAATCTAGAAACTATACATACTGCATTCATAATATCTTGTTTGTGTCAAATATAGTAAACCTCCTATCATAGATTTGTATCTAGTTGGATTAACAGGTGTAGATTCATCCCTTTGAGACAATTTGGCATTTGAAGTCATAGGTGTGCTTACCGGTTTAGAGTTCTCCATCCCAAATTTCTTAAGTAGTTCTTTCAAGTACTTAGATTGACTCAAAAATATGCCTTTATCAGTTTGTAAAATCTGCAATCCTAAAAATAATTTTATTTCTCCGATCATAGACATTTCAAATTCTTGCTGCATTTCAAGAGAAAATTCTTTGCATAATTCATCTTCTCCTCCAAAGATTATATCATCAACAAATACTTCAATAATCAAGATGTCATTGTTAGTTACTTTGTAATATAAATTGCTATCTGCATTTCCTTTAGTAAAACCAATCTTTAAAATATACTTATCCAATCTTGCATACCAAGCTCTTGGAGCTTGTTTTAATCCATACAGAGCTTTTCTTAATCTGCAAACCATATCATTGTCATCTGTCAAGGAAAATCCATCAGGTTGTTCAATATAGACTTCATCTTCAAGATCTCCATTCAAAAATGCACATTTAATATCCATTTGATAAACTTTGTAATCCTTGTGAGCTGCAAATGCCAAGAATAATCTAACTACCTCAATTTTGGCTACCGGTGCAAAGGTTTCATTATAATCAACTCCTTCTTTCTGAGAATATCCCTTACACACTAGTCTTGCTTTATTTCTAACAAGCTTACCATCTTCATTGAGTTTGTTTCTAAATACCCATTTGGTTCCAATTACATTTTTATTTTTAGGCCGGGGAACTAATGTCCAAGTATTATTTTTCTCAATTTGTCCTAATTGTTCTTCCATAGCTTTAATCCAAAATTTATCTTCACATGCCTCATTGATAGATAATGGTTCAATTTGAGAAATAAGACATACCTCTTCATTTTCCAATCTTCCTCTTGTCATGACTCCTTTAAATTTGTTTCCAATTATCTGATCTTCAGAATGATTTAGTCTTACATACCGGGGTGTCTTAGTCTGTTGTTGTTCTTTAATTACTATGGAATCCTCTGATGATCCCGGAGTTACTGGATCATCATTCTGTACTAGTGGATTTATTGTAGGTCCATTTGTCATAATTTCTATTTCCGGTTCAGAGTCTATATACCTTGAAGTTCCTCTGAATTGTTCATCAATCTTTACATTTGTACTCTCAACAATTTTTTGTAATCTTTTATTAAAACATCTATATGCTTTACTCTTAGATGAATAACCAAGAAATATCCCTTCATCACTTCTAGGATCAAACTTGCCAATATACTCATCTCTTTTAATATAACATTTAATTCCAAAAATTCTGAAATACTTAAGAGTAGGAGTATTACCAAACCATAGTTCATGAGGGGTCTTACCGGTTCACCTTTGATGTGAAATTTGTTGAATGTATAGACAATAGTGCTTACTACCTCTCTCCAGTACACATGTGGTAGATTTTCTTCTGATAACATACTTCTTACTACATCCAAAATAGTTTTGTTTTTTCTTTCAACAACTCCATTCTGTTGTGGTGTCTGAGGTGCTGATAACTGTCTTTTGATTCCATTTACTTCACAGAATGTATTAAAATCTTTAGATGTGAATTCTCCTCCTTGATCTGATCTTAAACATTTAATTTTCTTACCGATTTCATTTTCAACCATTGCTTTGAATAGTTTGAACTTCCCAAGTGCTTCTGATTTTTCTCTAAGAAAAGTAACCCAACACATTCTAGAATAATCATCAATAATTAGCATGAAATATCTATCACCTTGTAAGCTTTTAGTTCTAGTTGGACCACATAATTCAGTGTGAATTAAATCAAGGGCATTATTGGATTTTTCTGGAATACTTTTGAAACTAGCTCTAACTTGTTTTCCAAATTGACATTCCTTGCAAATTGTAATCTGAGGTTTCACAATTTTAGGTAGATCTCTAACTGCCTTAGAAGTACTGATTTTTACCATGCAATCAAAATTTATATGAAATAGTCTCTTATGTCGTAGCCAACTTTCATCTATATGTGCAATTAAGCATCCCTTTTCACTGTTATTCAAATGAAAGATATTACCTCTAGTCTGATTACCGGTTGCAATTTCCAAACCAGTTCTATTCATGATTTTGCATTTTCCATTTTTTAATTGTAACTGAAAACCTTTTTCAACTAATTGACCAACACTTAAAAGATTATCTTTTAATCCTTCAACATAGTAGACATTTTCAGTGTTATGTTTACCATCAAGAGATATTGAACCCTTACCTTTGATTGAACAGGCTTTGTCATCTCTAAATCTTACTAAACCAGCATTGTATTCTTAAAAGTTCAAGAATTTACCTTTGTCTCCAGTCATGTGATGTGAGCATCCTGAGTCAATAATCCATTCATCCTTTGATTCAACTTTAGCTGCTAGGGCTTGTTCTAGCGGTTGAGCAATAGGTACTGTAGACACCTAAAATTGTCATGTCTAATTAAATAAATATTTTATTTATTTAATTATCTAAGCTTAATTCTTCTATTAATTAAATAAATTTTTATTTATTTAATTAATTCATTTATCCTCTTCTAGCCTTATTTCTCATTTAAATAAATACATTTATTTATTTAAATTATCATTTTCCTAAATTAAATAAATATCTTATTTATTTAATTATCCTACTTCTTCTATTAATTAAATAAATCTTTATTTATTTAATTAATTCATTAGCCTTTTCTACCTATGACACATGTCATTCATCTCTTAATTCATACACTACCTACCCCTCTCATTATTTTATTATTTCTTTTACCTACCCTCTAATCATAGCCGACCTCCTTTTACACCTCTCAATCTTATCCCTCCATTTCATATAGTGTCTTCTATATAAGGAGATGCTTCCTTCATTATAAAACCCTAATCAATCATCCTAATCAATCATGCTAATCAATCATCCTAATCATTCATGCTAATCATCTTTTATGCAATTGACTACACTACGATCCTACTTGCAACCACATTCCGTTCTTTGTTGAGCTCTTGTGCATATAAAATCTGAGAGCAAATATATCAAGTAAGATCAATGGAGATAGGAAGAATGGAGATCAAAACCCTATTGGACATGTGATGGTATAATCTTTGTGATTTCATTTGATTTTCATTTTCTTAGGTAATCTTCATATGTTATGGTGGATCTTTGTTGTTGTTAGGCTAGGGTTTTGTGGTTGAATTCATTTAGCCTTTCAATATTGTTATTATTGTTATCCATTTTCACCATATACATTTTGGCACGCCCGGTGGGACATGGATTTTTTTTAGATCTATGTTTTTTGCAGATTTTTTTAACCCTATATTGCTATTTTGTAAAACAATTTGGAGAATAACCTTGTGCAGCTAGGGTTTTGGACACAAAATCAAGATCTTGGAGAGATTCGATCATATCTCATAAATGGCTTGGAAATTTTGCACCAAGTTGTTTTTCTAGGTTGAAGAAAGTATTAGGAGCTCTCAATCTAAAATTCAGAATTCTTGAAGTACATTTTCATTTTCTATTAATTTTTTATGATTTTTTCATGAAAAATTAATTTTGAGAGCAAATGAGAGAATTTTTCAGATTTTCTTATATTTTTGGAAATCTCTCATAATTATACATAGGATCTGTTCTTTGTGAATTTAATTTTGATGCAAAATATTTCCCTAAAAATTGGATCTTTAAAAATTAGGGTTTTTCCTTATTTTGATCAGATCTCAGAAACAACTTTGAATTTTGACATAAAATTTTTTGCACAAATCAAAAAAAGTATCAGAAATATTTAGTAAAAATTTTAGAATTTTTGGATCGATTTTGCATTTTATATGAATTTTTTATGATTTTTCATGAAAAATTAATTTTGAGAGCAAATTAGTGAATTTTTTGGATTTTATTACATTTTTGGAAATATCTCAGAATTATACATAGGATCTGTTCTTTTTGATTTTAAATTTGATGCAAAATCATTGCTCAAAAATCAGATCTTTGAAAATTAGGGTTTTACATTATTTTACTCATATCTCACAAACTGCTTGGATTTGTTACAGAAAATTTTTTGTACAGGTTTGGAAGACCATCAAGACTCTCTAGTAAAAATTTCAGATTTTTTGGATTGATTTTTCATTTTATATGAATTTTTAATGATTTTTCATAAAAAATTAATTTTTGGAGTAAATTAGCAATTTTTTTGGATTTTCTTACATTTCTGGAAATCTCTTGAAATTTTACATGTGGTCTTCTTTTATGATAAATCATATCTTTGAATTGGTCAACAAAACACATTGTTGAAGGCCCCCATTTCACAAAGTCTTTTGGATCTAAAATTTACCTAACTTGTGTGCTTGCAGGAAGGGGTGATCATTTGAAACAATCCAAACTACTAATAAATCTTTGTTGTAGGTCCTTGGCAAGGGTTTTTTGGATTTTTATTGTGTGCCTTGTTTTCATAGACTAGCAAACACTTCAATTGGTGCATTAAAATTGAATCGTTGTCTTTTGTGTCTTGAACAATAGGCTCTTTTTGTTTAATCTTTAGAGGGCCTATCTTCCCATGTGGTCATTAGGACTACTAGTGAGAAGAGAACGACCCAAGTGGTAGCAAGGAAAACCCACCTCTTCCGAACCACTATAAACAACTGTATTCATGGTGAAAACTATGGATAACATGTGCTGATTAGTTCATACCGACACTATGTCTCCCCATAAACCCGTTTGATCAAATTTATTTGATCGGTTGTAGGGCATAACCCCTACCGATTGGGAGCCTTCTGTATTTACAGAGCTGAAAGTGTCACATGTATGGCCACACGAGCGGATGCCCTTACTAGCACCTTTTTGTTTTAGAAGCCCAAATCCTTCTAGTTGTTGGGGCAGGAGGTCGGACCTCTGGTAGTGGCCCACACACATATGGTTCTTAGTAGAGATACAAAGTTCGCCATAGGGAGTTTTCATGGGGACTGATGCTTGGCTGACCCGAGAAGTGAGTGTCGAGGGTGGAGCCAGTGAGGTCAAGCATCTAAGTATCCGCTCTGAATAGCGTAGCCTCGGGGGTAAAACCTCATGTGGGATCAACAACTATTGTCTTGGCCAGCCATAAGAATTGTGCTTGACTTATTTTAAACATTCAAAACATTCAAAACCAAACAGCAAAACATTGTGTCTTTTGTGTTTTCAAGTGTATGCAAAACATTGTTACATCAAACAACACACTTTTCTTGGAGAGTCTAAACACTTGCAAACATTAAGTCCTCATCAACATTGTGTCCTCTTGTCATGAAAAATAGTCAAACATTCAAATTTGGTCACAACTTCACAAATTGGAAAAATTTTACAGTCCAGCAAACAAGAGCAATCAGTTTCGGAATTCTTGAGCTTCCTAGGTTGTTTCTCTAGGTTTTCATCTAGCATTCAACTTGTCTTTGGGTCTCACAAAATCCATCATTGCTTTACACCTTACATTACATTCACATTTGTCTAAACTTGAGTCAAAAGGTCACTTGCTTGTCCTCATCATACTTTGTCAACACACTACATACAACAACACTTTGCTAAGTGGTCCCTCATCAAGGTTTCTTACCTTTGGGTCTCATTTGGTTTTACTTAGAGTCAATGTCAACTTACCTCATCAAGAGAAACTATCATCTCTTTGGAAGTCACACCTACTCTACTACATACATACTTGGTCTTACACTTTGGACATTGCAAGTACACTTCAGACTCATTTACATTCCATTCAACTCTTGGTCTTCCATACTCTTTCCATTTTTCATCTAGTCTCTCACATCTTAGTCAGTACCTAGTTCATGGTTGAAACCCGTCTTCAAAAATCTAGGAGAGAAACTAAAGAGGCTCAAGAGTCCGCAAACATGAGTTCTTATGAGTATGACAATGATATCTTTTTCAATTCTGATCATACTACATTACCTGACATGGATGTCTATAGAAACAATCCAAATGTTGAGAACATGGACACTATAAACAATAGTGCTACACACAATGACAATGTGGACAACTTTTCAGTACATTCAGTTGATGTGGAAGAATCCATTATGAATCCCCATTTCAATCGATTGGTTGAGGAAATAATGAGGAGGGATAGACAATACTTCTTACAAATGATGGCACAAAGTGGAGCCAAGATACCTCATGATTTTGACATGTCTCAAATAATGGAACATAGACCTTTGCAACAACCTCACTCCAATATGGATCAAAGGAGACCTAATAGTGGAGGAAATAGAGGACCACATATGGTACCTGAATCACCATCAGCTTTGCTTCAAAAACCAGAGGTCCCACATACACATGGTCAAACATATGATACTTACCTTCGTAGACCATTATGGAAGTCTTATGCAGACAAATATGCTCAATCACATATCAATGCTAAGGATCAACCACCAAAGCAATTGGATATTCAAAGGCATGCTCAAAATTTGGACACAAGGAAACCCCATGTCAAATTTGGGGGCAACACATTAGAATATGACATGCCTGTAGAGTATGGTATACATGGACAAAATAGATATTTCGTTCCTCAACATGAATCTATACCAAGTGGTCCATATATGCAGCATCATTACAGACCTCCTCCATATGAACATGTGTATGATCAATATCATCCATATATGCGACATGCTCCTCCTCCAATTGGTGCCTCAACCATGGGGTATGGTCCAAGAAGTCGATCTCCACCTAAGAGCAATTTGGAGCAACAAATCAGGGACTTACAAAAGAAAATGGAGGACATAAATACACCGAAGCCAACATACACAATGAGAGACATATGTCCTTATCCATTTGACAAGAGCATTCCAATGCTCCTTTTCCTACACACTTTGTGACGCCTAAATTTGATAAGTATAGAGGAAAAGGGGATCCTAAGGCACACATAAGATAATTTTTCACAATTTGCATTGAGGTAGCAGCAGAAGAGACATATTTGATGAGATTATTCCCACAAAGCTTAGGTGATCAAGCTATGGAATGGTTCTCCCAACTTCCACCTGGAATTAAGTCATGGGGTGACTTAGCAGAGGCATTTATTCAACATTTCTCCTACAACATAGAGACAGACATATCAGTCACTACTTTGTGCAATACTAAGCAAAAAGAGGGAGAATCTTTTGCATCATTTTTACAAAGATGGAGAAATCTAGCCAGCAGATGCTCTTGTGAAATTCCACAAAAACAAATGGTAGAAATGTTCACCCAAAATGTTAACAAAGAGATTGGTTATGATCTAAGGAAAGCTTGTTTGTCCACCTTCAAAGATGTGATTGAAAAAGGCTTAGCAATAGAGAAGGTTCTAATTGAACAAGGAGTCATTAAGATATTCAAGGAAAACAAAGACGACTTTAAAGGAAAAGACAAGCCAAGATTTTGGAATAAAAATAAGAACACAGTCAATGATGGTGTGTTGGATGCCAATACAGTGCGACCCAAATTCATTTTTTCTAGATCAAGTTCTACAAACAATCAAGTGAATACTCAAACAACTTCCAGATCACAAAGGAAGTACACTCCATTGGGAGAACCACTTGAGTCAGTTTTCAAGAAGATTGTGGCAAACAAGGTAATCACAATTCTAGATTTCCCGCCATATGAACCAAAGGTCAAACCAAATTGGTGGAATGATGACGAGTATTGTGAATTTCATAAGAGCAAGGGTCATAAGACAAGAAATTGTCATCGACTGAAGAACATCATACAAGATCTCATTGATAGAGGTGACATTGAGATTGAGGGACACTCATCCAATCAAGAACATGAGATGTTTAAGGAACCACTCCCAAAGCATGACAAGGAAAAAGCTAAAGCCACAGAGGATCAAACCAACTATACCAGAGCATCCTACAACTATGATTCAACTATCAATCACATCTTGATGGACAATTATGTCTCTACCATTATCATCAAGGACAAAACGTCTGAGAATTCTACCCAAAGACCCAAGATTGTCCTAAAAGGTGTTGAATCTTCTTCTGAACCTACCTCTGAATGTCATGTTACAACTCGCCAAGGTAAAATCACTTTGCAAGGTGCTCTAGCCAAGAACACCGCTTCCTCATCAACCAAACCTGAGTATGACCTTGTAGAACAATTAGGGAAGACACCCGCGCTCATCTCCATTCTTGAGCTCCTACGCATATCTCCCGCACATAAAGCTATTCTTGACAAAATCTTGAGAGATACTGCTATTCCTACTGATCTGAACGTGGACCAATTTCAAGCCATGGTGGGATACCTTTCCATTCCACACTCCCTTACTTTCACAGAAGCCGATGATGCCTCCATAAGTCAGCCACATAATGCACCATTACACATTGAAGCCTTCCTAAACAAACATAGAATCAAATGAGTCCTGATAGATGGAGGAGCAGGTCTAAACATTTGTACATTGAGCACAATTAAACAATTGGGATATTCTGATAAAGCTGTGAATTCTACAAACAAAATCACCATCAAGGCATATGATGATGAAGAGTGTTCATCCAAGCGCACAATCACCTTACCTCTCAGAGTTGGGCCAGTTACAAAGGATGTGGTTTGTCAACTCCTAGATCTAGATCTCACATACAACATACTCTTGGGACGTCCATGGATTCATGAGATGAGCGTAGTCCCTTCTACATATCATCAATGTATCAAGTTTCCACACAATGGAGTTGAAGTGACCGTCAAAGCAGATCCAAATCCTTTTATTTATTGCAATAATCTATGACCTAGATCATAAATAACAATTCCAGCCAATCGAGAAGCTATTCCATCTTTAGCATATGTGGATCCAGAATCATTAAAAGCTTCTACATCCAAACAAGCAGAGCTAAAAGAAAAGTTCAAGATTAAAGACCTAGGATGTGGAGAGTATATATTTCATGTTGACCAACTCCCATTATCTCCTAAGGTATTCTATCAATAGGAACAACCTACAAACAATTTGCAATGCCAAAGAATTAGGTGTGAACCACCTAGCGTTGTGGCTACTAAGTTTGAATGCAAATCTCCTCTAGTGGTGCAAGCATCTCTTGATATCAATAGTCCTAAGAGTGGTTCCAACAAAGAATCTATTGAGCGTATCACCAGCCCTCTTGTGAACTCACATAGCTCTACTATTTCATCCACTCATTCCATTTCCACTCCACTTCCAGACTTGGATCAACAAGAATTACAAAAGCCCTTACTCATTGGGGATCAAAAATCAAGCTTTGAAAAGAAAAATCTAAAAGTCAAAAATAAAGAAAATTCCTTTAGTCCAAATCAAAATCAAAAGCTATTGGACTCTGCAAAAATCAAAGTCAAGGATAAAACTCCTATGAAAGAAAAAGAGCAAGAGTTGATCTCCCCTAATATCAAAATAACTGGGGGCAAAAATTCTACAATTGCAAGTCAAAAAGATTACTTGTTGATCCTAAGTCTCCATCATGCTATCCTACTTTCACTTCTTTTCGCAATCTTAAGCCTTCATCACTCATCTACTTGTTCCACACATCCTTTCCCTTCTGGTGATACATCATGGACCTTTAATGGAGCTTCCTCGAAGGACTTTTCTATGAGTGATGCCCAAACTTCTTCAGGTGACACGCATATGGGCCTACGTAGTCCACACGCTAGTAATTCTATCTCAGTTCCTTTATCAAGGAAGACAGTCACTCAAGCTACACATCATTCAGTCAAGGAACAATGCAACTACAATCACAAGGTAAGGCCTCACACATTTGAGGTAGGTGACTTGGTTCTCAGAGAAAATCCCAAAAATCAGCAAGATAGAGAGAAGAAGGGCAAGGTCGAACCAAATTGGCTTGGTCCTTAAGTCATTACAACAACATATGGATCTAGGGCATATCAGCTCTCAAATACAGAAGGTGAACCTTTGGAGGATCCTATCAATAGCATGCACCTTCACAGGTTCTAAACATAGCTCTTTGGAATATCCAAAAAAATTCAGAAATACAAAAAAAAAATCCAAAAAAGAAATTTTAATATACAAAAAAAAAATTTATAAAACAAAAAAATCGTTACTTGGTGAAAACCTAGCAAATAGGCACCTTGTGACACAAAAAACATTGAAAAATCAAAAAAAGTAACCAGAAATAATTTCGTCCAACGGTGAAAACCACTTCGGTGGCACCCTGGGCAAGTACCATGGTGAAAACTAGGTCACCAGCGCCATGCGTAGAGACATTGCTCCTCCCTCCTTCAGGATTCACTTTCATCCTTTCACTTTGCACACACTCACAACCTATTCGTTCATAATAAACTTACCCATTCCCATCATGGCTTGTTATTGATCTACCCAAGATTGGTTAGCCATTCATAATAAACATTCCTTTTCATCCCTTTCCATCCATAATAAATCAGATCCTATCTGTGGCTAAGGCAAAATCCTACATCTAGTGATGGGTGTGGAACTGAGAACATCACATGTTTTGAGGAGTACAGTTTCTTCCAGCTTTCTTCAGTTTATCCACACACAATCCGCAATAAAGCAACATTTGCATCACAGATCCGCAATAAAGTTTCATCTTCTCCGCAATAAAGTATCAGTTTCATGGATTCAGTCAGTTTTAGATGAGACACAGCAGTAACAATGGGCTTCAACAAATCAAATCTTTCAACAGACTCAGACAACATTATGGTTCAGTGCTATCTATCCTTTTTGTGAAAGTGAACATTGTGACCAGAATCAAATAAGACTTAAAAAAGTGACAAGAGACACTAAACTTGAGGACTACAGTGGATGTTGGTGTCGAGTCTTGGTTTTCTTTTGATTTCATCTTTTTTGGTGACATGTCTTTTAGCTTTTCTGGGATGTCTTTGACTAGAGATTCTATCTCCAGGATGTCTTTGACTAGAAAAGCGAGGATGGGGTATCGTCACCTATTTGTATTTGCTGCCTGTGGATTGTCTCTTAGTAATGCTATGACTTGTCCAAGGATATGAGGACACTGTGAGTCTAGTGTGAACTGGGGCATTCCTTGTTTGTGACTGTCTTATCTCCATGCAAACAGGTACAATGACTTTCTGGGTCGAACATATGCCTCGATTATCATAACCTACTTGCCATAATAAAGCTCAATGATGATAATGCACAAGAAGCTCTTTCACTTTCATATCTTCTGTCTTCCATCCCCCTTTCTTGATTGACTTCCATCGTCCTTCTCGAGTCCACGTAGCCTGCTATCACATGACTAAGTATAATGGCACACCAAAAACATTTGCATTTCATGTAGTTGCACCTACATTACCACATATAAGCATTTCATACATACATATAGATATCACAACTGCATCACATCCTGCACACAACACCTGTTAGCACAATTTACATTTGCATTATCATATTCATCTACATTTCTTACATTCACATTTGCATCATGCATACACATATAAAACATAAACGAACAAAAAAAAAATATTGCATTGCATCATATACATATTTGCATCCATATCATAAGCATCACATAAGAACATCTCATCACATAGGTACACCTGCATATAGCTGCCGCAAAGATACATCATCTCATATATATATATATATAAAGTGTCATGATACAATGATGTCAAAATCATATGGCTACAATCACCCGCAGGTGTCTACATCATTATACAAAATGGTACAAAACTGATACAGAGGAACTCACTGATCACTCCTGCCAACACTATTGGTAGTGCTAATCCTATCCATGTCATGGTATCCCATGCCACGTGTCCCACCCTCATCTCCAGTCTTGGATCCTAGAACACTCGTCTAAGGGCATCCCTGTCTCCGTCTCGATCATACGAAATCAGCTCCCCATCAATCGGTATCCGCATAATCCTATATACATCCTCCAGGGTGACTGTCATCTCACCCATTGACAGATGAAACGTGCACGTCTCAGAGTGCCATCTCTTAGCCAGCGCAATCAGCAAACCCATATTTTCCCGAAACTCAGGCACATACAGCACATGTCTCAAACCCATCTCCTCGATGGCAGCTCTGTCCTCGAGCGACAACTCAGGTCGCAACCTCTGCGTCGACGGGAATCTCTCTCGTGACTCTAGCATCGGCAAATACTCCTGCAGTCAAACAACTCAATCATGTCAGTTATAGTGGCATTCACTATTTATCACAAAATGCTACTTGCTATCTAAATGCATATGTCTATCTACCCTAGTGACACTCACTGTTCATCACAAAGTGTTGCTATTTATCCTAGTGGTACTCACTGTTCATCACAAAGTACTACGTGTGTGACACTCCCTATTCATCACAAAGTGTTACTCACATTTGCACTCCTTGTTCATCACAAAGTGCTACTCATATTTTAGTACTCCCTGTTCATCACAAAGTACTCTATCTTGGTACTCACTGTTCATCACAAAGTGCCTTGATCTATCCTAGTCTTCCTAGAGGACCTTCTTGAGTGTATCCCCTCAGTAGCTTATCCAATCGACAATATATGTTCATCATAGAACTGTCGATTTGACCTAGAAGATGCAAATTCATACTTTTCAAACGCAAACACGCTTACATGACAGAAACGTGCTCAAAGATTGCATAGACGTGCCTGAAAAACACAGACGCACCTTCTTGACACAGACGTGCCTGGCACCAACACAGACGTGCCTGGACATTTTTTGACACTTTTTGGACCCTAGTCTAAGTGCATTTATTACCCTATTTGACATGCATTAATGACAAAATTAAATGCGTCAAAAGTATAAGGAGGTTTTGTGGTACTTATTGGCTCTCCTGCCTCTGTTGGCCTCTGAAATCGGCGAGCGCGGTCGAATCTGTGAGTGAAAGCCATCGCTGCTGACTGCTCCTGCTCTATTTTCGCTCTATAATATGCTCTTGTGAATGTGTAGATGACAATGAGGATGTATTTTCCCCCGTGGTCTATCTTATAGCCTACGCTAGCCCTCGCATTCATTTCTCGAGTCAGTCTTTGTTATCCCGTGACTTTGTCACTTTATCCGGTCAATCCATTCTATCTTGTCTTTCTTATCGAGAGATTGTCTGCAATCTTTTCAGACATTTTTTTTCCATCCAATCTCTCGAGGGGGCATATCATTCCCATTCTGGGGCAACTCTGTATTAGTTCATCTTATCTTCTTTGAAACAACGCGACAAGCCGCACTGTCTCAAAGAGGGGCAAAATGTAGACACCTAAAATTGTCATGTCTAATTAAATAAATATTTTATTTATTTAATTATCTAAGCTTAATTCTTCTATTAATTAAATAAATTTTTATTTATTTAATTAATTCATTTATCCTCTTCTAGCCTTATTTCTCATTTAAATAAATACATTTATTTATTTAAATTATCATTTTCCTAAATTAAATAAATATCTTATTTATTTAATTATCCTACTTCTTCTATTAATTAAATAAATCTTTATTTATTTAATTAATTCATTAGCCTTTTCTACCTATGACACATGTCATTCATCTCTTAATTCATACACTACCTACCCCTCTCATTATTTTATTATTTCTTTTACCTACCCTCTAATCATAGCCGACCTCCTTTTACACCTCTCAATCTTATCCCTCCATTTCATATAGTGTCTTCTATATAAGGAGATGCTTCCTTCATTATCAAACCCTAATCAATCATCCTAATCAATCATGCTAATCAATCATCCTAATCAATCATGCTAATCAATCATCCTAATCATTCATGCTAATCATCTTTTATGCAATTGACTACACTACGATCCTACTTGCAACCACATTCCGTTCTTTGTTGAGCTCTTGTGCATATAAAATCTAAGAGCAAATATATCAAGCAAGATCAATGGAGATAGGAAGAATGGAGATCAAAACCCTATTGGACATGTGATGGTATAATCTTTGTGATTTCATTTGATTTGCATTGTCTTAGGTAATCTTCATATGTTATGGTGGATCTTTGTTGTTGTTAGGCTAGGGTTTTGTGGTTGAATTCATTTATCCTTTCAATATTGTTATTATTGTTATCCATTTTCACCATATACAGGTACTGGTTGATCTTCTATTATAGCAACAAAGACCCATCCATTGTCTACTGGATCCTCATTAGAATCATCAGTCACACCTTCATCAGCAATGTAACAAGATTTATCTTTGTTTTTCTTAAATCTGTATCTCTGACATTCAGGATTAGGTTTGTATGTTCTTCTAGCTTCTTCTCTTAGTCTAGCATGTCTATCAGGGCATCTTGAAGCCATATGACCAATCTTATTGCAGTTAAAACATTTAAAGGGTGCTTTACCTTCATACTTCCAATTGGGCCTTTTGGCATTTTTCTTGCAAATAGTGCTTCAAGCTCTTCAATCTCTTCATTCTCCTTCCTGGTTTTTTCAAGTTCTCTTGCATAAAAGGCTCTCTAGTCTGATTTTTCAAAGGATGGAGCAGATGATGTTGATGCTTTGAAGGCCAAATTAGTTTTTATAGTAGTAACAGGACCAAATTCCTTAATTTCAAAAGCTGAAAGTTTTCCAATCAATGTATCCCTAGTTACTGATGTATTAGGCATTGTTCTCAACTCATTTATAGCAGTAACCCTCATTTTATATGCTGGTGGCAAACCTCTTAAGATTTTTGAAACAATCTCTTCTTCACTCAAGGTTCCTCCATAACATTTGATACCCAAAACAATTTCATTTACTCTTTCCATAAAAGCAGAAATCCTTTCATCTTCTTCCATTTTCAGATGTTCATACCTGACTCGGAAGCTTTCAATTTTTGCAATTTTGATTGTGGAATCCCCTTCATTCAGTGTTTCCAAATGATCCCAAATAGCTTTTGTAGTGGACCTATCTGATAATCCCATGATTTGTTGATCTGATAATGCGCTCAAGAGTGCTTCTCTTGCTTTGCAATCATTTTCTTCATCTTTAGCTAAAGTAGTGGGAGCAATTTGACCAGCTACAGTAGCAGTATAACCATTCTTAGTAACTTCCTAGATGTCTTTACCAATGCAATTTAGATGTGTCTCCATTTTGATTTTCCATATCCCATAGTTGGTTCCATCAAGTTTAGGACTATCCTTTCTGAAATAATTAGTAGATATTGGATCTCCTCAAGTTGTTAAACTTCTGCAAAAAGAGGACTAGGCTCTGATACCAATTTTAGGTCCCGAAGACAACTAAGAAGGGGGGGGGGGTGAATCAGTTGTCTAATAAATTCAAACCAAAAACTTATTAGCCAACTTAATGCTTAATACCGATAAATCAGTTAAGTATGTCGGTAGATAGTGTTAATAGTAAATTGTTATACCGGTAAGAATTAATGCATGCAACATAAGCACAAAGTCATCCACAACACATGACACCAGTATTTGTACGTGGAAACCCTGTAAGGGAAAAACCATGGTGGGAAACCTTACCCACAATCAGATGATACTACTGCAGATAGTAAGTGTACAAGAGGGGTCTGCACATGCAGAAAGGCCAATAGCCTAGAGCTCACTGCTCAATCACAAATTGGAGTCACACTGACTACAGTTGGATGGTTAAATCCAATAAGAATGTACTGTACAAAATTGCATCTTCATATGTTGATTTCAGTACCAGTGTAATGCTGATATGCTTCCACAAAAACCTAACTTCACCTTCAAATGATGTCTTCATGTATGCCTCTACTTTATCTTGCATATGCTTTCACTTGAACCTTTTTCGCATTCCACACTTGATCTTACAAATAAGATCTTACATTTATACCATACCCAAAGACCAATTTTAGGAGGTCGGCTCTAGAAAATATTACAATAAAAATATTTTACAAACAATACAATATCTGATGCAATAACTGATTGAACATGTTGGCTTAATGCATTTACACCAATAATAAATCATCTCCATAGTGCACCATACTAATCTGGAAAAGATAAACCTGCCGGTGTAACCCTAGATAACCTAGACCTATTTGCTGGTAAAAGCAAATATGCAATAAGAATATACCAATGATTATTACTTCAAAATAAAGTGTCCACATGATGTCTTCAACATTACCAAGTGTCTTCCATGTCATTGCAGGTACCGGTGAACATTATATCATGCCGGTTAATCATATACCGGTAATTGATGCACAGTTTACTATTTGCCGGTGAATGTTGCTGGATCTCCAAAGTAGGTGTATTTAGTAGGTGTTGACATCAATGACAAAACCATACCAAAATACCAACAATATTTAGTGTATAATTAGGAATTTTATGCCATAATTCAAGCCTTGAAGAAATGGAGACATTACTTGTTGCCTAAGGAGTTTGTGTTATATACAAATCATCAAGCTTTGCAGTATTTGAACAGTTAGAGTAAGTTGAATCAGAGGCATATGAGATGGGTAGAATTCTTGTAGAGTTACACCTTTGTGTTGAAGCATAGAAGTGGTAAATCTAACAAAGTTACTGATGCATTGAGTAGGAGAAGGAATTTACTGACAGAGATGAGAGTGACAATATTAGGTTTTGAAGATTTGAAGACCGTGTATGATGAAGACCAAAATTTTGTAGAACCTTGGAAATCATGTAGAGAACTAGTTATGATTGATAGAAGCAAATGGCTGGATTATTTCATTCAGGATGAGATGTTATTCAAGAGAGTTTAGTTATGCATACCTAAGAGCTCCATGAGAGAGAACCTGATAAAAGAGAAGCATAGTGGAGGTTTAGTTAGATATTTTAGCATTGATAAAATAGTTGCATTGGTGAGTGAATAATAATTTTGGCCCTAGATTCATAAGGATGTTAAGAGATATGTGCAGAGTTGTAGATTTTGTCAAGTTGCAAAAGGTAGTAGTCAGAATGTGGGATTGTATAAACCTTTGACAGAACCAATAAGATCTTGGGAGGATATAAGCTTTGTTTTTTATTTGAATTTCCTAAGACACCAAGAGGGAATGATTCTATATTTGTGGTAGTGGATATATTTTTGAAGATGACTCATTTCATACCTTGTAAGAAAACATCAGATGCATTGCATGTGGTAGACCTATTTTTCAAGGAAGTGGTGAGATTGCATGGATTACCTAAGAGCATAGTTTCAGACAGAGACACTAAGTTTGTTGGCTATTTTTGAAGAACACTTTGGAAGAATATGAAGACAGATTTGAAGTTCAGCTCTACTTTTCATCCACATATTGATGGATATATAGAAGTAGTTAACCAAAGTTTGGGAAACTTGTTGAGATGTTTAGTGGGAGATGAAACCAGAAGTTGGGATTTGATCCTTGCACAAGAAAAGTTTCCTTATAACAATTCAATGAATAGAAGTACTAGAAAAAAACCTTTTGAGATTGTTACTAGAGTGCATCCTAGAGGAATACTAGAATTGAGAGACATTAGTAGTGAAGACCGAAAGGGTTCAGAAGTAGAAAATTTTGCAGATCACATGGCAGCATTGCATATTTAGGTTAAACAGCATTTGGAGGACATGAATGGAAAATATAAGGAGAAGGCAGATGAAAAGAGGAGACATAAGGAATTTGAAATTAGTGATGAAGTCATGGTATACTTGAGAAAAAAGAGATTCCCAGTTGGAACTTATAATAAGTTGCAGATGAAGAAGTTTGGACTTTGTAAGATTTTGAGAAAGTTCAGTTCTGAAAATGCATATGAAGTAGGGCTACCAGATAGTCTAAGTATTTCACCTATATTCAACATTGCAGATCTTCATGAGTACCATGAACCAGAATTCGGTGAAGACAATGTTGCAAACCTTGAGAAAAAATTGCCCCAAAAGGAACCAGATCAAATTGAAGAGATTTTGGATAGTAGGATTGGGCATAGTACCTAGAATAGTCAGTACAACGAATATCTTGTGAAGTGGAAGAGTAGACTAGTTGAATATTCATCTTGGATTTCTCAAGTAGAGATAGACCACCTTGGTTTCCCTTTGACCCCAACAAAGTGAGAGACTCACTTTTTAATTAACCCCAAATGTCTGATGCAGGAGCATCCCCGGTTCACAACAATCTTGCATCAACCAAAAACATTTTCTTTTCTATTTTCTTTTATGTTTGTAGTTTTAGTTTTCCTTTCTGTGTGTCCTAGTTTTGGCTCACCGGATCCCATGTAGTTGGATTCTACTTGAAGACTTGATCACTTTCTAGCAAGACATTGCTACCGGTTTCCATGACAATTTTCTGTTACCAGTTGTTCCTTTGTTACCAGTTGCCTGAGACCTATTTTGGTGATTTACCATAACCCTTTCTGAATCTTGCAAAGCCTTGGATGTTGATCTCAATGTTTCTTGGCATGTGGCCAATCTTCTACGTTTCATCCTTTGGATTTTTTAGAGGAATCTCTTGACGGAGGTTGACCATGTTAATTTTGCACGTTAGGTCTTGTTCTTCGGGTTTTGATCCTTTTTGGGTTGACCGAATTCTTTGGATCGATATATGTATTTGTAATCATGCTTTAGAATGTATTCAATTGAGGATCACGAAGTATTAGATAGATATACTATGTCTATAAGATATATCTTTCAATTCAAGGTCCCGGTGTGACCTATTCTACTAGGCCTCTATGCCGGTATGTTGTAACCTAGTTGTTACCAGTTGGATATAATCAAATTTCATGCAATAAAACTATCTGTTCTACATTGCCTCCATCATATATGTGTGTTTCCATTGTGTTTACTCTTGCTGACCAATTTGGACTGATCTCTTTGAGGTCCCTCCTCACCGGTGAGTGCTTCAATACTTCTTCTTATCGGATAAAGATTCTCTAAATGCTATCTCAGACTTTTCATGTGATTCACCAAATTACCTTAGCTCAAATGTAGCAATCTTTCCAACCAACATATCTCTTATCATTGTAGTCACACTCTGGATCTCATCAATAGTAGCTACCTTGTGTTTATAAGAAGGAGGCAAAGATCTCAACACCTTATCAACAATTTCATCTTCTTCAAGGGTTCCATCGACACATCTGATACCTAGGACTAGGTCATTCACCTTAGCCATAAAGGTATTTATGTTCTCATCTTCTCCCATCTTCAACATCTCATATTTCCCTTTCAAACCGTGCAACTTAGTAACTTTGACTTGTTTATCTCCTTCATATAGGTCTCAAGCTTCTCCCAAATCTCATGTGCGGTCTAAAGTCCCATTACATTTGTCATTTCTGAATCAGTCAGAGCACCCAACAATGCTTCCTTCATGTCATGCCCAAACTTTTGGGCAAAAACGCAACAACAATTTTTTTTTTAAAACAACACAAAAATACTAAATATTCTATGATAAAGATGAGATAAATAAGTTTGGCTATACTAAGGGTTATCTCATGTGTTAAAAGAATGAGTTCCTAAAGTTAATTTAATTAAATTTACAAATATAATGTTTATAATTTAAACTAGACAAATTATACCCCAAAAGGGTCGTCACAACTTAATTTATTAATTAATTAATTTTCCCCAAATATTCTCCAATTATTAATCAAGAGATATTAATTATCTCAAATAGTATTTATTTTCTCTTGGACAAATTAAAATAATGTTGACACATATTTTATTGAATTTTTAAATCAACTAATTGAGCAATAGTAATAACGTGTTTAAATCCATCAATTAAAATTAACTAAATCAAATAAAACAATAATCTAGTCAATAACCTTATCTAATTGACGAAATAAATTTCTCAAACATTAAATATTAAATATTTGTCATTAAACTACCTTCTTAACTTAAATTTAATCATTATAGTATATAAAATTCCCATAAATAAACTCTTCTAATAAATTTACCCAATATGAGTATAATAATACTATGCAAATAATTATTCCCCAATTTTAATTATAACTCCTAAAGAGAGTCAACAAGATAAAATAATAACTTTAAATTAAATGGGGCAAATCCCATTTCAAATTTTAAAAGTAATTTCCCCCCCTTTTTTTATTAATATCTCTATTTCTAACCAAACTAGGGTTTCATTTTAAAAATCTATTAACACTCCCTCTCTTTTTTTTTTCTCTTTCCATTTTTATTTTACCCTAACTTGAAATTGGGTTA
Source organism: Cryptomeria japonica (assembly GCF_030272615.1). Taxonomy (NCBI): domain Eukaryota; kingdom Viridiplantae; phylum Streptophyta; class Pinopsida; order Cupressales; family Cupressaceae; genus Cryptomeria; species Cryptomeria japonica. Next base: position 361,699,110 of record NC_081407.1, on the reverse strand, counting down.
GGGTTTTATAACACTTTAACACATTTTGTTCCACTGTGTGGCTGAGGCCCACCGTGGAGGTCATGGACTACTGTGTGGCCACGACCTGCGGTTTCCCCAAAGGAACCCGCCCAACCAAAACCTCAAATGTAATTTTTTTTTTTATTTAATTTTTTTTTTTTAATATACAAATTTTTTTATTATATATATATATATATATTCAGCCAAAAGGGGTATACAAATTTTTGGATATATATATTTTCATTATATGTATATTTTTTATATGTTTATATATATATATATATATATATATATATATATATATATATATATATATATATATATATATATATATATATATATATATATATATATATATATATATATATATATATATATATATATATATACTCATGCACATATATTTTAACTCTGATTTACATACTCTGATTTGTATCAGAATATTAAATGTATGAAGAAATCTGATTTTAATGTATATGAAATCCCCTCTTTTTTTGACTTAGATGCAACACATATTTTATTTAATATTTTTTACAACAACATATTAGATTGATGCAAAATAATAGGTATTTAGAATGTTTAACATACATACATATATATGTGTGTGTGTGTGTGTATTAATATTCCTAAATCTGCACTTTTATTTTATGTTATAATAATTTAGAAACGGGTATGACAAATAACAGAAATAATTTATTTAACAGTTGCACTAATTCTTTCTCATTCTTTTTGATAAAATCAAACAACAATATGAGAATTTAAGAAGATTTAAAACTAACACTTAAAAGTATTTTTCTTTCTACATTTCTTTTTTAAAACTTTAGACAAAAATAGCTTTTCCTATTTATTTTTAACGGCGTTTCTAACACTTATTTTGCATAATAACATAAAAAGCAAAATGAAACAACTTAAATATTCATCTATTCTTCTTTTCCATTTCCAACATGCATACAATTTATTATCTAATAAAACAGAAACAAATTTCTTTCCATCTTATTCAAGCAATAAACAAATACATACAAGTAACTCAAATGCCTTTCTTTTCTCTTTATTTCTTGAATGAACTAGTCAAAATAAATACATTTATTAGATCATTATTTCCTTTACACAAATAGGAAGATTACAAAATCAAGCCTCTTCATTTCTACCAAATGAGGGCTTGTCAAATATATTTCTTTTTTTTTGAAACTAAATACAATAAAATAGGATCTTGCAAATAAATTCCTCTCCAATCTTTAATCCAAACAAAATTGCAATGAAATTTGTAGGTTGTGACCATGGAGGCTCACCTCCCAACCTAGGTTTACATGAAGCCACCCCCGAACTAGGAGAACCAAGGCTAAACAGGATAGAAACATGCAAACACAATATAAGAAAATTTCACAACATTTGCACTCCCAACCAAAGGTTAAACAAAGTCACCAAGTGACTATTCCTTTGAGGGGTGAAGGTGGACCAAGCACCTAGAGGAGAATCTGCAATATGGAGAACACAATGCCTTTACAAGGCTGTCAAAACAAAACCACCACAAGTCACATACTTGACCCAGAATACCCTTATGTCCCCCATGGCATACAAGCCCAAAATCTCTCTTTATGACCCCCATTGCATAAACATAAAAACAACAATGCAACAAGGGCCCCACAACCCTTGTGTATCACTCTCTTCCAAGAAGAGAGTCTCTACACTCTTAGGCTATCATGCAACCCTTCACCCCTAAGGGCGAGTATGACCTTGAAACACCCAAAAACATATAGCATGAAACATGCAAGACAAAATACACAAGGGAAAACTCAAAACAATCTTCCCAAGCCTACAAAGAAAACAACCATAGAAACGCACAAACAATCTTTTCACATTAACAATACAAACATATATAAGAAAGTATTTCAACCAACTTTAAAATCTGCAAATGGAAATGAGGAGAAGTTGTAGGATAGCTATCCAATCCACTATTATTTTTTCTTCTCAAGACTCAACAAAAACCAATTCAAAAAATACTAAAAATTTGAACAAAAATTCTCTATCTCCAAAAACAATAGAGAGTGGGTGATCAAAATTCTCCCTCTCAAACCATTCCCTAAGAAGGCTCTCCTCACTCTTTCCAATCCTCTTGGGAAGGGTGAGAGATTTTCATAGGTTGGTCTTCCCAACACCTTACAAGCTCTCTAAGCAAGGCAACCCAAAAAGTTAAAAGAAAATGGGGAAGAGCAAATATAACTCATTTGGAAGGTTATCTAACCTAGGTAAGAACCTCAAAAGTTCAAATTTGGCCATCTTGAAAAACTCAACTTTTGAGGTGACTAGACAGTCACCAGGGAGTGGACACATGGCTAAAATTGGCCTTTACCCATAGGCATGACATATGGTCCTTTAAAAATTCCCCTAACCTAACCTTAGGAGTTAGGTTAACCCTCTAGAAACTCACCCAAAGTTTACCTACAGGTCAACCTTGAGTTGACCTTTCTAATGGCTCCCTATCCAAGACTTTCTTGGGACCATACTAGAATATTGTGAAAATGCATTGGTAAAACAAGTTCCCACCAAGGGACATGTCACTACCACCTCACTTCACAACACGTGTCAAGTGACACCATACAGTTACACAATACTTAAATACACATGGCAATGTCCCTTTTTTGGAATTAATAATTTTAACAAATTCAAATTAAATACACATTCAAGCATAAACATTTACAAATAAAACACATTTACACACAAGGTGTTGTCTCTCCAAATAGACAACCCTTGGCTTCACAAATGCACATAGGTTTATGATTGATTCTCCGAATAGTTTCCATGGTCACATGGATTAGTTTTCCTTCACATCTCACTTTGCACATTAGTAATTTCAATAATCACATATAATATTATCATACAAAAACAATACAATTAAGACATTTGCATACAGTTTCAATTATAATAATCAAGTTTCCAATTATCCAATAAAATCCACATAAAATAATCTACTCAATGACATCCTCATAAACATCATGAAATTTAATCATTTATAAAGCATGCAACCATTATTTCTAGCATCAAAATAAAGTACTGCAAATCAGAGATAAGTGACATACACCATATCGATATTATCCAATCACTGGATCATATAGAATCTATGTCCATAATGCATCAAAATAAAGTATCAATAATAAGTCCAAAACATGAGAAATAACTGCAATGCTATGATGGCTCGAGATAGGGCCTGACACTTTGCTCTAATGTTATGTTCAACTTCCTTGATCTCATCTACAGTAACTGGTCCATTCAGAGGAGTAGAATAGGCATTCTTTTTAATCTTCCAGTAATCTTTTCCAAGACATCTCAAGTGCACTTCCATTCGGTTCTTCCATATAGCATAGTTACTTCCATCAAATCTTGGACTCTCCTTTTTAAAGATAACTCTTCCAATTCCAGTTGCCATCCCAGATCTCGTCAAGTAGTTAATCTTCTTCTGGGGGATCTAACTCTGTTACCAATTATTGGCAACAACAATGAGAGAAAACTGAGAGGGGGGGTGAATCAGTTTTCACCGGATTCTATAAACTTAATCACAAAAACATATCTGATAAATTACAGTAATAACAAAGATAAGAAAATTGATAACACAACACACAACACCAAGATTTTGACGTGGAAAAATTGGTTAAGGGAAAAACCATGGTGGAACCTACCCACAATAAGATGATACTTTATACTAGTATGTGAAAATGTTACAATGGGGAATGCACATGCATTCAGGAACATTGCCTAGAGCTCACTGCTCAAAAGATAATGAACTAGAAGGCTACAACCCTTGAGGAAGTCTCACTGACTTACAACAAGATTCAAACTACAATTCAGAAGGAATGAACTACAATAATTGTTGGAAATTGTTGGTCATTTCTACTACTAGGATATGTTGTTGTCATTGATGTCAACATATTCTTGTGATTTGCTCTGGTGATTGCAAATTGAGAAGATTTTCTGATCTAGTTTGTAGTGTTGGTTTAATGAATCCGGTATATCCTCTAGTATATTCTGGTGTGATCGGATTTGGTGCTAAGATTTTGGGATATTGCTTGGGATGATCTTGTGTATCTTCATTTCAGTTGGATAATGATTTGGTGCTTTGCAAGTTATTTTTCTTCGTGATAGTTCCTGATTGGTTGTGTTCTTGAGATTTCAAACATTGATAGACAAAGATTTGAAAAGTGGTGTTGGTGTAGCTGTTCTGGATGATTCTAACATTCTTGGTGGTGTTTCTTAGTCATGTACTATTTATTTTTGTGATCTGCATTGATTATTGTGTGAGTTTCTGGTGGTTTCTATCAACTGATGATGATTTGCATGTTATGAGGTATTTTTGGTGGTGTATCATGTTGCAGTTGATCTTGGCATGATTTCCGATGGAGTTGTGTGTTTGAGAATTTGATTTAGGACCATGTTATGTCATGCAAACCATTATATTGGTCTGGTGTTCAATATTTGTATTGTATGATGTAATTTTGTAATTGAGGGTTGAGGGTTTAGCCGACCTTGTTATCAAGGTTGATGAATTGTATATATATGTGATATTGTCATGTAGGTTGGGTGTTGATGTTGTGTCTACATTATCAGAGAGAGGTTTGTGTGAGAACAAGTGATTTATCCTTTAGTGTTTAGTTTGTGGTGAGATTGGTGTTGCAGGGCAGACATTTGTGCTTAACCAAAATTGTAATCAGGCATTTGGAGATGCTATTCTTTTAGTTCATTTCTTCCAGATTGTAGTCCAAATATTATTGTAAGTCAGTGAGACTTCCCTAAGGGTTGTAGCCTTCCAGGAAAATATTATTTGAGCAGTGATCTATAAGCAGTGTGCTTGAATGTATGTGCATTCCCAATTGTAATATTTTCACATACTACTGTAGAGTATCATCTTACTGTGGGTAGGTTCCAACTGTGGTTTTTCCCTTAATCAATTTTTCCATGCAAAATCTTGGTGTTGTGTGTGGTGTTGTTAATTTTCTTATCTATCTTATTACTACAATTTATCTGTTCTGTGTTTTGTGTTTAAGGGTGTTATTCTGGTGAGGACTGATTCACCTGCCATCTTAGTCTTCCCTCTTGGATGCTACTAACAATTGGTATCAGAGCTAGATCCTCTAGTAGAAGCTTAACCACTTGAGGAGATCTGAGATGGAAGGTCAAGGAATAATATTTAAGAAGGACAATCTGAGATTTGATGGAAGTAAACTATGTTATATGGAAGGACCAGATGGAAGTGCACTTGAAATGTCTTGGTGAAGATTATTGGAAGATTACAAAGAATGTCTGTGTTGTTCCTTAGAATGGACCATCTACTCCTGACGAGGTTAAGGAAGAAGAACATAATATTAAAGGGAAGGAAGTATTGCTTAATGCCCTAACAAATTCTGAGATGACAAATGTAATGGGACTTCAAACCGCACATGAGATCTGGATGAAGCTTGAGGTGTTGTATGAAGCTAATAAACAAGTGAAGGTTGCTAAGTTATAAAGTTCAAAAGGAAAGTATGAGACATTGAAGATAGGAGATGATGAGAACATACACTCTTTTATGGCTAAGGTGAGTGACCTTGTCCTAGGTATCAGATGTGCCGGTGGAACCATTGAGGAAGATGAAATTTTTGCTAAGGTATTGAGATCTTTGTCTCCTACTTATAAGCATAAGGTTGCTGTTGTTTATGAGATCTAGAGTGTGACTACAGTGACAAGAGATATGTTTGTTGGAAATCTTAGTGCATTTGAGCTGAGTGAATTTGGAGAATCACATGGAAAGTCTGAGATAATATTTAGAGTGTTTGCATTGGTATTCGGTAAGCAGAAATATGATCCTGATGAGTGCAAAATATCTAGATATGAAAGAGAGAGAAGAGAGATGCAAAAGAAAGAAAGGGAGTTGGATGAACTTGAAGCATTGATTGCCTGAAGATTGCCTAAAAGTTTCGGTAAGCATGATAGAAAGCTGCCTTTGAAATGTTTCTCTTGTAACAAGATAAGACATTTTGCTTCTAAATGCCTAGAGAGAATGGCTAAGTATGACAGACATGATAAGTTTGATAAGCATGATAGGAATAATAGATATGACAAGCATGAGAAGTATGACAAGTATTACAAGTATTACAGGCCTAATCAAAAGTTTAGAAATTAGAAGAATTATTATTATGTTGCTGATGAAGGTATTACAGATGATGAATCTGAAGGAGATGAAGTTGTATTCCTTGACATTAATGAAGATGGACCTGTACCTATTGATTCCATTAGCTGTACTATTGAGGAGAAAGATTTGGATGCTAAATTTGAAGAGAAAGATGAATGGGTGATTGACAGTGGTTGTTCACATCATATGACCGGTGATAAAAACAAATTTGTAAGCATAGAAAGATATGATGGTGGAATAGTCAGATTTGGAGATGACAAAGCTTGTGTGATCCATGGGAGAGGTTCTATTTCTTTTGATGGTAAGTATAAAACTAATGATGTCTTTTATGTTGAAGGTTTGAAGCATAATATTTTAAGTGTTGGATAGATGGTTGATAAGAGTTATAATATACAATTCAAGGATGGTAAATGCAAGATATTAAATGCCTCCGGTATAGAGATTGCATCTAGAACTAAGATTGAAGGTAAAAATTTTCATTTGAATGTTGGAGAGAAAAGTTGTTTGATTGCTCAGATTGATGAAACATGGATGAGAGCTATGGAAGAATAATTAGATAAGATTGAAAAGAATAACACTTGGGAACTTGTGCCTAGACCTAAGGATAAGAATGTTATTGGTACTAAATGGGTATTTAGAAATAAATTGAATGAAGCTAGTGAAGTTGTCAGAAATAAAGCTAGACTGGTTTGTAAAGGGTATTCACAACAAGAAGGGATTGATTATGAGGAGACTTTTTCTCTGGTTGCCAGACTTGAATCTGTTAGATTGTTGCTTTCTTATAAAGATTTCAAGGTATATTAGATGGATGCCAAATCTACCTTTTTGAATGGTGATATTGACGAAGAAGTTTACATTGAACAACCTGATGTATTTTCACTGTTAGATGATGGAGACATGGTATTTAAGTTGAAGAAATCTCTTTATGGACTAAAAGAAGCTCCTAGAGTGTAGTATGCTAGACTAGATACATACTTGTTGAAATTGGGATTCAGTAAAGGTGTCACTGACAACAATTTGTACTTTAAGATAGAAAATAATAACATTCTAATTGTTGAAGTATTTGTTGATGATATAATCTTTGGTGGCAATGATAACTAGAGCATGAAGTTTGCTGGTGATATGCAAAAAGAATATGAGATGTCTATGATTGGTGAAATCAAATTTTTCTTAGGTTTATTGCACATACTAGAAAAGATATATTCATATCTCAAACTAAGTATGTGAAGGAATTGCTAAAGAAGTTTGTATTAGATGACTTCAAACAGGTTGGAACTCCTATGGTGACTGGTTGTAAATTGTCTAAGAATGATGAATCTCTTAAATCTAATCACAGTTTGTATAGATCTATGGTTGGTGGAATGTTGTATCTTACTTAGACTATGCTGGACATTATGCATGTTGTGTGCATGGCTTCTAGATATCAAGCTGATCCAAAAGAGAGTCATGTCACTACTATGAAGAGGATATTTAGATACCTTAAGGGAACTATGTGTTGGCAATTGACACTCAATTGGTTGGTTTCACTATGTTGTCATTGATAGCAACATGGTATCTTGTTCCAGCTTCATCTTTTAGGTTAGTTGTGTACCGATAAGCACTTCATCGACATATACTTCATTGGCACTAGCACCAGTAGGATGGAAAGATTTATTTTGTCACCAACAATGTAGGTCAACATGGTTTAGAATAAGGTTATCGGTATTGAAGGCTAGCATCTTTTGGATCTAGCATCAACAATTTATTTTGATATTCATGTGTTTATTGTTGGAATTTTGGCATTAAGTTGTCATTGATGTCAACCGATAAGAACGAAGGAGTGACCGGTATGTGATAAGTTGACATCAATGCCAAAGGGGGAGATTGTTGACATTTTGGCATTAAGTTGTCATTGATGTCAACTGATAAGAACGAAGGAGTGACCAGTATGATGACAATTCACATGAGAGTGGGTAGACAGAATGAAGGCTTACCGGTAAGGCATAAATCGAGATGAAGACTATGTACATATTAACTTGTTGAATAATAGCCGGTAGAGAAATACATCACTCTGAAGTTTGACTGCCTATTTTTGTTGAAGAGGCAAAATGATAAAGTTAGATGTGTTATCGGTGAAGTGTGCATTGCCGATTAGCAGAAGAAGAAGGTCTCACTGGTAAAGGGATGTACTGGTATGAGTGTGTTGAATGTTCAAGTATGAGCTGACTATGTGTCAGTGAGCTAAGTGATTAACCATTGCGATGCCATGTGGATCTGAGGTGGAAAACATGCAGAGGTCGATGAAGCCTCCATCGACGTGGTTGTTGAAACAACTAGTTGGCATTAATGAAACAACCACAAATCATGGGATTCTAACTAACTGATGCGGCTTGAGGAAGAAAGGATAATAGAGGAAGATCAAAAAGAAGTTGGTGCCTGGATTAATGCAAAGGAAATCTGATTGCAAGGAGACCTCAAAAAGGAAACAACAGAGCGTTTTATGAGTCAAAAAATTTCAGATAGAAAATCTTGTACTTGATTTCTATCTTTAGCAAGTATGTATTGGGTAATGGAAAACGTGTACAGATGCATCCTTGGAGTACATGTGATCGACCCAAGATAGACTGGATTGGATCTCATATAGATTTTGTCGGGAAAAGGAAACCCTAACTGCTTTGAATTTGAATTGATTCTTGATGGGAAACCATGGTGATAAATATATGAGCTCGAGACAGAGCAAGTTGATGCTATAGAGAAGGAGAAGAGAGAAGAGAGATTAAGAGAAGAATTGTGGCCCTAGAATTTATTATAAGAAAGTTGAAGAGTAAGTGAGCAAACAAGCCTATGAGAGGATTTAACCAGTAATGATTGAGTATCGGTATAACTATAGTTTCACAGTTAAGAAAAACCAGCAAGGTGTAGTAGAGGAAGGCAACATCTAAGTGTGACACAGTGTAGGGTGGGACTATAAGAAAGAAAGAGTGATAATAGAGGCCAATAATTAGAAAAAGAAATCTCACAACCGATAGTGTGAGATTTAGTGGAGGAGAAAAGACTGTCAACTAGTAGCAATATATTTGATCAAGAGTTGCAGAATTCAGTTGCAACAAGAAGCCTTAACTGTATCTAAATTGTATTTCAATATATATCACCAAGTTGGAGCTTGGTGAAGGCGTTGGTGCTCCTTGGGTTGGTGCCCTAAATCTTTGTAATCTAGTGTTTTACCTGTGAGGCTGGATTGGAGCAGTAGTCTCCAAAAACTTTTCTCATCGAGGTTTTTCTCATATTGGGTTTCCCTCATACATCTGGTGTTTTGAGTTGCATTTGTATGATTGATCTCTTTGGCTTTTCAACCTGCTTTACTAGCTTGATTGTTTAGTTCTTAAATTATTAACATGTATTCTGAAGCTTCTTTGAAAGGCTAAAAGTTTAGGAACCACTAATTCACCCCCCTCTTAGTGGTACTCTGTGTTCAACATTTATGTTATCTATCCGACATGTAATGTAAATATCTTTGTAAGCTAACATAAGGCATGATAAATTATATAGGGTATATAGGTCAGTTGGTTAGATAATTTTGATATGATCATGTGAATATGTAATTGGAAAATAAATAATAAATGAGATGCAAAATATATCAGAGAGATCATGTATGTGAGGATATTATTGTAAGGGGTTATTGTGGTAAAGGGTTTAGGGTTTCAGACCGGAACAGACAGAGCTTAACCCAAATTGTATTCAGGCATAGAAGATGCTATCTTTGTAGTTCATTCATTTCTCTGGATTGTATTCTAGATTTGTATGTAGTCAGTGATGCTCCTTTTGTGATTGAGTAGTGTGCTCTAGGTTGTAAGCCTTCCTACAAGTGCAAGCCCCTATATTTTGTAATATCTCTTCATATGGCTAGTGGATTGATATTGTGGGTCACAAATCCCACCGTGGTTTTTCCTCTTTGAGGTTTTCCAAGTATAATTTTGTGTGTTATGGTGTTCATTTATGTGATTGGCTTATTGGTTTCTTTACTTCTTTCAATTGTGTATGTATCGGTATACCAGTTGGTGTATGCATGTTTTAATAAGGCTAAAATTGATCATTCTAGTATAACAATAATTCACCCCTCCTCTTAGTGTTATTGGATTACAACACTATGGACTATAGATTATGGTATCCTAGGAATGATGATTTCATGATTTGTGCCTATACTGATACTGATTGGGCTAGTGATGTTGATGACTGAAAGAGCACTACCAGTGGAGCATTATTTTTGGGTAAGAAATTGGTTTCATGGGCTAGCAAGAAACAAGATTCAGTGCCCTTATCTACTACTAAAGCTGAGTACATTTCTACTGCTAGCAATTGCACTTAGGTAATTTGGATCAAACAAATGTTGAAGGATATTAGAGTTACTTATGATAAGCCTACTATTATATACTACGATAGTTCCAGTGCTGTCAACATGTCAAATAATCTAGTACAACATTCAAAAACTAAACAAGTGTCAATCAAATATCATTATTTGAGAGAGAAATTCAGTGAAGAGAAGGTGAAGCTAGAGTATGTATCTACAAAGGAACAAATAGCTGATATTTTCACTAAGCCTTTGCCTGCAGATATATTTGTCTACTTGAGAGACAAGTTAGGGGTATCCACCCCTCCTAATGAGAACTAGATGCATTAAGTTGCATCAATTTGGTTGATTTCATAGCTTTATCCTTTTATCTAGATTGGTGAGTTGGTGTTGCTCCTATGCTGGAGTAGTATATATTTTGGGGAGAGAAAGTCATGTTTCTATTTTGGAGAGTTTGGTTTTCTATTTTGTGAACTTTGGCATTGTTGTCAAAGGGGGAGAGAGATCATGTGAACAACTTCTTTCTAAGTCTTGATCTTAGGGGGATTTTGTTGGAGATATCTTATTTTCTTTGCATTGATTGTTTTTCACATTCATATGTTGCCATCAATGTCAAAGGGGGAGATTGTTGGATATTGTTGGTCATTGTTTCTGTTAGGATATGTTGTTTTCATTGATGTCAACATATTCTTGTGATTTTCTCCAGTGATTGTAGATTAGGAAGATTCTAGGATCCGGTTTGTAGTGTTGGTTTACTGAATCCGGTATATCCTTTGGTATATTCCAGTGTGATAAGATCTGGTGTTGAGCTTTTGGGATATTGCTTCAGATGTTCTTGTGTATCTTCATTTCAGTTGGATTGTGATTTGGTGCTCCACAAGTTATCTTTCTTTGTGATAGTTGCTGATTGGTTGTGTTCTTGAGCTTTCAGATGTTGACAAATGAAGATTTGAAAGTGGTGTTGGTACAAATTTTTTGGATGATTCTAATGTTCTTGCTAGTGTTTCTTAGTCATGTCCTATTTTTTTGGTGATTTGCATTGATTATTCTATTATTTTTTGGTGGTTTCTATCAACTGGTGATGTTTTGCATGTTATGCAGTATTTTTGGTTGTGTAGTGTGTTGCAGTTGATCTTGGCATGAAAATCGGGGGAGTTGTGCATTTGGGAATTTGATTTAGGACCATGTTATGTCATGCAAACCATTATATTGGTCTAATGGTTTATTTTTGTATCATGTGATATAATTTAGTAATTGAGGGTTGAGGGTTTAGCCGACCTTGTTATCAAGGTTGATGAATTGTATATATAGGTGATATAGTCATGTAGTTTGGGTGTCAATGTTGTGTCTACATTATCAGAGAGAGGTTTGTGTGCAAACAAGTGATTTATCCTTTGGTGTTTATATTGTGGTGAAATTGGTATTACAGCGAAGACATTTTTGCTTAACTAGAATTGTAATTAGGCATTTGGAGATGTTATTCTTTTAGTTCATTTCTTCCGGATTGTAGTTTGAATCTTATTGTAGGTCAGTGAGACTTCCCTGAGGGTTGTAGCCTTTTGGGAAAATATTATTTGAGTAGTGAGCTCTAGGAAATGTGCCTGGATGCATCTGCATTCCCTATTTTAATATTTTCACATACTACTCGAGAGTATCATCTTACTATGGGTAGGTTCCCACCATGGTTTTTCCCTTAACCGGGTTTTCCATGTCAAAATCTTGGTGGTGTGTGGTGTTGTTAATTTGATTATCTGTCTTATTATTGCAATTTATCTGATTTGTGTTTTGTGGTTAAGTTTTTTATTCTGGTGAAGATTGATTCACCCCCCTCTTAGTCTTCCATCTTGGGCCCTGCTAATAATCATAGCATCTCCAAATGCCTGATGGCAGTTTCGGTTAAGCACAATTTTATGTTGTGCAACACCAATCTCTTCTCAATCACAATGTTGAAGGATGAATCACTTGATCACACATACACCACTCTCTGATAATGTAGACACAAACATGACACCTAATTTACATGACCATATCACCTATTTATACAATTCATCAACCTTGACAACAAGGTCGACTAAGCCCTCAACTCCCAATTATAAAATTACATCACATGATACAAAGATTGACCACTAGACCAATTTAATAATATACATGAAATAAAATGGACCTAATTCAAGTCTCCAAACATGCAACACCACTAGAAATCACACCAAGATCAACCACATAACACAAAGAACATCACCAGTTCAATAAAGTTACCAAGAACTCGCACAATGATGAATATGGATAATCAAAACAAATAGGACATTATTAGGAAACACCAATAATCATGTTAGAATCATCAATATTAGCTACACCAACACCACTTATCAAATCTTCATTTGTGAACATCTAGAACTCAAGAACACTCAAACAACAACAGCTGTCACGAATACAGATAACTTATGGAGCACCAAATCACAAACCATTTGAAATAAAGATATACAATACCATCCCAAACAATATCCCAAAATATCAGCCCAAGATCTGATCACACCAAAATAAAGTGAAGGAAATACTGAACTCTGCAAAGCAGTGACCAAAAAAACAAACTACAAAATGAGATCATCTGATATGATCAATTAAGCTTCCCGGATCACTAACACAAGTACAAAAACAAGACATCAATTCAAATGCAAACCATTACAAACTTGAATGTCTCCTTCATATGGCTCCATTGTCCTTCTTTCTCCTTCAAATACCTTTATTTGTGGATCTCACCTACTAGTGCATAAGCATGTTGTGAAAGCAAGTAGACAAGACGATAGCGCAAGAATACTAGAAGCATGATTGATTCGACTAGGGATTTTGATTGAAGAAATTCGTCCAATTTATAGATAAATTGGAGAAAAGACAAGATTAGCATGAAATTGATATTAAAGGCAATTGATTTCAAAATGGCATAATTGAGTTGAAGGAAGAAGGTTATGACACCTTCTATGTCATAAATTATGACATATTGCCAATGCAAAGGTTAGAAGACTAAAATCCTATGACATCTTGCTATGCCAATAGTATGACACATGAGAAATTCATGCTTCCACCGAAGCACAAAAATAGGGAGAGACGAGAGAAATTAATTAGGTGGAAATTGAATTTGACAAATTAGAAAATAGGTGGAAATTAGGAATTAGGAAAATTAGAAAATTAGGAAATTAGGAATTAAGTGAATTAATTAGCCAATTAAATGAACATTTAATTGCGATGAGAAGACTTAGGATAAATAAACTATTTAACCTAGAGGGAGAAATGACAAACAAGGTTAAATGAATAAATCATGAAACCCTAGAAGATGAATTAGAAATGCAAGGATGACAATTAGGTCTTGACAAAAGATAATTGATGTAGGGTCGATTTGATCATGATTCAGACTGACAAAGGACCAATGTTGATAAATGATTGAGATTGGTTTGACAAAAATCAATGACAAATTGACCAAGATTGACAAGGAGATCAAATTGAAAAGTGCCAATTGACATGATTGAAGAGGACAAGGATTGATGACGAATCGATCGCAAAAATGACAAGATTGACAAGGACGAGGATCGACCAAAATCATGACTGGAGATTGTTATCGACAAGACCTAATTCGAAAGCAAGAAAAATGAGGAATGCAAAAGAAGGACTCGATGCTCGCAAATGATAAAGACCAAGTGTGCAACATAGGAGAAATGTTAATGCGATGCAAAAACCCTAAAATAAGGCAATGTGTAAATGTTAAAGTATGACTCCACAAGCGTTGAACATTTTTAGATGTCTACATTTTGCCCCTCTTTGAGACAATGTGATTTTAAGCGTTGTTTCAAAGAACAATAATGAAAATGCCCCAGACAATGACAATGACATATGCATGCCCCCTCGAGGAATTGGCCGGAAACATCCAGAAAAGAGGCCAATTGATCGATAATAATGATAGAACATGATAGGAGCAAACAGACTGACAAGACTGATGGAAGAAATGTTAGTAAGCAGAAATTAGATAGAGGACAGTTAGAGATGAAGGAAAACTTGCTTTCACATATGCATATAAGTAGGTGAGAACCTTTATTTGATATGGCAAAATGGATGCAGCAGAACATGGCAATGAAGGCCAAAGCGATAATGCAATCCCTTTGCATAAGACAGACATGTTCACAGACAAGGAATAGTTCAAAAATCCTAAGACAAACTTGCCCCAGAATGTTATGAAACACTCCACAAATAGAAGACAAAAAATAATAAAGGACCATGAGCCATCCCGACCACTCTAAATTACTTAGTGACATCATCGAGCAACATAGGAACATGGTCGAAGCCAAAAATAAATCAATAAAAAGATAAGACTCGCAAATTCAAACAAGTCAAACAAACATTTTGATCATCATTGTCAAAAGTGGAAAACAAGAATGATCATGTTGTCTGGTTCCAGGGAATGCGGTACCCCATCTAAGACAGGACATAGTCTGGTTTAGAGTATACCACACCCTGTATAAGACCCATTATAATAGTGACAAGGACAAATGCTATTGATGTTGAGTGATTGACATGACAATTTTGATCAGTTTGAATGCCTGGTTTGATTGAAAAGTTTATCTGTTAATGCGTGATTTCATTAAAGCACAACGTTTAATTGATTGTCGTTGGATGTATGCTCAGCGATCTGTCTATGCACAAAGGGGATATTTATTGACAAAATGCAAAATGCCAAAGGAATTGTTTTTGGAATTTGAATGTTTTGAAATTTTTTTTTGTTCGTTTTTTTAGGACATTATTTGATTTTTTTGGATTTTTTCAGAACATTATTTGATTTTTTTGAATTTTTTCAGGACATTTTTCAATTTTTTTTTTTTTTGATTATTTCAGGACATTATTTGATTTTTAGGGATTTTGCCTCCAGTGTCTATCAAGGCAAGGAATATGACAGGTGAATAAATAGGCTTTCTGAAATGATGGTGGATAGAGGGAAGACAAAGGCCTTTTATCATGGAGATAATGCAGATGCAATTTTCAAGGGCTATGGCGCGATGGGACAAGAGACTGGATATGACAATGTAAAGCAGTGACATGGCATGAGGGACATGTCAAGAGGTTTTTGAATCCATGTTTAAATTTTGTGTCCTTATGTTAGATCAAGATCAAGGAATGAAAAAGAGTGTATGGATAGTGATAAGATATGGATAGGATAAGCAAGACCAAGAATGGATAAGGGACATGGACTGAAGGTCGGGATTGGCTAAGGGATAGTGGCAGAAAGTTGCAATAAGCCAGGGAATATGGATGAAAGGTTGTAATAAGAAAATGGATAAAGACCAAAAACTATGATAGACTAAAAGCTACAAACAAGATGCATGATGCTCAGGATGTTCCTTAACCTTGTCAAGATCAAAGGTGGAAAGGGAAAATGGACATGAGGGATGATAGGATATGAAGGGTAATGACAGGGGTTCAATAGGATAATGGAACAATGAAGGACAAAAGGATATGATAGGATAAGACTTGTCCCCAAGTACGATATGCAAGAAGTGCATAGATTACACATGATGCCTGTTTGCCAGGTTTTCATCATGGTACTTGCCCAAGGTGCCTGTTTACCAGGTTTTCATTAGTGGATGAATTATTTTTGCTTTACCTTTTTTATCTTTTGTCTTTTTTTTTTTCACTTTTTTTTTTGTATTTTGACTTTTTCAATAGAAGATGGACACATGATAGGGGATGGAAGAAGTACTCAAGCGTCTTATTGTTTGGGTAGTGGCCTTGAAAAAAATGGACCATGACCTTTAAAAGTATGCTCAAAGACGTTGGTAGGATAAGGACATGGAAAAAGAGATGAAACTAAGGCAAGGATTTATGCAAAGGATGGGATCAAAGGGATCGAAGGATGGAAAATATGCATTGGATAATGGATAGGGTATTGGAAGAATTGGGCTTCAATGGATGGAAATGAAGGCAAGATTGACATTGGCACACACCTTGAGGGGTGATAGACTGATGGAGGAAAAATGTATTTTGGATATTGAGATTTTGAGGAAGGAAAGGCTATGGATTTTGGGACATAAGGGCCCAAAATGGATGAAGAAGGTGATGGAGGAATAGATTTGAGAGGTTTGGATGGAGGAATAGCAATTTTGGATGCCAAGTTGGATGTTTCTTTAGGATTTTGTGCTTCAAGGAGCCGCTTAGGGATCCACATGGTTTTTGTTTTTTCATGCTTTTGTGGTTCCTTGGAGTGCATTGCTTGCACAAGGGATTTAGGAACCCATATATATTTTGACTTTTGTTTTTTAGCAATGGGCCTTTGTGACCTTTTGGATTTTTCCTTTTCTTTATAGATAATATTGTTCTTTGTTTTGACATGTCGATTAGATTGGACATGTTGATCCTTGAATACATGTGGATTTCTAGACTTATGACTTTTATACTTGGCATCCAAATTGCTTGGAGGGGGAAAGGAATGCATGGATGGATATGAATGAAATGGACTTCTTTTGGATCGATGAAATTTACTCAAGGATGTATGCCTTTGCTGACCTTGCATAGAGAATGAAGGAATATAAGGACCTAAGATGGATGGAAAGTATGATGGGGAAGGTGTATGCTTGGATTTTGAAGGGATGTTGGATTTAACAGGGGTACCCATGTCTTGAGGAATTTCACTAAGGCCATGACCCTTAATATTTTCTTTAACATGAAGGGATTCTTGCTTATGAAGATCTACTCCTTTGCCTTTATGAATATCTTGACTTGTAGGATACTCTTTTCTTTGGGAAGAAGACACGAGTCCATTATGAGGTGGATATGATATGAGAGAAATAATGAGATCTTGAAGTGGCTCAGATTTCACCAAAGTGGAAGAACCCATTGTGCATGTCGAGGGTTCATGAACATCTTGCACTGACATGTTAGAATCATGAGGGGAGTTAGGATCATGAGGGGGACTAGGATTGTGTAGTGGACATGGTTCAATGACAGGCTCTTCAAGAGATGGAATGGGAAAAATAATGGGATCATCAAAAGAAATGCGATCTTGGAGTGTATATGGAGCATTAAGACAAGGAGATGGAGGAACAAAAGGATCTTGTGGAGGATTTAAAGGAATAATTTGATCTTGACAAGGAGGAAGATCATTGGAATCCTCTTTAAAGGTGCTTTTCTCTTGATGTTCAATGGGATCATCAGAAAGCATGGGAGGAATATCTTGATCTGTCTTAGGAAGTGGAATGCCAATGGGATTTGAAAGGACATTTTTTTCATGAAATGGAAGGGGATCGTTTGGGATTGGATGAACTGGGATATCTTAATCTTGCCCGAAGAATGGAGTGTCAATAGGACTTGAAAGGACATTGTGTTCTTGGATAGAATTGACAGGAATAAGTGAATCATTGCGAGTGTTTGGGGAAATGGGATCCTGGTCAACAATTGGATGGGATGATAAGGTTTCAGGATCTTGATCTTGATTTTCTTTAGGACTCATTTCTTCGTGCTCTAAATTATCCTCTTGACAAGAGGTTGGACTTTGGATATGCATGGGGGATTCTGACAAGGGATCAATGTTTTGGCATGAAGGAAATGCACTTTGAACATTTGTGATGGATTCTGGCAAGGAATCAATGCTTGAACATGAGGAAGAGGGACTTCGAATGGGGTCCTCTAAAATAGGTAATGGCAATAAAGTGCATGGTGGCATTGGATCTTGTATTTCTGAAACATGACAAGGATGTGCATCATGAATTGGATTCTCTTGGCAATCAATTATGGATAGCCCTCAGATAACTACATCCTTGGGTGTATTGTTTGATGAGGAAACTTTTAAAGGTGTAGGGATAGATGCCACTGGAGAGTCAATTTGTTTGTGGGGGGATGAGGCATTGCTAGACATAATTGTATTATCTTGATCTTCCTCAAAGAACTCACTTGGTAGTTTCCTTAAGATCATTGCAATAAAGCCACCTTTCTTTCGAGGTTTTGACATTGTTGTATCTGGAATTTGAACTTGTTTGTCAAGGAGTTGGTTCTGATCTGATGTCATGTTTTGATATTGGACTTGGTTCAATTGTTCTAACATGTTTGAAACTTGGGTTGGTGTGTGCTGCAAGTTTTGTTTGTGAATTTGTGATTGTAGTTGTTGACATTGTTATGTTGATTGAACTTGTTGATATTCCACCATTGGTTGAACTATTTGTTGACATTGTATAGTTGGTTGGACATATTGTTGAAATTGGACCATTGGTTGTGTTGGTTGTATATGTTGGACCATTGGTTG
This sequence comes from Cryptomeria japonica, assembly GCF_030272615.1. Lineage (NCBI taxonomy): Eukaryota > Viridiplantae > Streptophyta > Pinopsida > Cupressales > Cupressaceae > Cryptomeria > Cryptomeria japonica. The sequence continues at coordinate 361,680,348 of NC_081407.1, read as the reverse complement.
TGTCTGTTGGAAATGTTTGAACTGTTGAACAACTGGTTGTGATGGTTGAGAATCTGATTAATAGTAAACACCTTCTTGTTCTTGTTGTGGAGGCACATAATGTTGAAATTGATGTTGTCTCTTTTCTTGAAATTGTTTCATCATCTCTATTTGGGAGAGGAGAGCTGGTATGTCTGATCGTTCAAGAAGAGATCTTACATCAATTGGCTCAATCTTTGGATTTCAACTTGGAAATTTTTGAAACATTTTGGACATTTGTGATCTATTCTTCTCAATGTTTTTCACTCTTTGTTCCAATATCTCCTCTTCTTGAGCTAGTTTCTTCTCTAGTTTTTGTATTTGGACATTTACATCATCATGATAAGTTCGATCCAAGTTCTGAGACATGTAGAGATTGGATTGACATGATTGATTGCTCAATTGTTATGACATAGCTTCGTAAGAAGGTTGAGGCCTCATTTCAACAAACATGTCACTATGCAAATGCAATATTTTTGGAATTTTTTTTTTTCAAGGATGATGTATGATATGCAACTAAATGCAAACTAAACAGATGGAAATGCAACCTATGTTTTTGTTCTTTTTTCAAGATTTTGACAAACTTATGAATGCAATTCTAAAAATGAGACCCTTAGGAAATTGAAATGATGTCTAGACCTCAAAGGACAAAAGGACCAAGTGACAAAAGGACAAAATGACAATGTCTCCCCTATATGCTTGGATACTAAGCTAGGTTTGACCAAATGACATTGATGACAAAAAGAGAAAAGGTTTGATAAGGTCTAGACCTCCTAACAATGACTTAGGGTTTATCAAAGATTTGGATTACTCAAGTATGATAAAACCTAGTTTTGACACTATATGCTAAGGGACAATTACTATGCAAATGACCCTAATATGATATGATAATGACCTAAACTTAATGAAGAGACCTAGGATATGCAAATGCAAATGTATGACAATGTCAACCTAAGGAAAAACCTAAGGTTGAATTAAGAAATGGTATTGCTATAATGAAAGAGGACACATGTAAAATGGATGACCCTTATTGATATGCGAAAGGAATATGACTTAGGTGAAAACCTAACCTTGGTACTTGACAATGACTTTGCAAAATGCAAACCTAGGATGAACCTAAATCTAAGTGACATGAACGTTGAGACAAGATTTTGAAAAATGTTTGACAACCATGTTTGAAGATGTTTGAACTTTGTTGAAAGAAATACTCTTGTGTTTAACCTTGTTTTGAATCAATTTGTCTTGTTTTTTGAAATGAGACACAACTCAACTTTTGACAAGCAAAGAAGACAAGATACTTCAACTTAGACTCAAGACAATCGTGCTCATTCACACATTTCTTATGGTAGGTTAGGATAGGAGGTACTTGAGAGGTAGACTCGTTATGAGATTCAAGGAGAATACATAGATGCTTGACCCCATGGGCTCCCCTCCACAACACTCACTTCTTCATTGCAGCCAAGCATCAGTCCCCATAGAAATCTCCCCATGGCAAACTTAGTATCTCTTCCAAGTATCCGAACGTGTCCTTCTCAAGCAACTAGAAGGATTTTTGGCCTCTAAATACAAGGTGTTTAGTCAAGATTTCTGTTAAGCATTACTCCTTGGTGTCATGCAAGCGTGATTGAGACATTAAGCCCACCAAGATACTAGACAAATGTAGTCATGCAAGCATGATTTAGACCTTAAGGCCCTACTTAGATGTTGATATGAGAAAGAGTCCAAGGGTCATCACTTCCCAAGTAACTACAATTCCCACGTAACCCTTCCTTCAAAGCTTTCGCTCATTAGGTATTTGTTTATAGTGAGTTAGAATGCCAAGGTATTCTAGCCGTACTCACTTTGGGTCGTTCCCTTCTCATGATTGTCACTTGCTTGCAAAAGAAAGCAAATGGTCGGGAAGGCAGGCCCTCTAAAGGTAATTGTAAAGCAGAAAATCAAACCCTAGGTGTTCCCCCACTCCAAGGAGAGAGAAAGGAGGTCACTAGGGTTGACGGTTTTCACTTAGGAGAGACTTTACATTCAAAAGAGGGGTTGAAACTCACAAGATCCAATCCCACACAATGCAAGATTGAATTCTAAATGAGTTTCAAAGGTTGAGATAGCAAGGATACCCTCTTTTGTAAAGAATGTAGGTAAAAGGATTGAACTAGGAGTGTATGTAAAAGTAAGAAAGATTCACTTGTAGACGGAGATAGGGACATGAGATGAAGCTATGGACCTGAAATTAGCAGTAAAATGCTGAGACGATGCTGTCCTGCAAGTTTGAGCGAAAGTTGACAGGACAATGGTGCCCAGAGTGCACACGGTCCTCCGAAAAATCCATGAAACGAAGGGGGATCTATTCATCTCTGCACAAGGATTCCAGATCTTCAATTACAGCCACGTACCTGCAACCTTGTTGTAAGAATGTTTGTATTCTTACATGCGAAGGTGTAATGATGTTGTATGTTATATGTTGTAGGTGATCTCCTCTTCAATGGTTGAATCCTTGTCTTGAATGCAACACCTATCCTTGAATGGAGACTTAGAATGCTCAATTGCTTGAAGGGATGCTTGAATGCTTGAATGTTTGAATATTTGCCTATCGTTTCCGCGTCTTGCACTTGTTTACTTACTTACTACTCTTTCTAGGAGGGGAAAAGTAGTTTATATACTTGTCAATTAGGGTTAGGAGACTGATTTTTCTAACCTTAGGCCGACCTAGGAACATTATTTTCCAAATTGCAAACTTGAAGACCCGATGCCCAACAAGAGACCAGGCCCAAAATAGGGCCAAGGACCAGGGCGCTGGGCACCATGGTCTTGAGGGACTAGAGCGCTAGGCGCCATGGTCATGAAGGACCAAGGCACTGGGCGCCATGGTCCTGAGGGACCAGAGTGCTAGGCACCATGGTCCCACCTCCCGGGACAACAAGGTGCAAGGAGGATCAGGCCAAGGTGCAGAAAGGTGCAGTTTTTGATGTCGCAAATAGGTTTCGGGGTCTCCATTCAGGTTCAACGTTACGCCGCCATCGTGAAGACCCAAATGTAGTCGAAATTGCAAGTGTCACAATTTTAGGATGCTACATTTAGCCCCCACTTTAGCGGGAGTATAAGCGCACGCCCATACGTCCGGTAAAGTACAAGGAAACAACATTGAAAGACTTTCACCACATCAAGGAGGCAAGATACACCAAGCCCCCAGTGAACTAAGGATCTTACGACTTTGATTGACAAAGTAAAAGGGAAGATCATGAGGGAGAACCATGATTGTCAGTAGTAAGGCTCCCTCACTATGAGTCATGCAAGAAAAATACCAAAAATTTTCAAGGCAAAGCTAAATTCGCCAAGAAATTTTCAAGTATCTTGAAGAGATATGAATGGAGTGTATGCTCCCTTCATTAAAGTGATCGCACATGCCTCATCGAGGGTGATTGCTTTAAGGTAGTGATACATATAAGAAATGAGAAGGGAAAGGAGCACGTTATCACAAGGATTTAGCCCCCAAGTGTGAGATAAGCCCAAGGATAATAGACACAAACACAAAGCATGAGGTGACTTCGCTTTCCTTGGGGTCAGTATGCTGTATGATAATTCATGTTTATCATATGTATGTATGCATAATCGTTCTTCATTCCCCAATCAAGGAAAGTCACCTAGAAGAAGGGAACACATGTGTCTTTTGAGTCAACATGGGAGAGACCAAAAGAGATCTCAATGCTTTGCATCATCCTCAAGTAGACAAAACTAAGGACAACAAATAGAAGAATGAGAATAACACATAGAAGAAGTAACAAAAGAGATCAAGAGAGGAGGAGAGAGTCTGCTATGCTAATGAAACTAGTCTAGCACGTCATCCACCCCCCGATCTTGCTGATCGGTATTTCAGGAAGGCAGGAAACACGCTAGAGGAGGAACATCCAACACAGCAGATGGAGCTATCACAAGATCCAAACAAGGGCTATGTTCATGTTCCACGCCACATTGTTCTTGTCTAGGAGCTAGGATAAGTGCTTTAGAAAATTCGTTAGATAAATGGTTATCAACATCAACATATTCATATTCACTATCAGAAGAAAGAGGAGTAACATTTTCATCATGAATAACATTTTCATCTATATCATCATCAAGATTTATAAAAATATGATCTTTAACTCGCACAGGATCAAGACCATCATGCATCTTATGTTTAGGAGATTTTGGCTCAATTTTTGGCTAAGGAGAAAATGGAATAATACTAAATGAAGGTGTTTTTGGGGATTGCAAAGTTTGAGAAGCAGTTGCCTGAGCTCTAAGACGACACTTTCGTCAGTGTTCACGTGCAGAATGATTTCGTCTAGTCTTAGTAGGAAGTTGAGAAGATTGAGGAGGAGGAATGTTCTCATCCTTATCACTTGGGTGTTTAGGTTGTGGTCTCTTAGGTTGAATAATAGGAGAAGAGGAAGGTCTCTTCTCTCTATAAGAGGAAGGAGGAGGAACTACTCCATATAAAGGAGGAATATTTGGTTTAGGAAGGAGACCAAGTCCATCATGACGAGGAGGTATAGGTCTACCTTTAGAAAGTTTATTAGACATAGATGTAGTCACATCCATAGGGATGGGTTGGGAATCTTCTTGAGGAAAGACATTAGTTTTATCTTTCAAGGGAAGGACTGCCTTCTCAAGAATGATAGGAATATCAAGTTTGGGTGTTCTAGGTTCACTTAGAGATAGGATCATATCTTTTTTCCACTTTTGATAAGATTTGAAAAGATGATCACTTCGCGGTGGAAGAGATTGAAATTGTTTAGGCCAAAAATAATCAATAGGAACACTAGAAGTTCTTTCAGCTGGTTTAAAGAGACTATGATTGACAGTAACAACTTCACCATTATGGGGAAATTTCAAACACTTGTGAATAGGAGAAGCAATAGCTTTCATGGAAGATAGCCAAGGATAGCCTAGCTTCACATGAAATTGTTCGGATGATGGAATAATAGCAAAGCTCACATCAAGGGATTTGTTATGGACCTCAATAGGTAATGTAATAGAACCAATTGCAGGAGAAGAAATTGCATCAAATAATTTCACAACCACATTTGTTTTGTCATAGATCACTTGATTCAATTGCAAAGTAAAAAGAAATTCTTCAGTAATGACATTAACCATACAAGAAGGATCAATAAGCACTCCACGGCAAGGTGTATTCTTGACTTTTGCAACTATATATAAAGGACCATCAGGTGCCTTGATAGTTTCACTGGAATCAAATGTGATGGAAGGCTCTTTAGGGATTTTCTACTGCTCCACAAAGTTAATCACATTCGGAGTCATAGACACAAGACTATCAGGTGAGAAAGAGGAATCATTAGTCTCAATCACATTAGAGGTATGAGAAGGTAATGGATCAGTAAAAATCTTAAGATTTTGGTTAGGAGGAGCTACAGATGTGTTGCCTTTATCATTCACACCTGAAACAGAGATAGTATTATTATCAATCAAATCTTGAATTTTACCCTTTAAAGCAAAACATTTTTTAGTATCATGCCCAGGTTGACGATGAAATTGACAAAAAGATTTGTTATCAAAATAGGGTGAATTAATCTTTGCAGGATCTATTTTCCTTATAGGAGGAAGAGTAAGCACATTTTGTTCCAATAACTTATTCATAATACTATGCAATGATTCATTCAAAGGAGTAAACTTTCTTTCTTTCTTGAAAAACTTAGAAATAGGAGGCACACCTGATGCTGCATTCACATTGTTGTTGATGGTGTTTTCATTGAACTTAATGAACTCTCTGTTCAGTTTAAACTTCCCAAATGGTTGTTGACTACTATCACCCTTATCACTCGGAGCCATAGGATTTGCTTATTGCATTTGACTCACAGTCAGTTGATAATTGTGAAGAGTTGCGCACAACTGTTGGAAAGAAGTAAACTCAAAAAATAGAAGTTTTTCTCTAATATCTTTTTGTAAATTAGAAATAAAGATTCTTTGAATATCATTGTTAGGTACTGGAAAAGAAATTTGAGCATACAAATGCTTATATCTACCAATGAAATCAGTCACTTTTTCTTTAACACGTTGTTTACAATGCATTAAATCAATCAAAGTAACTTTAGGACTTATATTGTTTTGAAATTGTTGAATAAAAGCATTTGCAAGTTGTTGGAAAGAAGTAATAGAATAGGAAGGCAACGAGCAATACCATTGTAGAGCTTTATCTCTTAATGTTCTAGTAAACAGTTTTGCAAGCAACCTTTGGTCATGAGCAAAATCAATACATATTGTTTGAAAAGTCTTAACATGTGTTAGAGGATCACCCTTACCATTATAAAGCTCCAATTGTAGGATTTCAACATGCTTAGGGGGGGTAGCTCAAACAATGTCAAGAGAAAGTGGGCTCGCAACATCAAATGTGGGCACACTAAACTTAGATTGATTCATAGAGGCAATTTGTTGCTATAAAGAAGAGAGTTTGTGCAAGATTGTTAATGGTCGCTTCAGTCGAAGATTTCATATTAGACATGTTAGATTGTGATGGAGGTATTATGTTATTGAAAGAAGGTATTGATTAAGAGTACGGTGGTGGGACACTATGATAGTAAGTCATAGGAGATGATTGGAAAGAAGGAACACTACAAGGAGGAATGGAAGGGTTAAATGAATTGCCCCCTTGCGTCATGTTCATTTGTGGGGATATAATAGGAACACTCATTGAAGGAATGAATGAAGAAGTAGGATTGCCCCCATGACTGGTGATCACAGGTGGAATGTTTTGTATTGAAGTAGTCATTATGTTTGATGTAAAAGTAGGTATACTAGCAATAGAAGTTGTCAAAGGGGTAGAATGATTGACTTGAGTAGGAGGTTGTGTATAACCTAAAGTTTTGGCACAACTCTTCATAGGCATCACATTCAAATCCACAATGTGTGCAATACCACGCAAAATATCAATTCCATTCTTATCACTTTGAACCATACGTTTTAGACCCTTAATCAATGAAAGAGCTTCGCTATCGGGGTATTCTTGAGACATCCATTGCTGAAAATCATCAAATTGGTTATCCAATTTTGAAAGTTGTTCTACAGAAACCTCATGGAGAGCTTCTTCATCATTAAGAGGATTAGAGGAATTACCCGTGTCCTCATTAAAAAGGCCATTCAAATTAGGTTCCATCTCCTAGGTAATTAAACCTTGGAAGGACTTAATTCTAAGGCTTCATCTAATGGGAATAGTGTAAGTAGGGCTTATTGTTGTAAAACTCATGCACAACTTCCAAGAAAGGTAGACACAATTGAAAATTAGGTCCAAGGGGGTAGCACTTAATTTTAATTGTTATCTTGAAATTTGAGATCTTGAATTTTGAATTTATTTTCAAATTTAGAGGTAGCAAATTTCAATAAAATTAGCCAATCTCCTAGATTTAAGCTGTTAAATGCAATCATGACAATCTCTCGAAGTTTCAGAAAAAATGTCGGGGACCGTGGCGAACGGAGTGCACACGGTCCTCGCAACTTTTTTCAAAATTTTCAGGGATGCAAGTTATGGTGATTTTAAAGCTAATCTGAAAAAATTGAGTGATTTTACGATCTGTAGATAGGCCAAATTAAAGTTGCAATCTCAAAATTGAATCCTACCAAGATTGTTGAAAAATGCAAAATTTGAATTTTGAAAAAGAGAGGGAAACTGAAATTTTGAATTTTATGATTTTAGAGGAAATACTGAAAGCAATGCAAGCTTTGAAATTTAAAAGTTGACTCGATTTCATGCAAACATTCAAATTTGAAAGCAGAAATCAAAGTTGTTGCAATTAAACACTTAATTTCAACAGTCACAAACTGCAAGAATTTGAATAAAGTACTGAAATTTCGAATGAATGCCAACACACTTTTCAGATTTAGGACTGTAAGAAACACAATTTTAACACAAAATTTCAATTTCAACAATTTTTGAATGATTATAAGCCTTAATCCAAGCAGTCACTAGACCAATTTTGACTTTAATTTTGAAAGTGTTAGAATTGATGAAATCAGCCAAGATTTTGGATTCTAGCAGAAAAATGTAGTAAGATCTAGCTCCCGAAATTTCGAAAAAAATGTCGGGGATGATGGCGCTCGGGGTGCACACGGTCCTCGCAACTTTTTTCAAAATTTTCAGGGATGAGAGATATTGTGATTTTGTTGCGGAATCCAAAGTTACAGCCGATTTGGAGGTGTTTTGATCAGTGAAATCATTGGTTAAAGGTTGAATCAAGAGGGTTCTAAAAATTAGGGTTTTGACACTTAACCACTTAATTTTCAGAATTAGAGCACAAATATGAATTGACAATTTGCAATAGAAGGGTAGATCTGAAACAAGCATTAACAATTAAACATTTCACAAGCTCAATTACTAAAAAGAAAATTTAGGGTTTTTATGCAATTAACCTCTAAAATTTGCGAAAGATCAAACATGGAAATGTAATTAAGGAAGCAAATTTTTCAGATCTAATCATGAATAATCAGAATTAGGATGTTCACTTCGAGTTCACCAAAATGTAAAGCGGAAAATCGAACCCTAGGTGTTCCCCCACTCCAAGGAGAGAGAAAGGAGGTCACTAGGGTTGACGGTTTTCACTTAGGAGAGACTTTACATTCAAAAGAGGGGTTGAAACTCACAAGATCCAATCCCACACAATGCAAGATTGAATTCTAAATGAGTTTCAAGGGTTGAGATAGCAAGGATACCCTCTTTTGTAAAGAATGTAGGTAGAAGGATTGAACTAGGAGTGTATGTAAAAGTAAGAAATATTCGCTTGTAGATGGAGATAGGGACACGGGATGAAGCTACGGACCTGAAATTAGTAGTAAAATGTCGAGATGATGCTGTCCTGCAAGTTTGAGCGAAAGTTGATGGGACAATGGCGCCCGGAGTGCACACGGTCCTCCGAAAAATCTGCGAAATGAAGGGGGATCTGTTCGTCTCTGCACAAGGATTCCAGATCTTCAATTACAGCCATGTACCTGCAACCTTGTTGTAAGAATGTTTGTATTCTTACATGTGAAGGTGTAATGATGTTGTATGTTATATGTTGTAGGTGATCTCCTCTTCAATGGTTGAATCCTTTTCTTGAATGCAACACCTAGCCTTGAATGGAGACTTAGAATGCTCAATTGCTTGAAGGGATGCTTGAATGCTTGAATGTTTGAATGTTTGCCTATCGCTTCCACGTCTTGCACTTGCTTACTTACTTACTACTCTTTCTAGGAGGGGAAAAGTAGTTTATATACTTGTCAATTAGGGTTAGGAGACTGATTTTTCCAACCTTAGGCCGACCTAGGAACATTATTTTCCAAATTGCAAACTTGAAGACCCGATGCCCAACAAGAGACCGGGCCCAAAATAGGGCTAGGGACCAGGGCGCTGGGTGCCATGGTCCTGAGGGACCAGAGCGCTAGGCGCCATGGTCCCACCTCCCGGGACAACAAGGTGCAAGGAGGATCAGGCCAAGGTGTAGAAAGGTGCACTTTTTGATGTCGCGAATAGGTTTCAGGGTCTCCATTCAGGTTCAACATTGCACCACCATTGTGAAGACCCAAATGCAATCAAAATTGCAAGTGTCACAATTTTAAGATGCTACAGTAACAAACAATTCGAGCCATGAGAATGGTATCGAAGATCTGGATTTCTGATCACCCTAAGAAGGATGAGAGCATACTCTCCTACTCCAATGTCAAACTTGACAATCAAAGAAAACACACATTCATTCCATCCTATTTAGCAATAATACTAGGTGCCTAATTATGAATTACAAACACAAAGTTTAGTTGGAGAACAAGGCAACCTGCAAACCCACCATGTCAGAAGTTTAATTTTCTTAGTCTTTGTCTAGCGAACCTGCATACAATGTGTTAGTAGTTTCATTTGTTGTCTTTGTCATGTATAATGCCAAGGTGCTACATAGAGAATCAATACCAAAAACCAAAAAGAAGAAACATAATGCAAAACAAAGCAATTTGCAAGTAAAAACACTGCTTTTTACCTTTGTTTCTGGCCTTACACAGGCGCAGAATGTCTCACACAGGCATAGAACTCAGTAACACAGGCATAGAATGTAGTAACACAGGTGTAGATCCCTTTGACACAGGTGCAGAATTCCTTGACACAGGCGCAAAACTCTCCTACACAGGCACAGAAGTGCCCAGAAAGCCCTGTATTACCCTGTTTCTTGGGTTTTTCACCTTCAAACCAACTCAAAAGCACTCAAAAGCATGGTTAGGGGGTTAGTTCACATTGGGTTCACCAATTAATGTAGGATAGGAAATGTGGAAATCATCAAAGCAATAGGAAATTGGTCTAGCTCAATCACGAAAACTAAAATGCAGTGACAAGAATCCTAAAAACACTCAATAAAGACATGAAAACAAGACATCAATTCAAATGCAAACCATTGCAAACTTGAATGTCTCCTTCATGTGGCTCCATTGTCCTTCTTTCTCCTTCAAATACCTTTATTTGTGGATCTCACCTACTAGTGCATAAGCATGATATGAAAGCAAGTAGACAAGATGATAACGCAAGAATACTAGAAGCGTGATTGATTCAACCAGGGAATTTGATTGAAGAAATTCATCCAATTTATAGACAAATTGGAGAAAAGACAAGATTAGCATGAAATTGATATTAAAGGCAACTGATTTCAAAATGGCATAATTGAGTTGAAGGAAGAAGGTTATTGCACCTTCTATGTCATGAATTATGACATATTGCCAATGCAAAGGTTAGAAGACTAAAATCCTATGACATCTTGCTATGCCAATAGTATGACGCATGAGAAATTCATGCTTCCACCGAAGCACAAAAATAGGGAGAGACTAGAGAGAAATTAATTAGGTGGAAATTGAATTTGACAAATTAGAAAATAGGTGGAAATTAGGAATTAGGAAAATTAGAAAATTAGGAAATTAGGAATTAAGTGAATTAATTAACAATTTTTCATTTATTAATTTAATTCACAAAAGAGGGAGGAATTAATTAGCCAATTAAATGAATATTTAATTGCGATGAGAAGACTTAGGATAAATAAACTATTTAACCTAGAGGGAGAAATGACAAACAAGGTTAAATGAATAAATCATGAAACCCTAGAAGATGAATTAGAAATGCAAGGATGACAATTAGGTCTTGACAACAGATAATTGATGCAGGGTCGATTTGATCATGATTCAGACTAACAAAGGACCAATGTTGATAAATGATTGAGATTGGTTTGACAAAAATCAATGACAAATTGACCAAGATTGACAAGGAGATCAAATTGAAAAGCGCCAATTGACATGATTGAAGAGGACAAGGATCGATGATGAATCGATCACAAAAATGACAAGAGTGACAAGGACGAGGATCGACCAAAATCATGAATGGAGATTGTTATCGACAAGACCTAATTTGAAAGCGAGAAAAATGAGGAATGCAGAAGAAGGACTCGATGCTCGCAAATGATAAAGACCAAGTGCGCAACATAGGAGAAATGTTAATGCAATGCAAAAACCCTAAAATAAGGCAATGCGTAAATGTTAAAGTATGACTCCACAAGCATTGACCATTTTTAGATATCTACAATGATCAATTAAGCTTCCTGGATCACTAACACAAGTACAAAAAAATATAATGATACTTAAGATACTCCATACACCAAACCATGATCATAATGAACCAATCTGCAATCACCGGAACAGGAATATGTTGACATCAATGACAACATATCCTAGCAGCAACAATGTTCAACATCTTGATCATGAAGCTATCCTTGAACTCTACATCAAGTGACCAAAAATTAAAACACACAAATAAAGCCTCAATTGTCAACACTCTATCTCATATCTTTGCCATAGTCTCAAAATAACTCGCATATCATTTAAATACAACTCTTCTTCTCTTCTCTTCACTGAATTTTACACACTTCCTCTCACATTCTCTACTCTGTTGTTCCCACTCTCATAGTTCTTCTCACCTTCCACACTCAATTCAACCATATACACATTCCTTATATACGAGATAGGTAATCAAAGCTTGATCCAAGTTGGCCTGAAATAAAATATACCTTCTGGACAAAACACACACATGCTGATCCACTCTAGGAGAAATAAGGGACCAAAAAAATATTCCAAATATTTGATTCATTGATCCATAATCACCGAAACATAAAAAAAATCATATCTACATGTTGTGCATCCATTTAAGTAATTATTGGTCAAAACATAATCTCCAATGCAAATAAATCTAATCTGGATCTCCACACATTATGGTGAGACCCATAAAACATTGAACAATCTTCCACAACTCATATCTAGACCTAAGGATAGGTCTAACATAGAATATCACAACCAACTATGAACAATGTCACAAAATCCAGAGATCGCAAAGATATTTCCAGACCATAGAACTATCATATCCATGATATCAAAAATATATCCTAAGAAGATAACAATAATAAACAACATCAGCAACACTTTCTGAACTTGAACACTTCTAGAACAACCAATAGAACAACTACATCACCAACATAGAAAGATATCTCTATACCACATAATTTCTGAATGAATACCAATCTAGAACAACAAGTTTGACATCAATGACAACCATAGCAACACATACTTTCAACAATTATTATTGTAAACATAGTTGTTGTTGCACTAAAAGATTGACTTGTTAATGTTTGATACAACCATGAGACTTAATGAATTCATTGGAGGTGATTAATCCATGTCCCAAATTCAAGTGCTGCACTACACAACACAAGGAGACCAAGGGCACACACCTTGCAACAATCCCCCTAGCACAGGCGAGGGTTTTGAACCCATGACCCGGGCTCTGATACCACTTGTTAGAAACACAGTTGTCATTGCACCAAAATATTGACCTATTAATTCTCAATACAATCGCAAGACAATGAATTCACGAGAGGTGGTTAGGCCATGTACCAAACCCAAGCGTTTCATTGCACAACACAAGGAGACTAAGGGTGGACACCTTGTAATAGTACCCAACCTAGATGGCAATTTTGTTGTCATCATAGATGCTTTAGGAGAAGGTTTGGGTGGAGTGTTGATGCAAGATGGGCAAGTCATAGCCTATGAATTGAAGGGAAATTGAAGCTATACAAGAAAAATTATTGTTTGCATGGTTTGGAACTTATAGCTATAGTTTCTCATGCATTACAAATCTCAAGACACTACCTATTGGGAAAACCTTTTGAATTTTCAATTGATCATCATGGTTTAAATTATTTATTTATCCAACCAAATTTGAATGCTCAATAAAGAAGATGGCTAAAATTGATATCAAATTATGACTTTAATATTAATTATATCAAAGGAAAAGAAAATCGAGTTGCAAATGCCCTAATTAATAGGAGGCATATCTCCTCGGTGCTATCAATTCAAACTAATTTCAAGAGGCAAGTGTTGCAAAAATACAAGGGAGGCGAATTTAAAAGCACAAACCATACTTTTATAAAGGAAGTGGCCAACAAAACTAAATTGTTTAACTTTGACCATAAAAAAGTGGCATTTCTAATTTGAATTTCAAAATGATATAAGCCAATGAAATGTAGAAATATTCATGAAGTTTATGCCCATTATTTTTAATTTAAAAAAAAAATGATTTTTTTATATATTTAAAGGTACATTTTTTATTGCTAAAAAATATTGAAAATCAGGGGGTCCAGTTGGCATCACCATAAAAATTGAAAACAAACTTATTTTTCCTAATTTCAATTTTTCAAATAGATGACATAAATATGGAGTAAACAAAATTAAATTAAATTAAATTGATGGATACTTTTCTTGTAATAGAATTTTAAATTCCAACATAACTGAATTTAATAGTTTTCATTTGGCATCACTTTTTTTTTATTAAGTTTAGCATTATTAAAAAATGAATTATACCCTTTTGGAAATGACTCTCTCCTGTAGTGAAAAATGGTGCAGGAGCACCCCATCAAACCCTTCAAGATGATAATTCAGACTCTGAGAAGGGAGGATAAGACATTAAATATGTCTTTAGAATGTTTTGTATAGGTTTTCAACCATGCATTGTGTGTTTGTAATAATGAACCCCATCTTGTGACCCAAACTCCTATTTTGGAATTTCTATGAGCCAATTAGGAATTTTTGGACAATAGGGGTCAAATGTGTATGTTTTAGGAGGGGTGAGACTTGACCCAAGGCATTAGGAGGCAAAAGATGACATGTTGACAACTTTTTGCAAAAGTTGTCAATAGTTGTCATGAGCAACTTTTATGCACTTTTTGCATTTTGTTATTTGAAACTCCTCTAATGGCTTTAACCTCTTGGTTTTTGGTTGAGAGAAGTTGTGGAGTAATATATACACCTTGTGGATCCAATTCCCAAAGTGTGATTTTATGAAAAAGAGTTTTGATGCCAACAAACTAATAGAATTATGAGTTTTTCCTACAATTCTGGAGTTTTGGTCCATGGTACGGTATTGTACAGATTGGGACCCATTCTGAATGATGTGAATTGGTTGGAGAGGAGATTTAAATTTGTTTTTGATTTTATTTGAGGTTCTCATTGTGTTTTTTGCTCCTGATATTCAACGTTTTCTATAGGTGCCCAGAAAACCAAGGTTTACCTTGTTTTTTCCCTCCTCCATGGTCATATCTTGCACTTTATCAATCTGAGACCCATGGGATTTGGTGAAAGGAAATTATGGTCAGTTTATTCTAGGATTCCAAGAGTGTTTTTCAGCATGAGCAAGAGAGAGGTGTGTTTGGAGCGACCCTAGGTAGACATCTCTATGTGGCTACCTAGACCTTGGACAACAAAGTTATCTTTGTGTGTAATTGGTGATGATTCGAGGCATGTAACCTTGGAATCCCCTATGGCTCCCTACATTCCCATGGGATTGTAATTGGTCGGTTCATTCATCTTAGTATAGTTTCTTTACAAAAGAGGCCTAATTAGCCCTTTAGGATAGTCAACATCCTATCGACAAAGACCTTTATTTTCCAGACCTTGACCCTTCCTTTTGGGGATTTGTGTAGCTTCCAAAAGGGTACTTTAATCCATAATTTTTTTTCCAAGTTGTTTGGGAAAATTTGAACCTAAGGTCCCTTTACTCGCTAAATAGGGCTATAAGCAACTAGGCCTAATTGGGTGAGTTTCTTAAGGAATGGGCATGTATCCTTACAACTGGTGCTTTGTCTGACCTTGGGGAGTCTTGTATGACCCAAAACTAGTATGCAAATGTTTTGTAACCCTTGGAGGTATCATGGAATGTGTTGTAGCAAGATACCCCTAATTGAGTAGGCATAAGTCTTGAAGATGGTGAGAAGATTGAACTAATGTTGTAGAGCCTTGTCTTGATAGGATCCAATTCTTGTTTTGAGGGGTTAGTGTCATACATTTTGAGGTGTTTGGCAGCTCACAAGGAGGGCTCTGCATCAAGTGGTATCAGAGCTAGTAATGGATTTGGTAAGGAGATAGAGAATTGAGAAATGTCAGAGGGACAAGAAGAAGAGGTCCCTAGAGGACCAATCACCAACATGGAATTGGAAAAGATTATGAGAGAGCATGCTACTGCTTTCAAGGCAATGCAAAGGGAGCTAGAGAGGTTGAGAGGTAGAGTAGATGGGAAGGAAGATGGAGGCACTGGTAGTGGTGATGAAGGGGATGAGGATGAGATCCCTATGCCAGAGGAAGAGGTGATTCCTCCTAACTAGAGGCACTTCCTTAATGCCCTCAAATCCATGGAGAGGAGAACCATGGAGCAGAAGATTGATTTGCCAACTTTCACTGGGAAAATGGAACCAGATGTTGTGATGGATTGGATAGACTCCCTGTATAGTTTCTTTGAGTGTGAAGACATTCCAAGACACCATAAGGTGAGGATTGCTAAGTCCAAGTTGAAGGGATCAATCCTAACTTGGTGGAACTTTGTCCAAGAGGAAAGAGAGAAGGACAACAAGCCCAAGATTGTTTCTTGGAAGAGGATGGTTGCCTTAATCAAAGAGGCCTATGTACCCAAAGACTATGAAATATAACTCCATAAGAGGAGACAAAATCTCAAGAAGAAGGAGATGGATGTGAACTCATACATTGAGGAGTTCCAAAGGCTATGCATGAAGTCTAAAACAAAAGAGGAAGAGAGTGAGAAAGTTGCCCGATACCTGAATGGATTAAGGTACAACATTCAAGAAGAATTGAACCTTCTTAGCCTAGACACTGTTGGTAGATGCCATCAACTTGCTATCAAGGTGGAAGAGAAGATCAAAAGGAGACAAGAGCAAAATAATAAAGGAAGAGGAAGACAGCAGAGGGGTGGAAGAAATTTTTTTAGAAGTAAGGGAAATGGTTTTGGAAATCAAAGTGAAACCAGTCAAGAAGGCACTAAAGGAGAGAGTAGTTCCAATAACAATGGAGGATTCAATCAAAGAGGTAACTTCAGAGGAAGAAGAACACCATTTAGAGGGAGATCTCAAGGTAGAGGTCCGATCAGATGTTATAACTACAATCAAGAAGGACACATGGCCAATGGATGCCCAGATAAACCCACTATTTCCATGGGAGAAAGGAGAAGTAACTTGATCTTAGAAGCTAACTGCCAAAGTGTGGCAAGTGCAAACACATACCAAAGTGTCAATACCCTTGATAGCTATGGCTACCTTGAAAGAGGTGAAGCTTTGATGATCAAAAGAGAAATAACTACTATGAAGATGTCTGATAGAGAACCCCCACAGAGGAAGTCTCTATTCAAGACCACTTGCAAAGCGGGTGGAAAAGTATGCAAAGTCCTAATAGATTCTGGTTCAACTGAGAACTTTGTGTCTCTAGAGATGGTGAAGAAACTAAAGTTGAGGAGACTACCTCAACCTTGCCCCTACAAGGTCTCATGGCTCACACAAGGACAGCAAGTTGTTGTGGAAGAGTAGGGTTGGGGTAGAATTCTAGATTGGAACCTATAGAGATAGCTTGATGTTTGACATTGCAAATATGGATGCTTGCCATCTCCTATTTGGGAGACCATGGCAGTTTGATTTGAAGGCACAATATGATGGTGCTTGGAATACATATTCCATCATTAAGGATGGTAAGGTGATTGAGTTACTACCTTTAATGGAGGATGATGAGGAGACCAAACAAAAGGAGGCCAAGGTGTTGGTATTAGGAGGGAAGAAGTTCATGAAGAACATGGCAAATGAAGGCATGGTCTATTATGCCCTTATCCCTATTCCAATAGTAACAAAGGTGGAGAGGTCTAAAGACAAGAAAGAGGATAGATTAAGGTTGTTTGATCCTATAGTGTAGCAGCTACTAGACAAATACAAGGGTGTATAGACATAAACCATTGTATAGACCTTATACTTAGATCCACCTTGCCTAATAAAGCAACATACAAGCTCACAATGGATCAGAATGTTGAGATGGCAAAGCAGGTTGGAGAATTGTTGGAGTCCGGATTGATTGGCAAAATTTTGAGCCCATGTGTAGTCCCTCCAGTCTTGGCACCCAAAAAGGAAGGCACTTGGAGGCTTTGCACCGACTCAAGAGCTATAAAAAATATTACTATCAGGTATAGGTTTCCAATGCCTAGGATTGAAGATTTGTTAAATTGTTTGGGGGGTGCTAGATATTTTACAAAGGTTGACTTAAAGAGTGGCTATCATCAGATTAGGATTAGGTCGGGAGATGAGTGGAAGACTTCCTTTAAAACAAATGAGGGGTTGTATAAGTAGAAATTCGTGCCCTTTGTCTTATCCAATGCACCCAGTACCTTCATGAGGTTAATGAATGAAGTCTTGAGGGATTTCATAGGGAAATTTGTGATAGTCTACCTAGATGACATTCTAGTTTTCAGTCAAACCAAAGGAGAACAACTAAAACATGTAGACCTAGTCCTAAGAAGATTGTATGAAGAATAATTAATGATCAACTTGGAAAAGTGTTTCTTTATGCAGGAAGACATCATTTACTTGGTGTTTGTAATCTCATATGGTGAATTCAAGATGGATCAAGAAAAGGCGAGTGCCATATTGTCTTGGCCTACACCTAGGACAATGAATGATGTTAGAAGTTTCTATGGCTTAGCTACCTTCTACAGAGAAGTTTATAAGAGGATTTAGCCATATTTGTGCTCCTATGCTTGATACAATAAAGGAAGGACAAAAGTGATGGTTTAGTTGGACAAAAGAAGTAGATAACTCTTTTGAAACATTGAAGAGAAAAGTTGTTGAGCAGCCGGTCCTTGCCCTACTTGATTTCAACAAGATCTTCCAAGTGGAGTGTGATGCTAGTCACATGGCTATTGGAGCAGTGCTCAATCAATTGGGAAGATGTATTGCTTTCTTCAGTGAGAAGTTGAATGAATTAAAGAGGAGATATTCATATTATGACCTAGAGATGTATGCTCTAGTCCAATCCTTGAAAAAGTGGAGACACTACTTGCTACCAAAAGAATTCATAGTTTTCACAGAAAATCAGGCCCTTAGCTTTATAAATAGCCAAGAAAATTTGAATCACCGGCACATGAAGTGGGTAGAGACCCTAAAAGCTTTCACTTTCATCCTTAAGCACAAGAAATGAGTCAAGAATAAGGTGGTAGATTCTTTGAGCAAAAGGGTCCTAACTGCAAGTCAAATTCAGTTGGAGAGTGTTGGAATAGACTCTTTGAAAGCCATGTATGAGGGTGATGAAGGTTTTGGAGAGGCCTACAAGGTATGTGCTTCATTTGATGAATGGTTTCATGTTGAGTATTCTGAATTTTTGATTCAAAATGGATTGTTGTTTAAGAGTGCACAACTATGCATACCCAAATTCTCTATGAGATTGAATATAATTAAGGAGAAACATTGTGGAGCAATGGCATGCCACTTTGGTCTTGACAAGACACTAGATTTGGTAAAAAGACACTATTTTTGGCCCAAACTATAGGCAGATGCTAGGAGATTTGTGGAAACATGTGTGATCTGCCAAAAGGCAAAAGGAAAGTTCACCAATACAGGCTTATACCAGCCTTTACCCATACCTTCAAGACCATGGGAAAGCATAACTATGAATTTTGTTTTAGGATTGCCTAGGATAAGGAAAGGATATGATAGTATTTTTGTATTGGTGGATAGGTTTAGTAATATGGCACATTTATTTCCATGCAAAACCACTTGTGATGCTTCTTATGTAGCAGACTTGTTCTTTAAGGAGATTGTTTGGATACATGGTTTGCCTTTGACTATAGTCTCTAATAGGGCTGTAAAATTTATTGGTCACTTCTGGAGGACACTTTGGAAGAAGCTTGGTACAAATTTATCCTTCTCCTCAACCTACCATCCCCAAACAGATGGTCACTTGGGAGTCTGCTAAGGTGTTTGACTAGACAGTATGTAGAAAGGTGGGATAACATATTGTCTCAGGTAGAATTCTTCTACAATGATACAGTGAATAGGAGTAATGGTAAGTCACCTTTCCAGATTGTATATGGCATCCACCCAAGGGGTTTGATGGAGTTGAGAGAGATGAATCAAGAAGAAGCCATTAGTGTAGATAGAGAAACCTTTGCTACTGCCATAAAAGAAATCCATGACCAAGTTAAGACTCATCTTCAACAATCTACAAAGAAATATAAAGCTCATGCTAACAAAAAGAAGAGAGATGTTTAGTTTGATGTGGGAGACTTAATGTAGGTTCACTTGAAGAAGGAAATACTTCCAAAAGGTAGATACACAAAGCTGATGCAAAGAAATATTGGACCCTGCCAAATCTTGAAGAAATGTGGTCCAAATGCCTATGAAATTCAACTACCATCTGATCTTGGTTTTTCACCTATTTTTAATGTTTGTGACTTAACTCTTTATAAGTGTAGTGTTGGTGTAGGAGAAGACACAATTCAGGTTATTACTGATGATGACATTCCCAAACATGAACCACCAAAGTTGCATAAGGTTCTAGACACTAAGGTTGCAAAGCAAACCAGGAGAAAATTTTACATGGAGTATTTGGTGGTTTGGAAAGGACAACCTGATTCTAAAGCAGTCTGGATGATAGAGTAGTAGATCAAAGATCATGGTGCAGACCTGTAGACTCTCATCTCAAGTGGACTTGAGATTTCTTCTACCTGGGAGTCTGGTGTAGGAGCACCCCATCAATCCCTTCAAGATGATAATTCAGACTCTAAGAAGGGAGGATAAGGCATTAAATATGTCTTTAGAATGTTTTGTATAGGTTTTCAACCATGCATTGTGTGTTTGTAATAATGAACCCCATCTTGTGAGCCAAACTCCTATTTTGGCATTTCTATGAGCCAATTAGGAATTTTTGGACAATAGGGGATCAAATGTGTTGTTTTTAGTGTTTTAAGATGTTTTAGGAGGGGTGAGACTTGACCCAAGGCATTAGGAGGTGAAAGATGACATTTTGACAACTTTTGCAAAAGTTGTCAACAATTGTCATGAGCTTAGGAAATCAGAAATCATCAAAGCATATAATATTAATAATAGCTCAATCACAAAAACTCAAATGCAATGATCAATCCTAAACACACTCAATAAAGACATGAAAGCAAAATATTCATTCCATAAAGGCTAAGCAAACCAAATGCAGATCTAAATATCTCCTTCATGTGGCTCCATTGTCCTTCTTTCTTCTTCAAATAGCTTTTGTTTGTGGATCTCACCTTCAAGTGCATAAACCTAATGTGAAAGCAAGATTGACAATTAGTGCAAGAGTACTCAAAGCGTGATTGATTCGACAAAGTGATTATTAGATAATGTGATTAGGGGTTAGATTGAACAAATTCATCCAATTTATAGACAAATTGGAGAGATGGATCAAATTAGCATGATTCAATTCAAATAGAAATTGCAAATCAAAAATGTCAATTATGACAATTTATGACAAATTATGCACTTTCTATGCAAAATTTGATTGATTGATAATTCATGACAATTTATGACAAATTTCTATGTCAAAATTGATTGATTGTCAATTATGACAAATTATGACAAATTGACATGTCATTTCTGTTGGTGTAAATAAATATTCATTATGGATATTATTACACTTACTTAAGTTAACTTAGGATAATGCATTTCATAGTAGTTTGGATATGAGACACTTGGGTGTTTGTGTCACATTGGGATAGTGTGTGTAGGAGAAATTCCACCTTTTATGGTGTTGATCTTGTTATTACACTATCATATCCACTTATTGTGGAGTGATAATTCCACCTTCGGTGGGTGATCCACCTCATGTGGAATATTATATTATTTCTCCTACCTACCCACACCTATTTCCTACCTACCCTTGTTTCTCATTGAGCCACTTGTCATATTTGTGTGCTCATACATCCATATGGCCTTGCCTATATAAGCAGGTCTCTATTCATTGTATTGGTTAATCCAGTTGATCATTTTTATATTGATGAGAATACAGTTTGTTCTTGTCATTCTATTGTCTCTTTTATGCTTTTCATTGTGCCCTTGATCTTGGCAAAATCCAACAATTTCCATGAATTTAGGAGAGAAATAGGAGGAAATTGAAATTAGATGAATTAGAAATTAGAAAATTAGAAAAAGAGGGAAAATTAGGAAATAGGTAAATTAGGTGAATTAATTAATAATTTGTCATTTATTAATTAATTCACAAAAAGAGGAATAATTAGCCAATTAAATGAACATTTAATTGTGACAAGAAGACTTAGGATAAATAAATAAATTATTTAACCTAGAGGGAAAATGCCAAACAAGATTAAATGAATAAATCATAAAACCTTGGAAGATGAATTAGAAATGCAAAGACGACAATTAGGTCTTGACAAAGGATAGTTGATATCGATTCGATCATGATTTTGGATTCATAAATGATTTGATTGATAAATGCGCCAATTGACGAGGAACAATGACTAATTGATTCAAATTGACATGATTGAAGAGGATGACGATCGATGTCAAATCGATCGTAAAACAACGAGATTGACAAGTTGATAAGAGATTGACAAGATCGACCAAAATCATGATTAAAGATTGTTATCGACAAGACCAAATTTGAAAGTGAGATAGATGAAGAATGTAGAAGAATGACTCAATGCTCGCAAATGATAAAAACCAAGTGTGTGACATAGGAGAAATGTTAATGCGACGCAAAAACCTAAAATGAGGCAATGCGCAAATGTTAAAGTATGATCCCGCAAGCATTGACCATTTTTAGGTGTCTACATTTTGCCCCTCTTTGAGACAATGCAATTTTAAGTGTTGTTTCAAAGAACAGTAATGAAAATGCCTCAGACAATGACAATGACATATGCATGCCCCCTCGAGGAATTGGCCGGAAATATCTAGAAAAGAGGCCAATTGATCGATAAGAATGACAGAAGATGACAGGTTCGAACAGATCAAACAGACTACCAAGACTAATGGAAGAAATGTTAGTGAGAAGAAATTAGATAGAGGATAATTAGAGATGAAGGAAAACTTGCTTTCAGTAATGCACTTTGTAGGTGAGAAC
The DNA here is from genome assembly GCF_030272615.1 of Cryptomeria japonica. Taxonomy (NCBI): domain Eukaryota; kingdom Viridiplantae; phylum Streptophyta; class Pinopsida; order Cupressales; family Cupressaceae; genus Cryptomeria; species Cryptomeria japonica. The sequence continues at coordinate 361,657,866 of NC_081407.1, read as the reverse complement.
CTTTATTTTAATGTAGCAAAATGGATGCATAGCATCATGGCATTGAAGGCCAGAGCTGAAATGCAACCCTTTTTGTAAAAGACAGACACATCGTAGATAAACAACAATCACAACAAAAAAGAAAGGGACCATGAACCATCCTAGTCACTCTAAATCACTCAGTGACATCATCGAGCAACATAGGAACATGATCGAAAATAAATCAATAAATGATAAGACTCGCTAATTCCAACAAGTCAAACAAACATCTTGATCTTCATTGTCAAAAGTTGAAAGTGTTGATAGGACGATCATGCTGTCTGGTTTCAGGACATGCGCTACCCCGTCTAAGACAGGACACAGTCTGGTTTTGAGTATACCACACCCTGTATAAGACCCATGATAATGTGCCAAGGACAAATAAATTTGTGGTTGATTGATATGACAAGTGCGATCAGTTTGAATGTCTGGTTTGATTGAAAAAGTTTATCTATTTAAGCGTGATTTCATTAAAGTGCAGTGTTGGATTGCGTGTCATTAGATGTATACTCAGTGATCTATCTATGCACCAAGAGAATATTTATTGCGAAATGCTTGGTTTTGTTTTGCTTTTTCAAGACTTTACAATTTTTTTGTTCATTTTTTCAAGACTTTATTTGACTTTTTTTGGATTATTTCAAGATGTTATTCAATTTTTTTTTATTTTTTTCAGGACCTTATTTGATTTTTTTGGATTATTTCAGGACCTTATTCAATTTTTTTGATTTTTTTTTAGGACCTTATTTGATTTTTTTTGGTTTTGCCCCCAGTGTCTAGCAAGACGAGGAATATGACAAGTGAATAAATAGGCTTTCTGAAATGATGGTGGCTAGAGGGAAGACAAAAGCCTTTTATCATGGAGACAATACTGATGCAATTTTCAAGGGCTATTGCATGATGGGACAAGAGATTGGATATGAAAATGTAAAGCAGTGACATGGCATGAGGGACATGTCAAGAGGTTTTTGAAAAATATGTTTAAATTTTGCGTCTTTATGTCAAATCAAGATCAAGGATTGAAAAAAAGAGTGTATGGATAGTGATAAGATATGGATAGGATAAGAAAGACCAAGAATGGATAAGGGACATGGACTGAAGGTCGAGATTGGCTAAGGGATAATGGCAGAAAGTTGCAATAAGCTAGGCAATATGGATGAAAGGTTATAATAAGCAAATGGATAAATGACAAAAAGCTATGATGGACTAAAAGATGCAAACAAGATACATGATGCTCATGAAGATCCTCAGCCTTGTCAAGATCAAAGGTGGAAAGAAGAAATGGACATGAGGGACAATAAGATATGAAGGGTAATGACATGGTATGATAGGATAATGAAGGGCAATAGGATATGAAGGAGGAAACCTGCCCCCAAGTGTGGTGTGCAAGAAGTTCATAGATTCTACATGACACCTGTTTGCCAGGTTTTCATCATGGTACTTGCCCAAGGCGCCTGTTTGCCAGGTTTTCACCAGTGGATGAATTATTTTTCTTTACTTTTTTCTTTTCTTTTTCTTTTGTGTCTTTTTTTTCACTTTTTTTTTTTTTTTTGTCTTTTTTTCACTTTTTTTTTTTTGTATTTTTTTTCACTATTTCAATAGAAGATGGACACATGATAGGGGATGGAAAAAGGACTCAAGCATCTTATTGTTTGGATAGTAGCCTTGAAAAAAAAATGGAACATGACCTTTTAAAAGTATGCTCAAAGACGTTGGTAGGATAAGGACATGGAAAATAAGATGAAACTAAGGCGAGGATTTATGCAAAGGATGGGATCAAAGGGATCGAAGGATGGAAAATATGTATTGGATAATGGATATGGTTGGAAGAACTGTGCTCAAGTGGATGGAAATTTTGGCAAGATCGACATTGGCACACACCTTGAGGGGTGATGGACTGATGGAGGAAAGATGTATTTTGTATATTGAGATTTTGACGGAGGAAAGGCTTGGGATTTTGGGACATAAGGGCCCAAAATGGATGAAGAAGGTGACGGAGGAACAAATTTGAGAGGGTTGGATGGAGGAATATCAATTTTGGATGCCAAGTTGGATTTTCCTTTAGGATTTTGTGCTTCAAGGAGCTGCTTAGGGATCCACATGGTTTTTGATTTTTCATGCTTTTGTGGTTCCTTGGAGTGCATTGCTTGCACAAGGGATTTAGGAACCCATATATATTTTGACTTTGCTTTATTGTGCTCAGTGGACCTTTGTGTCCTTTTGGATATTTCTTTTTCTTTTTGGATCATATTTTTCTTTGTTTTGACATGTCGATTATATTGGACATTTTGATCCTTGAGTACATGTGGATTTCTAGACTTATTACTTTTACACTTGGCATCCAAATTGCTTGGAGGGGGAAAGGAATGCATGGATGGATATGAATGAAATGGACTTCTTTTGGATGGATGAAATTTACTCAAGGATGTGTGCCTTTGCTGACCTTGCATAGAGGAGGAAGGGATATAAGGACCTAAGATGGATGGAAGGTGTGATGGGGAAGGGATATGTTTTGATTTTGATGGAGGGATACCAACGTCTTGAGAGTGAGTTGTGTAGACATGACCCTGAAGATCTTCTTTGATATGGAGGGGTTCTTTCTCATGAAGGTCTACTCCTTTTCCTTTATGAATATCTTGACTTGTAGGATACTCTTTTCTTTGGGAAGAAGACGTGAGTCCATTATGAGGTGGATATGATATGAGAGAAATGATGAGATCTTGAAGTGGATCGGATTGCACCAAAGTGGAAGAACCCATTATGCATGTCGAGGGTTCATGAGCATCTTGCACTGAAATGTTAGAATCATGAGGGAGATTAGGATCATGAGGGGGACTAGGATTGTGTAGTGGACATTGTTTAATGACAGGCTCTTCAAGAGATGGAATGGAAGAAATAATGGGATCATCAAAAGAAATGATATCTTGGAGTGTATATGGAGCATTAGGACAAGGAGATGGAGGAACAAGTGGATCTTGTGGAGGATCTGAAGGAATAATTTGATCTTGATAAGGAGGAAGATCATTGGAATCCTCTTTAAAGGTGCTTTGCTCTTGACTTTCAATGGGATCATCATAAAGGATGGAAAAGATATCTTGATCTTTCTCAGGAAGTCGAATGTCAATGGGATTTGAAAGGACATTGTGTTCATGAAATGGAAGGGGATCGTTTGGGATTGGATGGACTAGGATATCTTGATCTTGCTCGGGGAATGGAGTGTTAATAGGACTTTGGATAGGATGGACAAGAATAGGGGAATCATCGTGAGTGTCTAGGAATATGGGGTCTTGGTCAACAATTGGATGGGATGATAAGGTTTCAGGATCTTGATCTTGATCTATTTCAAGACATGTTTCTTCATGCTCTAAATTATCCTCTTGACATGGGGTTGGACTTTGGATATGCATGGAGGATTTTGACAAGGAATCAATGTTTTGGCATGAAGGAAATGCACTTTGAACATTTGTGATGGATTCTGGCAAGGAATCAATGCTTGAACACGAGGAAGAGGGACTTCGAATGGGGTCCTCTAAAACAGGTAATGGCAATAAAGTGCATGGTGGCATTGGGTCTAGTATTTCTGAAACATGACAAGGATGTGCATCATGAATTGGATTATTTTGGCAATCAATTATGTATAGCTCTTGGGTAATCTCATCCTTGGGTGTATTGTTTGATGAGGACAATATGGAAGGTTCTTGTGAAACTTCTAGAGGTGTAGGGATAGATGCCACTGGAGAGTCAATTTGTTTGCGGGGAGATGAGGCATTGCTAGAGATAATTGTATGATCTTGATCTTCTTCAAAGAACTCACTTGGTAGGTTCCTTAAGAGCATTGCAATAAAGCCACCTTTCTTTCGAGGTTTTGACATAGTTGTATCTTGAATTTGAACTTGTTTGGAAAGAAGTTGGTTCTGGTCTGATGTCATGTTTTGATATTGGGCTTGGTTCAATTGTTCCGACATGTTTGAAACTTGGCTTGGTGTGGGCTGCAACCTTTGTTTTTGAATGTTTGGTTGTGGTTTTGACATTGATATGTTGATTGAACTTGTTGATATTCCACCATTGGTTGAACTATTTGTTGACATTGTATAGTTGGTTGGACATATTGTTGAAATTGGACCATTGATTGTGTCTGTTGGAAATGTTCGAGCTGTTGAAAAATTGGTTGTGATGGTTGAAAATCTGTTTGATAGTAAACACCTTCTTGTTCTTGTTGTGAAGGCACATAATGTTGAAATTGATGTTGTCTCTTTTCTTGAAATTGTTTCATCATCTCTATTTGGGAGAGGAGAGTTGGTATGTCTGATCGTTCAAGAAGAGATCTTACATCAATTGGCTCAATCTTTAGATTTCGACCTGGAAATTTTTGAAACATTTTGGACATTTGTGATCTATTCTTCGCAATGTTTTTCACTTTTTGTTCCAATATCTCATTTTCTTGAGCTAGCTTCTCCTCTAGTTTTTGTATTTGGAGACTTGTTTCATCATAAAAAGTTTGATCGATATTGCCTTGTTGTTGGGTTGGATAGAATTGTGATTGCATTGTCAGTTGATATGTCAAACTTTGTTGCATCATTGGTGCTTGGAACCTTGTTTCAATAGACATGTCACTATGCAAATGCAATACTTTTGGAATTTTCAAAGATAATGTATGATATGCAACTAAGTGCAAACTTAAATAGATGAAAATGCAATCTATGACAAGAATGCAACCTATGTTTTTGGTTGTTTTTGAAGATTTTGACAAACTTATGAATGCAAATCTAAGAGAGGGACCCTTGGGAAATTGGAATGATGTCTAGACCTCAAAGGACAAGATGACAATGTCTCCCCTATATGCTTGGATACTAAGCTAGGTTTGACGAAATGACATGGATGACAAAAGGACAAATGGTTTGATAAGGTCTAGACTTCCTAACAATGACTTAGGGTTTATCAAAGATTTGGATTACTCAAGTATGACAAAACCTAGTTTTGAGACTATATGCAAAAGGACAATTAATATGCAAATGACCCTAATATGATATGATAATGACTTAAGCCTAATGAAGAGACTTAAGGTATGTGAATATGAATGTATGACAATGGTATGACTTTAATGCAAGAGGACATATGCAAATGGATGACTCTTATTGATATGCAAAGGAGTATGACTTAGGTGAAATTTAACCTTGATAGTTAACAATGACTTTGCAAAATGTAAACCTAAGATGAACCTAAATCTAAGTGACATGCATGTTGAGACAAGATTTTGAACAATTTTTGACAACCATGTTTGAAGGTGTATTGAACTTTGTTGGATGAAATGTTCTTGTGTTTAGCCTTGTTTTGAATCAATTTGCCTTGTTTTTGAAATGAGATACAATTCAACTTTTGACAAGAAAAGAATACAAGATATTTCAACTTAGACTCAAGATGATCATGCTCATTCCCACATTTCTTATGGTAGGCAAGGACATTAGGTACTTGAGAGGTAGACTTGTTATGAGATTCAAGGAGAATACATAGATTCTTGACCCCACGGGCTCCCCTCCATGACACTCACTTCTCAAGGCAGCCAAGCATCAGTCCCCATGGAAATCTCCCCATGGCGAACTTAGTATCTCTTCCAAGTATCCGAACTTGTCCTTCTCAAGCAACTAGAAGAGTTTTTGGCCTCTAAAAACAAGGTGTTTAGTCAGGATTTCTGTTAAGCATTACTCCTTGATGTCATGCAAGCGTGATTGAGACATTAAGCCCATAAAGATGCCAAACAAATGTAGTCGTGCAAGCACGATTTAGACCATGAGGTCCTACTTAGATGTTGATATGAGAAAGAGTTCAAGGGTCATCACTTCCCAAGTAACTACAATTTACACGTAACCCTTCCTTCAAAGCTTTTGCCGATCAGGTATTTGTTTATAGTGAGTTAGAATGCCAAGGTATTCTAGCCATACTCACTTTGGGTCATTCCCTTCTCACAATTATCACTTGCTTGCAAAAGCAAATGGTCGGGAAGGCAGGCCCTCTAAAGGTGACACACAATCAAAGACATGAGCATGGTATCGAAGATCTGGATTTCTGATCACCCTAAGAAGGATGAGAGCATACTCTCCTACTCCAATGTCACACTCAACAATCAAAGCAAAAACAGGTTCATTCCAACCTATTTAGAAATCACTAGGTGCCTAAATATTAATTGCAAACACCAAGTTTAGTTGTTTCTCCAAGGCAACTTGCAAAACCCAAGTTAGAAGTTTGAGGTGTTTATTCTTTGACTATCGATTCTACATAACACATGTTAGTAGTTTCATTTGTTGTCTTTTCCATGCGTATGCCAAGATGTTGCATAGATAATTAGTACCAAAAGCCAAAAAACAGAAAACAGAATGCAAAAACAAAACAAATTTTTAAGCAAAACACTGTCTTTTTACCTCTATTCTGGATTTTACACAGGCACCGAACTCATGACATAGGCACAGAATGTATGACACAGGCATAGAATGTCTTCAACACAGACGTAGGATGCTCAACACAGGTGCAAGTTGTCTTACACAGGTGCAGAAGTCCCCAGAAAACCCTGCACTGCCCTGTTTTTGGGTTTTTTGACCTGCAAATCAACTCAAAAGCACTCAAAAACACAGTTAAGGGGTTAGATGGTTAGTGTTCACGTTGGGTTCACCAATTAATGTAGCTTAGGAAATCAGAAATCATCAAAGCATATAATATTAATAATAGCTCAATCACGAAAACTCAAATGCAATGATCAATCCTAAACACACTCAATAAAGACATGAAAGCAAAATATTCATTCCATAAAGGCTAAGCAAACCAAATGCAGATCTAAATATCTCCTTCATGTGGCTCCATTGTCCTTCTTTCTTCTTCAAATAGCTTTTGTTTGTGGATCTCACCTTCAAGTGCATAAACCTAATGTGAAAGCAAGATTGACAATTAGCGCAAGAGTACTCAAAGCATGATTGATTCGACAAAGTGATTATTAGATAATGTGATTAGGGGTTAGATTTAAGAAATTCATCCAATTTATAGACAAATTGGAGAGATGGATCAAATTAGCATGATTCAATTCAAATAGAAATTGCAAATCAAAAATGTCAATTACGACAATTTATGACAAATTATGCACTTTCTATGCAAAATTTGATTGATTGATAATTCATGACAATTTATGACAAATTTCTATGTCAAAATTGATTGATTGTCAATTATGACAAATTATGACAAATTGACATGTCATTTCCATGAATTTAGGAGAGAAATAGGAGGAAATTGAAATTAGATGAATTAGAAATTAGAAAATTAGAAAAAGAGGGAAAATTAGGAAATAGGTAAATTAGGTGAATTAATTAATAATTTGTCATTTATTAATTAATTCACAAAAAGAGGAATAATTAGCCAATTAAATGAACATTTAATTGTGACAAGAAGACTTAGGATAAATAAATAAATTATTTAACCTAGAGGGAAAATGCCAAACAAGATTAAATGAATAAATCATAAAACCTTGGAAGATGAATTAGAAATGCAAAGACGACAATTAGGTCTTGACAAAGGATAGTTGATATCGATTCGATCATGATTTTGGATTCATAAATGCACCAATTGATGAGGAACAATGACTAATTGATTCAAATTGACATGATTGAAGAGGATGACGATTGATGTCAAATCAATCGTAAAATGACGAGATTGACAAGTTGATAAGAGATTGACAAGATCGACCAAAATCATGATTAAAGATTGTTATCGACAAGACCAAATTCGAAAGCAAGACAGATGAAGAATGTAGAAGAATGACTCGATGCTCGCAAATGATAAAAACCAAGTGTGTGACATAGGAGAAATGTTAATGCAACGCAAAAACCTAAAACGAGGCAATGCACAAATGTTAAAGTATGATCCCGCAAGCGTTGACCATTTTTAGGTGTCTACAGTCAACAATTGTCATGAGCAACTTTTATGCACTTTTTGCATTTTGTTATTTGAAACTCCTCCAATGGCTCCAACCTCTTGCTTTTCAGTTGAGAGAATTTGTGGAATAGTATATAGACCTTGTGGATCCAATTCCCAAAGTGTGATTGTACGAAGAAGATTTTTGATGCCAACAAACTAATAGAATTCTGAGTTTTTCCTGCAATTATGGAGTTTTGGTTCATGGTACGATACTGTACAGATTGGGACCCATTTCCAATGATGTGAATTTTTTGGAGAGGAGATTTAATTTTTTTTTCCTTTGATTTTAAGTTCTAGTTGTGTGTGTTGCTCCTGATATTCAACTTTTGCTGTAGGTGCCCAAAAACCAGGGTTACCTTAGGTTTTTCCTCCTCCATAGCCATATCTTGCACTTCATCAATCTGAGACCCATGGGATTTGGTGAAAGGAAAGTATGGTCAATGTATTATAGGATTCCAAGAGTGTTTTGCAAGAGGAGAAAGAGAGAGGTGTGTTTGGAGCGACCCTATGTATACATCTCTATGTGGCTACTTAGACCTTGAACAACAAAGTTACCTTTGTGTGTAATTGGCGATGATTCCAAGAGTGTAACCCTATAATACCCTATGGTTTATGGTTCCCTAAATTCCCATGGGATTGTAATTGACCGGTTCATTCATCTTAGTATAGTTGCTTCACAAAAGAGGCCTAATTAGCCCTTCAAGACATTCAACATCCTGTCGGAAAAGACCTTTATTTTCTAGACCTTGACCCTTCCTTTTGGGGATTGTGTAACTTCCAAAAGGGTACTTGAATCCATTATTTTTTTCTAGGGTGTTTGGGAAAATTTGAAACTAAAGTCCCTTTACTCGCTAAATAGGGCTACAAGCAACTAGGCCTAATTGGGTGAATTTCTTAAGGAATGGGCATGTATCCTTACAACCAGTGCTTTTTCTGACCTTGGGGAGTCTTGTATGACCCAAAACTAGTATAGAAATGGTTTATAACCCTTGGAGGTATCATGGAATGTGTTGTAGCAAGATACCCCTAATTGAGTAGGCATAAGTCTTGAAGATGGTGAGAAGATTGAATTAATGTTGTAGAGCCTTGTCTTGATAGGATCCCATTCTTGTTTTGAGGGGTCAATGTCATACATTTTGAGGTGTTTGGCAGGTCACAAGGAGGGTTCTGCATCAAAAAATATATTTTGTAAAATATTTTAATATGATTTTAGTATTTAAAAAAAAAAATCAAATCAGCCTATTCTTAAATGTTAAAAACCTACTTGTAATATTTAATACTTAAGACAAATTAAAATTAATCAAAACATTAAAAAATTATATGTCTAGATTCTTGACTCTGAGCTCTACAAAAGGGTATTTTTAGATATTTGAAAAAAATATTTTGATTGTAAAAAAATATGGCAGAATTGAAAAGTTTTAGAATTCACTAAATAATGATGATGTGGCTACCACTTAGGATGTTAGATAAATGGTTTTGGCTGAAACCATATATTAAAATTTTTGATCCACAAAATTCTACACAAAAATTTGAAGAAATATTTTTTATAGAAAAGAGTTTTAGTCAAAACTGTTTCGATAAAAATAGTTTATGTTGCCACTTTGGTGCCACATGTTTGCCATGTAGTTTCGCCCAAAACACTTCCAGCTGAATCATTTTTGATTGAAATTGTCTAATTGGCCTGAAATGTGACACAAGTTTGTGCTCTTACCATATGAGAAAGTCAAGAAAGCACTCTTGCATAATCCATAGGACCCAACATATGAAATATTTTATTTTGAACAAAATAGATTATAAAGGTTTAAGGGAAGAAGCCATGTACATAACTCTAAGGAATAAAGGAATTCGGTAGGGAAGGAAGTTCATACAGTGCATATTTTGGACTTCCTAGAGTAACTAAATTGATGGCTAATGTCAAACCATTATATTTATAGAAAGGATGAAAAGGGATATTGCATGATGCTTAGAATGTTAAAGAGTAAAGGCAGAGCATCATCACCCTGCAAGACTGTTGTATCCTCATGAAGTTCTAGAAAGGAAGCGACAAGTCATTAGTATGAATTTTGTACAAGGTCTCCCAATGTTAAAGAACAATTATAATGACATTTCTGGTAGTAGTAGATAAGCTTACAAAGGTAGCTCATTTTATTCCAGGGAATTTAAATGGTGGAGCTCATGTTATAGCATGAAAGTTTATTCAAGAGGTATTTAGGTTACACGAAGTTCTTAAAAATATTATTTTTGATAGGGATACTCATGTGACATCTAGGTTTTGGCAAACCTTGTTTTCTTTTCTTGGGACATAGTTTAACATCAGTTCAACATATCATTCAAAAAAAGATAGTCAAACTGAAAGAGTGAACCAAGTGTTAAAATATTTGTTGAGGATGTGTTTGTATGGATTAATGATACAAGTGGGAAGATTACTTACCCTTAGTATGATTTGCATATAAAAACACTTATCATTATCCAATTAAAATGGCTCTATTTGATGCATCGTATGGTAGGAAGGCTCAAACTCCTATAAATTGGGATAAGCTTGGCGATATGATAAGTCTTGGACCTGACATGCTTTCATAAATGGATGAGAAAGATGGTATAATTAAGAAGAGGCTAGCAAAAGCTAATAATTGATAAAAGAGATGTAGATTCCAAGCAGGTACCTAGATATTTCTTAGTGGGGGAAAAATTCTTGTTAAGGGTTAAACCTTATAAGAGGTCCATAAAGTTTCAAAATTCATCCAAACTAGCTCTGCATTTCGTAGGTCCTTTTGAGGTTCTCGAAGAAGTCAACCTCATTTCTTATAGAATAGATTTGCCGCTAGCTCTTGTCAGGATGCATAATGTCTTTCATGTGTCATATCTTAAGAGTACATGCTAGGAGATAACCATGTTATAGATTGGAATTCTTTACAGGTACAAGACCCAAGAGTGGTGAGTACTTAGAACATGGAAGCTCCACTTGCGTAATAGAGAGATTCTACAATGCAAGGTCTAGTTGGATGAGTATGTAGAAGATTCTACTAGTTGGGATGACTATGAAGAGATGAAGCAAAAATTCCCTCATCTTTTTGTAAGACCCTATTCAACTGCACTTAATTCTTAGTTTACTTGGTTTTGCATTTTGTCAAACAATTGGCAGGCTAACATTGAAGTTTTTCTTTTTCTTTCTTTCTATAGTTTTTCTGTGGTTTTGTTGCCCTTGTTGCGTTTTAATGTAGATGGGTTTTCTTTCAAAGGAATTCTCAACATTCTAGAAACAATACATTGACATACATGAACATTTTTATTCTTTCATTATGCACCAAAAATGAAAAATTACAAAGAACTAGACCACTTAATTTTCTTTCCAGAATTTGTCATCCTCTAATGCACAATGCTTACAAGTTTCAAGAATAATCTTAAATGTAATGAGGAAATCAAGTTTCAAATATAGAACCAGTAATAGAGGACCTGGTTGATATTCTAATTCAAGAGATTCCAACCAGCTATGGAGTTGTCTCAGTCATTGCCATACATCCCCCAACAACATTCCTCATGCCCAACTCAGTTCAAAAATTACATATAAGGACCCACAACCAACAACTACATTTACATACTCCTACCACATCCAATCAACATACAATGTAGCCATCCCAAAGAAAATGGTTTCAGTTAAGTCTGCAACTCGAATACTAAAATCTCTGACAACTGTTAATCTCTGTGTATAAAATTGTTTGGTGGGGGTCTTAGGATATAAAATCATATTTGAACCCCTTCAACAAAGCACCTAGCCAAGATAGAAGTTGCACCCCTATCAATAAAATGTCTTATGCCCATCCAAAAATGGTAACTCATGACCCATATAGAATGAGATTGCTACGCTTAGCCAAGGATGTGAAATGCATCCAATCTAATAAGGTCTTTCACACCCAGCAATGGTAACGCAAACACCCAACCAAATAATATGCTACACCCACAGTGGTGTAAATTCCACAACCGATAGAAAATAAGAACAATTTGTAATCAAATACTTCCAAACTCAAACTCTTGTGACTGTTATTGTTATGCCCAGTATTGTATTTCTCTCATTACATCCAACTGGCAAATGCACACTCCAATGAGATATTGTAAGTGATTGAAGGTATTTCCATTGATGGCAACCTTACAATCATATGATACCGGTAGGCACCAACACCAACAGACTCTACACCAGCATACAAATCATTGACACTGAAAAGAAAGATTACCGACACCCTGGCCAACAGGAATTTTGTATAAATGTATTTTGTATTTAATTGTAAAAACTTTTGTAAGCCAACTTGGCAGATTGTAATATGACTCATATAAGTATGAGATCATTATAGATCATTTAGTAGAGGAATGGATAAAAGGATTAATGTAGACCTAATATGCGAATTGTAAGGCAGATATTGAATAAGGGTTTATGTATATTGTAGAGCTTAAACCGGTACTGAATCTGGCATAGTAGATGCTGATCTGAAGCAATACAAGACATTGGATTTGTATAATCCATTTTTATAATTCAGTGAGACTTATTTTGTGACTGAGTGGTGAGCTCTAGGCACTTGGCCTTCTTGCATGTGCAGGCCCCTATTATAAACAATAATATTCCCTTATTAGCCAGTAAGAGAATATTGTGGATCACAAATCCCACCGAGGTTTTTCCCACATCAAGTTTCCTTGTTAAAATATTTTGTTATGGTGTGTCTCTTATGTTGTGGTTGTTGTTCTTATTTTTTGCATTATTTTTGGTTTACCGGTACATAGTTATGAAATGCTTTTCATGTTATAATTCAAGTAAATTCTAGTTATGAAATGCTTTTCATGTTATAATTCAAGTAAATTCTTATACCAGTCAGATACTGATTCACTCCCCTCTCAGTATCTTTGGGAATCCTAACTATTGGTATCAAATCCTGGTCCTCTATTTTCAAAATCCTAACAACTTGAGGAAGATCTTGACACCGGTAGAAATGGAAAACTTGAGAAAGCAATTGGAAATAGCTCTTTCAGACTATGATGTAGAAAAAGTGAAGAATATCAAACTTGAAGATGATCTGAAGGCTGCACAGGATATCATTCGAGGACTACAAGAAAATTTCACTATTGCAAGGAATAAGAGAAGAGAACTTTGTGAAAAGATGCATAATAATGATGATGAAAAGGAAACTCTTAATGATCTGGTAAACAAGCTAAGACAAGAAAATAGTATAATGAAGAATGAGATGTAAGATATGACTATGAGATTTTGTAAAGAAACTGAAAAATCAGAAGAAGAATGAAGAGGACTTGGCTAGAATAATGAATGATGCTGGAAATGAAAACACAAGACTTAGCCATGAAAATGATATGTTGAAGACAAACTTGATGGATACACAAAATGACACAAATGAACTCATGAAACCAAAGGAATCTTGGAGAGTGAATTGGCTGCTCCAAATCAACACAAGGAGAAATTCAAGAAAAGTTCATAAGAACTTGTTGACATGCTGAAGAATTTGAAACCTAATGGTGATACTAATGGCATTGGCTTTGAAGTTGGTGAAAGCTTCGGTACTGCAAACAATCATGATCATAGTAAATTGGTAAGACAACCTAATACTTACAAATTCAATGGGAAATGCTTTAACTATAACAAGTATGGTCATAGAGAAAATCAATGTAGATCTAGAAACTATCAGAACACTAATATACCCACCGGTCAATGTTCTAAATGCAACAAAGTTGGTCATAATTTAGAGAATTGCAGAATGAATGTAAGATGTTATGTTTGTGGAAGATTTGGACATTTATCTAATCAATGCAGAACACAAACTGGCATAGGATATGGGAAAGCTATTTAGAAAAACAATGTGACTTGTTATGCTTGTAACAAGATTGGACATATTGCAAAATTTTGTAGAAGCAAGACATCACCGGCAAATAACAAAGGACCCAACTTGAAAGGTAAAGAAAAAGTTGAAGAGGTAAAGCAAGAATTCTCAAAGAAATGGATCAGAAAGTTAGATCAGAATGTTGATGGGAATACTTCTCCACTGGTAGAATAGAGTATCACTCCACTGACAGGAGACTCTTCATCTAACTAAAGGAAAATCGTTTGGGGGTTTAGCAACTAATTGAAAAACATGCTAATATACCCTCGGTTGATGGTGATAAGTTGAATTACTTCTTTACTAGCAGATGAGTTAAGTTGTAACTTAACCGACAAGCATTAAATGTGGTAGTTGGAGAAAATAACATTATAAAGTAAGTTTTTTGGCTCCTTTTTCATTCACTGAGCATTCAAATCTTTGAGAGCACGAAAATTCCCAAGCGAACGCATCCTTAGCGAAAAAGTGAAGCAGTTCATCCAAGCACTCATCCTTAAGGTAGATTGAGGTATTTATAACTATGGCTTCCTCATCCACACTTGAATATATTGCAAACCCTACTATGATTGAAGTTATCAAGTGTCCTAGACCCGTATTCAAACTTGTTCCCGAAATTACGAAGAAGAATGATACCATAGGTGCATTTTCAAAAATACCTAAGGGAGTAGCTTATGCAGAGGATCCTAGGATATACATACATTGTCATATATAGGAATTAGGAGATGAAGAAATCAAGAACATGTATAGGACTGTGATTTGTGATGTAAATGTCAATATCAAACTAGAACACAAGGTAGTAGAAACCCTAGGTTTTGTGGATATTCTTAGCATTCCTAACTTTCCAGAAGATGTGATAAGAATAGTCCTAAGCAGAGTCCATGGAAAATTCTTTTAGTTTGATTCCATCCATAGGATCACCAAAGAAGCAGTTAGAGCAGTAACAGGCTTACCTTCCACTGGTAGCAGGCCTAATAGGACTAAAAGGGTCTCAAATGACACTGTGATGGACCTATCGACGCAACATTTGACAAGAGGTCTCTAAGAGTCAATGATGTAAAGGATATAAATGTTAGATTTGTCAGTATGATCCTTGGCTACAAGGCTACACATGCTAATAGGTTAAACTCAGTATCTAGCCTATGTATTAAAAGTGCATATGACATGGTGAACGACAATGCAAGAATAGATGTGTGTAAATGGCTTAAAGATGAATTGATAGACAATCTAAAGAAAATTAAAGGAGATAAGAAAGGAACTTTCAGATTTGGAAATTTGCTTGTATGTTTGATGTTGTACATTACTAAGGAAGTACCCTATATTGGTAGGAAATAATTTGGCTTTGATATACCGGCAGGAAAGCAACTATTGGACACATTAAACAACATGGGAGAAAACAGAGAGAAAAATATAAACGAACATTTTCAAGCACTGAAGGCTCGAATGAAGACAAGAATAAGGCTGTCTCAGGCAATTGTAGATAAATATTAAAAAGAAATATGTTTTGTAATTAAGAAAGATGAAATCTGGATGGAGGCAGTTGTCCCTAGGACTATCTAGGTAACTAAAATGGGATATAAAACAAATGATAGCATAATTGAAACTTATGGAAAATCCCTCCTTGAAGCACCAAAGGAACCATCTGAGAAAGTCTTTGGCAATGCAGAAACAATTGAGAGTGGCAACAGTCTAGGAAAAAAGTTAAGAAAGTTGAACAAACAGTGAGGAAGGGAACTACATATGCTAAAGCAATTAAGGAAGATGTATTGAAGCAAATTGGTATCAAGGAAAGTGAGCTAGAAGGACTTCAACTAGAAACTCATCTTTCACAGGTTGCAACTTCTTCTGACAGTGAGATACTGATGGTATTCAAAAGGGTATAAAGGAAAAAAAAACCCTCACCAGCATCCTCACCTACACCTCGGAGAACAAGACAAAAGCAACAGGCAGTGAGGCCTCTAGTTAAGAAGTTAACTTCAAAGAAGAAGAAGGTAAAACAAGATATTGCTCCACAAGACAAACTCCTAAGTGAAATAACAGAGGATGGTAAACTAAAAAAATATTAGCAAACTATATAACACACTTTCTGATGATGATAAAGAAAGTGTAGAGAATAGTGTAATCTTACACTTGGACATATAGATGAAATTTTTGATGGAAATTGTTGATGATATACCCAATGATTTATATAGGAGACTACAAGCTAGAAAGGTATCTATTGTTGAGCTAGACAAAAAGATAAAAATAGAAAAATTGCTTGCAGTTCACCTAGTGAACTCCATTGAAGAGATAGATCAATTAATTAGTGAGGCCAACTGAATAGTATTTTCAACCGGCCATTGACATGTAGCACTGATGGCAGGAAGAGTGAATAAAATTTCAGAAGAGATTGCGGATCAATGGGATATATTCTTTGTTACAAAAGAGGAACAAGAAGAACTTAAGTGACCTAAGACTATCAGAGTCTACCAAAAGGACAAGGATAAAGGGAAAGGTAAGGTAGGTGGACCTCTAAACCTAAAAATAATTCATAACTTACCCCCACCTCCTTCTGATACTCCACTGGTAGAAACCATTGACACTCAACCGACTACAGAGAGTATGGAGACTCCTCAAGAGGATACAAATATTGAGTCTGAAATATTGTATACTATGAATATAGACACCCAAGAGGTAAACATTGTGGTAGACAAAGAGACCATGAAGGATAAGAAGGAAGATGCAGCTACTGAGCCACCAGATGTAGATGTTGAGATTAAGGTTAGCACAAAAAAACATACTCAAACAAAGCAACTGACAGAGGACACTATTGGGAACCAATCAGAAGCACCGGTAGATAAAACTGAGAAACAATTAGGAAAACCAGAAATGGACAGTGCAGAGGTGAATACAGAGAAACTGACAGTGCATACTGAGACCACATCAAAAAAATTGGCATTTGAGAGCACAAAGAAACCCTCTGAGGCACAGATTGAGAAACAAGAACAAAAACAGGCTAAGGTACAGGTTCAAACCAAGACAGTGCCACCAGAAATAGCTGAAAAGCCTAAACCTTTGCTAGTAGAAATGCAAACACAAACTGACCTACTAGAGGTTGAAACAAGCAAATTTATTATTACAACTGGTAGCATGGAAATTGTGAAAACAGTTGGGCAGACATCTGGTACTTCAATGATAGAATTCAGACCAATGAACGTGACATAGGTATTATTGGATTCTATTAAGAAAATCACAAAGTGTAATGCACAATCCTATAAGGCTATTGATGACACAATTCCTATTCTTAAATTGATAGCACCCAATTGCATTTTGGACAATAAATATTCTTTAGGTCAACTAGACACATTGTCTAAAAACATCACCAGTAACATTTTGACAGTTGATCATATAAATGAAGACACACTCAAAGAGAGATTGAATAAGGAGAAAGAAAAATTCTTTGAGGAAATAGTGAAGAAGAATAAGGAACAAATGGAAACCTTATTACTGGCACTAGGAGAAACAATTTTGGAATTCAAGAAACTGTACAAAGATACCTGCAAAACTAATATTTTGACAAAAGACATAGATTCAGAGATCAACAAAGCACAAGAAGAAATTAACAATATCAACAAAGCACAAGAAGAAATTAACAATATTGCTGAAAATTTAATAGGAACATCAGATCCATTTTTGGAAAGTGAAAAGAACATTGCAGATCTTGAAGAGAAAATAGAGAAGTTAGAAAAAGACAAAGAAAAGATAAAGGTTAAAGCAAAGAATTTAAAATGCAAACTAGGTCCTAAACTAGATTACCTCATTTCTTTGAGAAAAGAAATTTTTGAGGCTCTGGTTCCCGGACTTAAGGCATCGGAAGAGAAAATGCACATACTCACTAGTACAACTCAGAGAACTGAAGTAGCATTAAAGGCCAACAAAAGGTTCAGCAATAGTCTAAATTTGGTATTGGCAGATCTTTTCCAGATTGTAACCCACTGGTTACAAGGATCTAGGTAGGAACCACACTCCACTAACAGTGAATGACAACCTTTGTCATTAATGTCAAAGGGGGAGTAGTGTAAATGAGAAAAATGATCAGAACAAAGACATCATTAGCTAAGGGGGAGCATACATTTTTGACAACACAGTTTTGGTAAGATATTTTGGCAGATTCTTTTTGGACAACATTTTTGGACACTTTTGGATTTTTCTCATGAGTGTTGCCATCAATGCCAAAGGGGGAGATTGTTGGCAAATGCACACTCCAATGAGATATTGTAGGTTATTGAAGGTATTGTCATTGATGGAAACCTTACAATCATATGATACCGGCAAGCACTGGCACTGATAGACTCTACATCAGCATACAGATCACCGACACCGAAAAGGAAGATTACTGGCACCCTAGCTGACAGGAATTTTGTATAAATGTATTTTGTATTTAATTGTAAAAAATTTTGTAAGCCGACTTGGTAGATTGTAATATGAGTCATATAAGTATGATATCATTGTAGATCATTTAGTAGAGGAATGGATAGAAGGATTAATGTAGACCTAATATGTGAATTGTAAGGCAAAAATTGAATAAGGGTTTATGTATATTGCAGAGCTTAAATTGGTACTGAATCTGGCATAGTAGATGCTAATCTGAAGAAGTACAAGACATTGGATTTATATAATCCATTTTTGTAAGTTGGCGAGACTTCTTTTGTAACTGAGCAGTGAGCTCTAGGCACTTGGCCTTCCTACATGTGCAGGCCCCTATTGCAAATAGTAATATTCCCTTATTGGCCAGTAAGCAAATATTGTGGGTCACAAATCCCACCGAGGTTTTTCCCACACCAGGTTTCCTCATTAAAATATTGTGTTCTGGTGTGTCTCTTATGTTGTGGTTGTTGTTCTTATTTGCTGCATTATTTTTGGTTTACCGGTACATAGTTTTGAAGTGCTTTTCATGTTATAATTCAAGTAAATTCTTATACCGATCAGATACTGATTCACCCCCCCCTCTCAATATCTTTGGGAATCCAAACAAAAGGAACCCCCAAATACACCCAACTATTACCAAATCAATTCTTTACTGTAAACACTGTTTGAACTACGACTACAAACTCATAAGCTATAGCTAAAGGAAATACTTGTATATTGCATTATCTTCCCAATTGTATTTTGTCAATAAACCAAAATCTCATCACCATTGTCACTCCCATGTTCATTTGATTTTAGAAACTCCCCAAACCTAGTCTTTCACAGGCATAGGAAATGTCACATCTAAGGGGTTTCATCCCCAAATGCCAAAAATTCTAGAAGTGAATCCAAGAAACTAATTTCCAAGAAAGCACAATTCCCCAAGATGTCCCAATATTCATTAAATGCTCATATTTATTACATAATTTGGGCACACATCCCAAGGCACCAACAATGTGGAATAAATGGAAGATAGAATAAAATAGTATTATCCCCTTATGTCTCCACAAATAAGGGGTATTTTTAATTTTTCCCCTTTAACATTAACTTCAACATTAAATAACCACTAAAGTTAAAAATTTAAATTTAACTTTAGGAACTTTTGATTTTTTTTGCCTAAATAATAAATGACCCCATTTAATTTGGAATCTAGGAGGATAATTAAGTGCACTAAAATAATGTCAACTAGAATTGCTCCAAAATTTACCAATCACTGAGCCATAACTAACTTACTATAAATAATTAGTTTCTAGGAAACTTGTCTAAACACCTCTGATTGGCCTACAACTGAGATTACCTAGGCCAAATCCATCAACGATCCTTGAATGGTCCTAATTATCCCTTAGGACCATGGAAAAAAAGGATAACAACAAATTGCTAGATAACTACTAAGAAGTGGACATTATAGTTCACCCCCCTTGAAATTGCTTGTCCTCAAGCAATCTCAACTCTGGATGTTGTAAGATATACTCCCCCTCCCAAGTAGCATCCTCTACCGACAAGATCTTCCACTTCATCAAATATTCCCTAATGATCGGCCCATCTCTATAAAGTACACTCCCTAGTCTCAAGAATGGCCTCAAGAACCAAAATAAGCTTCCCCTCATCATCAATAGGAGGTAAGTCTGCTGAAGGTATCACATTATGACCCAATGCCTTTTTGAGGCGTGACACATGAAAAACATTATGTACCTTACTGTTTGCTGGTAACTCAAGCTCATAAGCCACCTCACCAACCCTCTTGATAACTCTAAAAGGGCCATAATAACATGGCTTCAACTTCTCTTCACCACTCCTTTTGAGAGTGGGTTGTGGATAAGGTTGCAGCATAAGATAAACCATGTCACCCACCTTGAAAGATCTTTGCACTCTGTGTTGGTCTATATATTGCTTCTGCTAGTTCTGAGGCTTTTGCATGTTTTCCTTCAGTGATCTCATGATATCTTAATTCTCCTCTAAGAGATCCTTAGCCTTAGGTACTAAACTATCACTAAATAGCAAATCTAAGAAGCTCCAAGCCTCGTAATCATAAAGAGCCATAAAGGGTGACATTTGAATAGACATATGATAAGTGGTGTTACAAAAGTATTCTCCTAAATGTAACCATTTCACCCATGCCTTTTACTACCTTGCAATATAATTATGGAGGTATCCTTCCACCCACTTATTCATAGTCTTAGACTGCCCATATGTCTATGGGTGATAGCTAGTGCTTGGAGTAAGCTTTGTACCACACAAGTAGTGCAGGAGCACCTAGTTTTAGTGCATTTTCAAGATTTGGTGTGATGGTCCATATTTTGGATTATGTGTTTGAATAATGGAATTCTTAGGGGTCCACAAGTGTGTTTGATAGTCATTTGAAGGGTGATTGTCACCAAGGTTGTTTGTTTTCACAAATTTGGCCTATGAGCCCTTGTAAGCCTAAAATGGCACAAATTTGCATTATGATGTAAAACATCTTGTAAAGACTCATTAGGCATTAAGGAATGTAATTTTGAAGTTAGGGAGTCATTATAGGAGGTTTAGTTTGAGTAGAAAGGCATAAAATGCAAAAATGTACATATGAGCAAAAGTTGTCATTGTTGCTTGACAACTTTTTGCAACTTTTTGAGCAACTTTGAATTTTTTGAGAAAATCGGTGGTTAGGAAACCAATGAAGAGTTGGTTATGACAAAAATGGAATATAAAATTCTCTAAGAATTATTTTTAATGGGTTGGAACATTTGTGAGCAAGTTTGAATAGATTTTGAAGACAATTTCCAGATTTTACCTTGTATTTTCTCATTTTTGGAGCAGTAGTCCATACATAATGGATTGATCTTGCTACTATTATTTCATGGTGGTTTTGAGTATGATATTTAATTTCTTAGAAGGTGTTTATGTATTTCCTTAGTACAATTTTCAAGTGTGTTTACAAATTTGTATTTCTCTCGGCCTGAGCAAGGGTTCAAGAGCCCAACCATGGTTCCAACTTGAAATCCCTTGAGTTTTGCTCAATAAACCTTGGGATTCAAGTCATGGAACCCTTGTACAGTGTAAATATGTTTTTTAATGGTCTGGAAGTTGTTTGGAAGCAAATTTCCATCATTTCCTAGGCGAGCTTAGTCATAGCTCAGTTAGGAAAATGAATGAAAACGTTGTATTTGCTTGTAGGCGAGCTTAGTCATAGCTCAGTTTGACTTGTAAATGGACAAGTGAAGAGTGATAGGATCCCACTACAACATAATTCAAATACCTATTGAGAAAGGTGTGACTCTCTTTGAGACCCCCTCCCCATCAAAGTGGTATCAAAGCAATCTAAGATTTGGGAAGAAGCTAGCTCATGTCAGAGACTGAGTCAGTAGGAGAAAATAGCCCCAGGATGGTGACCAATGCAAAGTTAGCCAAGAAGGTAGAAGATCAAGAGGAAGAGAATAGACTCCTCAGGGTAAGACTGCATCAGTTGGAGAGAAAACTAGACATAGTTGAAGACAAGACTGAGAAAGTGACAATCCAAATCAATGAAGGGAAGGGTAAGGAAGTATTATAAGAGGATAACACACCTGAACTAGATCTTATTATAAATGAAGAACCTTTCCTTAGATCCATAAAATCCTTAGGAGGAAAATCCCTAGAAGGTGTGTCACTTTTTTATGGAAAAATGGAACCAGAAGTAGTCATGGAGTGGATTGAAGGATTGGAGAATCACTTTGAATGTGATGGGATTAGTGAGGCACAAAAGGTGAAGGTATCCAAATTTAGATTGAGATGAGCAACCTTGACTTGGTGGAAGTTCATCAAAGAGGAGAGACAAAATGAGGATAAGAACTCAATAGCCACTTGGAAAGGAATGCTAGCCATTGTGAAAGAAGCATATATCCCTAAAGACTATGAAATTCAATTGCACAAGAGAAGACAAAACTTGAGACAATGAGAACTAGATGCGAGCAGCTACACTAAGGAATTTTAGAAGTTGTGTTTGAGATCCAAGGTGGTGGAAGATGAAAGAATCAAGGTAGCCAGGTGCTTGAATGGATTGAGATGGAATATTCAAGAAGAGTTGAGTTTGTTGTGTCCTACTACTATTCATAAGTGCTATCAATTGGCACTCAAGGTGGAAGAGAAGAGCAAAAAGAAATGAGAAAAGCAATAGAGGCAAAGGTAGGGGAAGAGATGGCAGAGGTTATAGAGGTAGCTATGGTGGAAGAAGTGTAGACCAAAGATCCCAAGGGGAATCCAAGTTGGTAGAGAAAAGTGGGGATTCCAATAGCAAGAGCAGCTATAAAGGAAGGGGATCTAGAAACTCTAGTAGAGGAAGGTCTAGTGGATTAGGAAGAGGATCCTATTTTGCCACAATGAAGTGCTACAATTGCCATCAATTTGGACACCTGGCCTATAGATGTCCTGAGAAGTCTTCCTCATCTCAAGGAGGTGAGAGGAGAGTAAGTTATATTCAAGAAGATGCAACAAACATGAAGGCATCAAAAGTGAGTTTAGATTCAGAGGTTGGAGAGAATCTCATGATAAGAAGAGTCTTGATTAAAGAACCGGTTAAGGAGGAACCTAGCCAAAGAAGATCCTTGTTTAGGATAAAATGCAAGATTATGGGTAAAGTATGTAGAGTGGTGGTGGATTTAGGATCCACTGATAACATAGTGTTAGAAGAAGTAGTGAGTAAGCTCAACCTACAAAGAATCCCACATAGTGATCCTTATAGGGTTACTTGGCTCAACAAGGGGTAGCATGTTCTAGTGAATGAACAAACCTAGGTGGAGTTCACTATAGGAGGCTACAAGGACAAAATCTTGTGTGACATCTTTCCAATGGATGCTTGCCACCTACTCCTAGGTAGGCCTTGGCAGTTTGATAGAAAAGAAATACACCATGGGGAGAATAATGCCCATAATTTTCAAAAAGATGGGATCACCTATAAAATTTAGTCCATAGGAGACCAAGAGGGCAGATCAAAAGGTGCCAATGTGCTGCTGGTTGGTGAGAAGGAGTTCATTAACACCCTCAAGGAATGAGGAGGAGTGGGTTTCACACTTGTAGTAAAACCAAAAGAAGAAAGCAAGGAGAAGAAAGTATGCATTCCCAATGTAGTGCAACAGATTCTAAATTAGTTTATGGACATTATCAGTGATGGAACACCAACAACCTTGCCTCCTCAACATGCCATAAGTCACCAAATTGATTTCATACTCGGAGCCTCATTGTCTAATAAGGCAGCCTATAAAATGACACCGGAGCAGAACAAAGAGATAGCTAAGCAAAAAGAAGAACTCTTGGACAATGGTCTGATAAGGAAATGCCCACTTCTACTGCCCATCATTTAGATCCTTCTACCCAATGAAATGCCTCAAACTTTTATAATTTGTCTTGATTGTAAACTTACTACCAACTAGATACTATCTGAATTTAGCCAAGGCATGCATTATCATTAACACCTCCTTGTCATATATGTTGTAGCTCTTATCAACAAAACTCAACTTCTTGCTCTCAAATGCAATAATTTGTCTATCTTGCATTAATACCACACCAAGACCTTCATCTGAAGCATCACAATGCAATTCAAAAGGTCTACTAAAATAGGTAATGGACAAAACTGGACATGTACTCATCAACTCCTTGGATCTTTCAAAACACCACTGAGCTCTGTCTGACCACTCAAAAGCATCTTTCCTATTCAAATATGTAAGGGAAGATGTTGTCTGTAAAAAAACCCTCATAAAGAGGTGGTAGAATCCATACAACCCAAGGAATCCCTTCAGCTGAGAAATATTCTTCGGTGGCACCCAATCAATAATTGCCATTTTCTTATCTGGATCCACATGAACACCCTCAACACTAATTATGTGCCCCAAACATAGCAACTCAATCATCCCAAAAGCACATTTAGAAATCTTTGCATACATGGGGAATCATGCTACAAAATTCTCAGCACAGTGTCTACGTGTTTCAGATGCTCCTCCCAACTCTTATTGTAAATCAATATGTCATCAAATAAAATCAACACCAATCTCCTCAACTAATATTTGAATGTCATTTTCATATAGGATTTGAAGGTATCTGGTACATTAGTCAAGCCAAAGGGCATGACTAAGAACTCAAAGTGTCCATAATGACACCTGAAAGCTGTCTTGCCCATGTTGGAGCTCCAAATCATTGGTTTGATGATCCCTAAGAGCATGCCACCTTCTATGATCAAAATCAACAACTAATTTTGGCCAACTTAATGGAATGACCAATTAGGTCTTACTTCCCTTCTCTTCTAGTTCTTGCCAGACCAAGGTGGGTATACCTTATCACCAACTATTCTCCTTTTGTACTATGATCAGCTAATGACACTTAGAAAGATTATAGTACAATATTCCTATTTGAAATCACTCTTCAATGGCATGGAAAATGAGAATGACCTCAAGTTTTTCTTCTACTTCTACTGTGCAAAACTAAAACTGAAATGAAATCTATTTTATGGAACAAAAATGTTTTCTTGACTTGGTTTTGATAGGATGCAATGCTGAGTATGCAATATAGACCAATGTATTTCTTCTCAATGGGCATAGAGTCCTATGGAACCTTGTCTCTTTCGGTCTCCTACTAGACAATTTTGCAACTATCCACTATTGATACTCTCACAATTGCTAATCCTATTATCTCAATCACTATACAGTGAATTTAATCAAACTCCTACAGTAACCTTCCAAAAGTGTGCACCTTCTTGTTCATGAAATGAAAATAAAAAGATAGAAATAGTATGAAGAGTAACCCAAATGCACTCTCCAATCTTCTTAGTATTGAAATAGCAAGCAAATTTGAAACAATACACCAAAGTAATATTAACTCAACATGTAAGAAGAAAGGAAACTGATTTTATATAAATTTAAAACAGAATTACACCACAATATTGAAAATATTTGTATTTGATATGTTACATCCATTTTATTTATTTTTATTTATATTTTGAGTCCTATATGTATGAAGAAATCCCAATAGAGGCGTCTCTTCATGATGACTCTTCAATATGTTCGTGCCTCTTTTGGTACTTTTTGCTTCATCAGCAAAATTCTTTCGATCATTTGGGCAATCCTTCATTGTATTTTCTCTTCAGGTTACCTATGCTGAATGCATCTTGGATTTTTCTCATCGAGATTGTTTTAACTATCATCATATCAAAAAACCATATGCTTGACTTCATAAGTTATCTCGATGAAGTTTTCCCCATCAACTCCTCCTTTTTCTATAAGTTTTGATTAATTAAAAAATAGGTTTTTAGGACTTGAAACCTTTACAACATAGATGGAGATAAAAAACTGAGAAGAATAGAACAAAAGAGTCTGCAGACAAAAAGACTGGCCAAAAGACCAGTGAACAGCAAAGAAATAGGGAATGTGCTATACAATGATTTTCTTTAGGAGATCCTCCGCCTTTGTAACTAGCTCATCATAGGTGGCCTCGATAGCTTTCAGGTCTTCCAGATCCTTGTTCAGTTTCTTTTCCTTCCTCTTACCTCTGGTGTGGGTTCTGGGACCTTGAGCTTCCCCTGTTCCTTCAGCTTCCAGTTCTAAGTCTTGGATTTCCTTTTCGTCATCCATCTTGCTGATGAGGGTGTGGGTGTTGTTGGCCGAGATCTTCAAAATACTTAGGCTCTATTTAGTGATCTTCTTTAGGAACTCCTCAATTTTATCAACTTTGGTGACAGTGTCCTAGAGGGTTTTTTTGCTAGTGTCTGCAAGGCTTTTTCTGTCCAACATCTCCTTCTCAATCTTCTCAAACCTGGGGTTGAAAGCATCTCTGATGTCTTCAGCTTTGGCGATGGTGTTTTTTAGGTCCTCAATATAGTCGGCCATAGTATTTCCCTCCCCAATATTAATGGTTTCCAGAATCAAGACTTTGTTACAGAGCTTCTTGTATTCATCCACAGCTTTCTTGTAACCATTAATGAGCCACTCCATAGTTTCCATGAAACCATGTAAACCCTCGGGAGGAGGGCCAGATGAGGGAGCAGTTTTTCCAGGAGTAACTTGTTCTTCTTTGGGGATGTGGAGGGTAGAAATTGTGTCGGCATCCCTGAGAGTCTCTTCCATAGTCTCCTTTTCTAGATTGTGCTCAGCTTCCAGGGTCCTTGCTTTCTTGTCAGCTTCCGGTTCCTTGCCAGTCTCCTCTTTTTTCTGGTGCTTTTTCCGAGTTTGGGTATGGATTATTATTTTCTTCTTCAGTAGCCCTTTAGGGCTCTCCTTCTTAGAATCATCTAAATCCTCCCCTTCTAAAGAGATGCTAATCAGGGGTTTGCTTTGAGGCTTTTTTCCCTTGGATGAAGAGGGTTTTGTTTTTCTGTATTTCCTCTTCTTCTCACTTTCATACTCTGAGTCATCAAAACTATCCTCTGTATCAGATGAAGAGTCACTATCAGATTCCTCCTCCTTAGAAAAGGTAGACTCAAACATCTCTTCCTCAGAATCCATAGAGGGCTGCATACGAGCAATTTGAGTGGCCTTTAAATGGTCATAAATTAGGACCATTAGACCTATGTGCATAGCAGTATCACCTAGAGGATTCTCTTTGTAAGCCTCAAGGGATGCATTCATCGAACAAAGCAATAAATAATGTAAATTAACCTTATCATTATGCCTAAAGTGATTTAATAGAACAAAGTGATACCCATAAACTTTCGTAAACCTGCCATCTAGAGTGATATATTGCATTAAAACAAAAAGAATCTCCTGCCAAGGTTTGGCAAAAGCCCTAGGAGGGTAGTAGGTTTTTCTCAACTTTACCAATCATTTTTTCTCTTTCTCAGTTACAGGGTACCTTTCAATAGCTTCCCTGCTGACCTTCCTATCTCTGTAGAAGTTGCAATCTTCCCTGGTGAGGCCTGTAGCTTGAGCTATTAAATCTTCGTCGATTTCAACCATTTGATCACCCATTTTTAACATGCCCTTCTTCTAGTTCTTGCAGAAAAGACTGGTTACCATACCATCTCGGCCGTGGAGTCTCTCCATGAAGTTCAAGAGACCATCTTGCTATAGAATACCCCAAACCTCTTCCTTCTATTTCCATTCTTTACAACTACTTGGTTCATATCGCCTCCTATTTTCGCCCATGTTGTCACTACTTACGGCCAAATTTTGAAACTTACAAAGCTGATTAAACTAGAGCTTTTTGGAGCTATAACAATTACCTAGAAAGTGTGAGATTTTATGGCATTGATGTTATAATCAGTGATTTTATCATTATTAAAATAACTCAAAGTACTCACATTAGTACTTTTCATAATTATCCTATCCATCAAGAGTCTTTGGAGTGCTTTTATATCGCTCTTTGCTAATGATTTGTCTGACATCTTCGGGGAGTCCGCTTTCACCCATCCATGTGAAAATTGCCTCACTTTTAATTGCTGCATTGGCAGACCAGTCAGTAGAGCCATTGGCCTCCCGATAGATGTGGGAGATATGGCATTTTTTAAAGGTGCTAATAATGTCAATAGCAGAGGTGATTATGTTGTGAATCAACCAAGAAGGTTTTGAAGTCCCATTAAGGCACTTTATTATATTATTTGAATCCCCTTCTATCCAAAGATAGGGGCATTTCCATTTTTTGGCTAGGATGATGCCTTGAAGAGCTGCCATTGCTTCAGCTTTATGATTGGTTTGGGTTCCAATAGGGACAACAACCATTTCCTTGCAAATTCCTCTATGATCTCTAAGAATATCTCCACAACCTGAAGGACCTGGGTTACCTTTGGCAGCATCGTCAAAATTAACTTTGAGCCAACCTTGAGGAGGGGTTTTCCACTTAGCTTCAAGCCTTTTATCTTGGTTAAGATTAGGACCATCAGTGATCTTCATATTCCATACCCTTAAGATATTTGAATCCACAGGATTTTTCAAGTAACAAGGACCCTCAATGATCCCTATATTTTCTTGAATAGACCATTGAATTTTCTGAAATATAGTATCTTGATTGAGGGAGACATCCCTGAAGATTTGGTTATTTCTTTCTTTCCATAGACCCCACAAGATGTGAGGAAGAGACAACTGCCACAAACATCTCAAAAAAGGGTTAGCCCATTGAATATTCTAGGAGGAGAACATATCTCTAATGTTATTAGGAAACACCCAAGCAATACTGAAGCTCTTGAGGAAGCTTTCCCAAACAGAGGCTGAGAAGGAAAAATGGAGAGCAAGATGGTCTATAGACTCTTCCTCTTGAAGGCACAACACACATCTATTAAGGAGGGAAAAACCTCTACCTTTGAGGTTGTCAAGGGTTAGGATCTTATTTTGGAGGATAGTCCAAAAGAAAAAATTGATTTTGGGGGTAAGACCCTTAATCTAGGCTTTAGACCAATAAGGGTTAATAGGAGGGGGGGGGGGGGGGGGGCGAAAGGACACAATACATAGAAGACACATATAAAGTTCCTTTGGGATCATGTTTCCAAATAAGGGAGTCCTCTTCATTATTCAGCCATACTGCAGACAAACGGATCTTGAGCTAAGAAAGGCTAGGGTGGATACTTACAATGTTTTGCCATTCATTACCATCCCATTACTCAGCAACTAAGGAGCCAAAAGATCTAATACAAGAGGGAGCATGGGGGGCCCATTCTTTGAAGTCCATTAGAGGTTTATCAAAAAGCCAGGGATCCTCCTAGAATTTTACTTTCCTACCATTTCCAAGTTTCCATATCACTCCTTTAGCTATACTTTCTTTACATTTAGAGGCATGATTCCAAATGTGGGATCCATTAATACTAAGATCCAAATTGAGAAAAGAGGAGAGAAAAGAGGAGAGAGAGGAGGACAGAAGAGAGTACTTACTTTGCCAAATTTTGCACCATTCAGAATCGGAATGAAACATTCTCCAGACTTGTCTGGACAAGAGAGCTTCATTTAAAGTACGAATCCTCCTGAAGCCCAGACCTCCTTTTCTTTTCGACCTATAGACCTGGTCCCAAGCCACCAAGGACATTCTTTGCTTAGCCTCAACCCCAGACCACAGGAATCTTCTTTGAATCCTTTCTCTATAAGTTATTCCGATAGAGGTATTCAGTTGAGAGTGTACTATCAAAGTATCTATTCCGATGGCATTACATATACTCATTTTTGAGATAAGTTGTTCTATCAGATTATAGATAATCCATTATTTTGATTTCATTAGTTATACTGATAGGGGTATCATCTTCATTTTCCTTCATCGAAATTGGTTTTAACAATATCATTTCCTCAATTATAAGTGCATAATCGGGATAGTTTCCCCGATATCATTCTGTTTATCCATCATTGAGATAGTTTTAGTGATTGGAATCTTGTTAATGTTCTATTCCAACTTCATTGGTTATCCTGATGGACCTGCATAATGCATCCTCTTGTATTTTCTTTTGTCAGGATAAATTACACCATCTAGATAGCTTATTGAACTTACCTCGATCTCATATACTATTCCAACAAGACTTGTATCGACATGATGTATCCCAAAATGTGTGTGTTGGGGTAGTTTACTCTATTGGTATTGCAAAATAGCATTTGTCTACTTTTGATGGCTATTCTGATCTAGACATCCACATGCTTGGTTCAGTATAGCTATATCAAAATGGCGATATCGGGATAGTTTGTTCTATCAGAATCACATAGAATTGTTATTCCGCTTTTGTTAGTCCTTCTGATGGGAAATCAAGACTTCATGTTCGACATTGCTATCCTGATGTCCATGTTCAACACTAATTTATTGGATCAAATTAGCTATCCTAATATCAGTATTTAACATTGATTTATCAGATCGAAATAGCTATTCCAATATAGTCATGAAATATTTGTTTAGTGAGGTTATCTTACTGATTTTTCTTGGGTTTATTAGGAATTTTTCATATATCATTAGGGAATAATGGAGACAATATGTGGGATTCTATGTTAGGTGAAAGAAAACTTCTGTAGCTTCATCCTTTTACCACTTCAATACAAAAGCTTGGTGATCCTGTTAGGGGTATTGTTATGAAAATTTAGGGTTCCAACACTCCACATCATCATCCCTGACCCAAATCTAATGGTATCTAAATCTCAAATCTATCTTGGAGAAGTAATAGGCTCCATGTAAATCATCTATGTATTCATCAATACAGGGTATCAAATATCTATTTTTAATTGTTTTCTTGTTCAAATCCCTATAATCAATACACATCCTAAAAGTTTCATCCTTAATTTTAACCAACACAACTGAAGAAGAAATAGATCCTTAGTAGGCTTGATGTGCCCCATCTCGAGAAGCTCTCTGATAGCCTTCTTGATCTCATCCTTATACCTGTTCATATTCCTTTGGGGTGTAGTAATAATAGGTTTAGCTCCCTCCTCTAATTCTATAACATGCTTAATGCTCTCGTTAGGAGGTATACCTAGAGGTATATCACCAAACACTTAGGAGTGTTTGGTCAACAATGACTGAACCTTTGAAGGATACTCCTACTTCTACTTCCCTATCACCTTTTGCATCACTAAAATATCAACATCACACTACACCTAGTCATGATGGATCAACTGCTCCATTTGCCTAAGTGATACCATTCTAAGTCTACCATTAGATAATCCATGAAGTACCACTTTCCTACCCTGATGCTCAAATATCATTTCCACCTTCTCTAATTTAAATATAAACTATACAAGAGAATTCATCCAAGTCATTTTATGAGGAGGCAATAGTCTGGAAGGGGATTAACCTTAACCAGTCAACCTCTAAGACTCACAGACTCAACTGGTAATCCCTATTTCCAAAGAGCCTTACACAACACCAAGTCAAGAAATGGTTCAATGACACCAAAAAACACCTTGGAAAACCCCAAGGCTCCAATATGTCCACTTATAGACAACTAACACTTCTCAAGTTTTTGTGTGGCTACACACACTCTTGCATACAATGAGTGGGCTATTACTAGGCTTAAGGGTTTGAATGGCCCACTTGACCAATTCAATACAAAAATTCTAGGAGGGGTGTTCCCATAGCACCTAAACACAAATGAAATAGAATTTCATGATTTAGATCCACCGAAATATCAATTTTGACTCACTCGCCCACAACTTGAACCGATCGCTATTAGGCCTCCATTTGAAGGAATCAGGTGATAAATTTTAACACCCCAAGGTTCTAGGAAAAAAAATTATATTTCTAGATACCCTTTTGGGAGTGCTAAACAATATATCAGTTTTCAGTATCAGATCAACTTGTAGATATTCCAACCGGTGCTGCACTAACAGACCTAATAGGACTTTTAGACCTATTTGACTGAACACCTTTCACAAATTGGTTTGGTTCTCCTAATGGATTACCACCACTGACCATAAAATATTATGAAAAACTCCAAAATACTCTTCTACCACATTCAAACCCTTTCCCAATGATCTACCTCTCAATTATCACACACTGCACTCATCAAACCGATCTATCACATAGAGATGCCAGACCTAGGGTTAGTTATCCATCCTCTTCACCCTGTTGTATCCTCTTAATGGCTTTTGGTACTGATATATGATACAATGGCCTATCATCTCTTGTAACAACTAAGTGTTCAGTTATGGATTGATAGGCCAAAACCCATTATTGCAGTCAAACCCTAGGGCTTTAAGGGTTTAGGCTACCCGGTAGAGATTTGCTTGTAGAATGGGGCACCGATCACTTCAAGACTTCATAATGAAATAAAAACAAAGGTAAAACAATCTAATTATAGGATCTATTCCATGATAATTCTTACCAATACTCCTTCAGTATGCAATCAATAGAAATTAGACGGTTTTTTTGAGGTTCCAACTGTTCTTGATTCTTCAAATTTCTTTCCAAATAAACCAACACAACCAACATCAACCAAAATACATTCTTTGGTGTTTGGGGCCTTTCAAGGTGTTTCCAAAATTACCACAACCTTCTCCAAGTTTTTTTCAAAACGAACTGACTGTTGGAGAATCACAACTTACAAAAAGTGCAAAATTGTCAAGACAACAGATTGACAATATGACAACTTTTGCATAATTCGACCAACTTAGACTCTAGATAGTCATAGTCCCCCAATTTGATTAAATTTGATTCTAAAACATAAAAAATGACTCAAGTAGACTTGCGGTCACTTGATCCCTCAGTTTAGACCATTGTGACCCTTATTGACTCAATTTCCTCTACTAGACCGTAGATGACAATTTGACCCAAACATGGATAAACTTATCACACTCCTAGGACATTGAATTACAAAAAGGACCCATAGGGTCTTATTAAATTTCTTCTACCTAATAGAAAATCATCTTGTTTCTAGTTCATGCCTTCACAGGTAGGTGCTCCTATACCATACTCCCTAGGTAAAATTTGTCTCAAGTCCTCTTAGAAACTAACTCCTACAAATCACTGCCCCTCTTTTTGATATCTTCTTCCAGCATCCATGTAGCTTTTGAGTTAGGAAGGCCCTACCATTTAACTATGTGTTCAAAATATGTCTTTTGCCTTATTTTAATGGCTTCCCTGCTATCCAAAATGAACTCCATTTTAGGTGGTTCCTTAGGTGCTAAGTGTTTTATCCATTCCTCACTTTCCTGAGTAGATTCACCTGCACATTCTCTTGCAGTAGGAATCCTATAGAATGTTAGATCAGAAACATTAAATATAGGTGAAATAGAAATATCATCAGGGAGTTCAATTTTGTAAGCATTAGGACCACATTTAGCCAAAATTTGACAAGGTCCAATCCTTCTCATCATTGACTTTCTTTGGCTTCCCTTGGGAAACCTATCCTTGCTAAGATGGACCATTACCATGTCCACCCACTTGATACTGCACATCTCTCCTTCTCTAATCCACTCTTGATTTATCTTTTTGATTGTTTTGTTGTAGGGTATCTCTGACTCATTAATACACGTCTTCCATAGCCTCTGCAGATTCATTAGCATGTCCACTCCTTTTGTCCAACCCATGGACATCTCTCAATTCAAAAACTCCTCTTGGATGACTACCATACACAATCTCAAAAGGAATTAGACCTGTGCTCCTATTTATTGAATCATTATAGGCATACTTTGCCCGAAGTATCACCACATCCCAACTACTTACATGCTTCTTTTTCAAGCATCTAAGAATATTTCCCAATGACCTATTCACACCTTCAGTTTGGCCATTGGTCTGAGGGTGATAGGCTAAGCTAAAAGACAAATTTGTGCCTAATATTTTCCATAAGGTTCTCCAAAAATTCCCTACAAACTTTCTGTCTTGGTTAGATACAATACTCAAAGGCAACCCATGGATTCTAAAATTTCACAAATGTCACTATAATTCCTATAAAATACACTAGTCTTACTTTATTTCTAACAACCTTACCATCTTCATTAATTTTGTTTCTGAAAACCCATTTGGTTCCAATTACATTTTTATCTTTAGGTCGAGGAACTAATGTCCAAGTGTTGTTTTTCTCAATTTGTTCTAATTCTTCTTCCATAGCTTTAATCCAAAATTTATCTTCACATGTCTCATTAATAGATGATGGTTCAATTTGAGAAATAAGACATACCTCTTCATTTCCCAATCTTCCTCTTGTCATAACTCCTTTAAACTCGTTTCCAATTATCCGATCTTTAGAATGATTCAGTCTTACATACTAAGGTGTCATTGTTTGTTGTTGTTCCTCAATTACTGTGGAATCCTCAGATGATACCGGGGTAACTAGATCTTCATTCTATACTGGTGGATTTAGAGTAAGTTCATTTGTCAAAGTCTCTGTTGCCGGTTTAGAGTCTATACACCTTGAAGTTCCTCTGAATTGTTCATCAATCTTTACATTTGTACTTTCAACAATTTAATGCAATCTTTTGTTAAAACATCTATATGCCTTGCTATTAGATGAATAACCAAGAAATATTCCTTCATCACTTCTAGGATCAAATTTCCCAATATACTCATCTCTTCTAATGTAACATTTGCTTCCAAATATTCTGAAATATTTAAGAGTAGGAGTATTACCAAACCATAGTTCATGAGGGGTCTTACCGGTTTCACCTTTGATGTGAACTTTGTTGAATGTATAGACCATTGTGCTGACTGCCTCTCTCCAATATACATGTGGTAGGTTTTCTTCTGATAAGATACTTCTTGATGCATCCAAGATAGTTCTGTTTTTCCTTTCAATAACTCCATTTTGCTGTGGTGTCCAAGGTGCTGATAGCTGTCTTCTGATTCCATTTACTTCACAGAATGTATTAAATTCCTTAGATGTAAATTCACCTCCTTGATCTGATCTTAAACATTTCATTTTCTTACCAGTTTCATTTTCAACCATTTCTTTGAACAGTTTGAACTTTCCAAGTGCTTCTGATTTTTCTCTGAGAAAAGTAACCCAACACATTCTAGAGTAGTCATCAATGATTAGCATGAAATATCTATCACCATGTAAGCTTTTAGTTCTAGGTGGACCACATAAATCAGTGTAAATCAAATCAAGATCATTATTGGATTTTGCTGGAATACTTTTGAAACTTGCTCTAACTTGTTTTCCAAATTGACATTCCTTACATATTGTATTATGAGGTTTGGCAATTTTAGGTAAATCTCTAACTGCCTTAGTAGTACTAATTTTCACCATGCAATCAAAGTTTACATGACAGAGTCTCTTATGTCATACCAACTTTCATCAATATGTGCAATTAAGCATGTCTTTTCACTATTATTCAAATGAAAGATATTACCTCTAGTCTGATTACCGATTGCAATTTCCAAACCAGTTCTATTCATGATTTTGTATTTTCCATTTTTGAATTGTAATTGAAATCCTTTCTCAACTAATTGACCAACACTCAAAAGATTATGCTTTAATCCTTCAACATAGTAGACATTGTCAGTGTTATGCTTACCATCAAGTGATATTGTACCCTTACCTTTGATTAAACAAGCTTTGTCATCTCCAAATCTCACTAAGCCTCCATTGTATTCTTGAAAGTTCAGGAATTTACCTTTGCCTCCTGTCATATGATGTGAGCATCCTGAATCAATGATCCATTCATCCTTTACTTTAACTTTAGCTGCCAAGGCATGTTCTACCAGTTGAGCAGTAGATGTCGGTTGATCTTTTGTTATAGCAATAAAAACCTATCCATTGTCTGCTGGATCCTCATCAGAATCATCAGTCACACCTTCATCAACAATGTAACAAGATTTGTCTTTATTCTTCTTGAATCTATATCTCTGATATTTAGGGTTAGGCTTGTATGTTCTTCTAGCTTCTTCTCTTAGTCTAGCATGTTTATCAGGGTATCTTGAAGCCATATGACCAATCTTATTGCAGTTAAAACATTTAAAGGGTGCTTTACCTTCATACTTACTTCCAATTGGACCTTTAGGCATTTTCCTTGCAAATAGTGCTTCATGTTCTTCAAGTTCTTCATTTTCTTTCCTGCTTTCTTCAAGTTCTCTTGCATAAAAGACTTTCCAACTAGATTTGTCAAATGATGGAGCAGATGATGTTGATGCTTTAAAGGCCAAATATATCTTTATAGTAGCAACAAGACCAAATTCTTCAATTTCAAAAGTTGAAAGTTTCGCAATTAATGTATCCCTAGTTACTAATGTAATAGGCATTGTTCTTAACTCATTTATAGCAGTGACATTCATTTTATATGCCGGTGGCAATCCTCTTAAAAATTTTGAAACAATTTTATCCTCACTTAATGTTCCTCCACAACATTTAATACCCAAAACATCTCATTTACTCTTTCCATAAAAGCAGAAATCCTTTCATCTTCTTCCATTTTCAGATGTTCATACCTGACTCAGAAGCTTTCAAGTTTTGCAATTTTGACTGTGGAATCTCATTCATTCAGTGTTTCCATATGATCCCAAATAGCTTTAGCAGTAGACCTATCTAGTAGTCCCATGATTTGTTGATCTGATAATGGGCTCAAAAGTGCTTCTCTTGCTTTGCAATCATTTTCCTCATCTTTAGTCAAGTTGGGTGGAGTGGGTTGACTCTGAGTAGGAGCAGTATAACCATTCTTTGTAACATCCCAGATGTCTTTTCTAGTGCAATTTAGATGTGTCTCCATTTTGATCTTCCATATGCCGTAGTTGGTTCCATCAAGTTTAGGACTTTCCTTCCTGGAATAGTTAGTAGACATTGGATTTCCTCAAGCTATTAAACTTCTGCAAAAGAGGACTAAGCTCTGATACCAATTGTTAGGTCCCAGAGACATCTGAGAGAGGAGGGGTGAATCAATTGTCAAATAAATTCAAACTAAAAACAACTTAACCAACCAATGCTTAATACCGGTAAACCAGTTCAATATGCTGGTAGACAGTTTTAACAGTTAATTGCTATACTGGTAATGATTAGTGCATGAAACATAAAGACAAAGTCATCCACAACACATAACACCAATATTTGTATGTGGAAACCCTGTAAGGGGAAAAACCATGGTGGGAAACCTTACCCACAATCAAATGATACTACTGCAGACAATAAGTGTACATAAATGGGGTCTACACATGCAGAAAGGCCAAGTGCCTAGAGCTCAATGCTCAATCACAAAATGGGAGTCACACTGACTATAGTTGGATGGTTAAATCCAATAAGAATGTATTGCACAAATTAGCATCTTCATATGCTGGATTCAGTATCGGTGTAGTTCTGATTGTCTTCACAAAAACCTTCTTTCAATCTTCAAATGATGTCTACATGTATAGCTCTGCTTATTCTCGCATATACCTTCACACAATCTTTTTTCGCATTCCACACTTGATCTTACAAATAAGATCTTACATTTATACCATAACCTAAGACTAATTTTAGTGGGTCAGCTCTACAAGATATTACAATTAAATTTTTTTACAAACAATACAATATCCGATGCAATAACCAATTGAACATGTCAGCTTAATGCATTTACAACAATAATTAATCATCTCCATAGCGTGCCATGCTGATCTGGAAAAGATAAACCTGCTGGTGTAACCCTGGACCTATTTTCTGATAACAACAAATATGCAAATATGAATATACCAATAAACAAAACTCCAGGACAAGATGTCCAAATGATGTCTTCGACATTACCAAGTGTTTTCTATATCATTCCAAGTGCCGATGATCATTATATCTTGTCTGTTTATCAGATACCGATGACTGTGCATGAGTCACTTGCTTGCTGATAAATGTTGTTGATTCTCCAAAGTGATAGAGTTTTAGTAGGTGTTGACATCAATGACAAAACCATACCAAAATACCAACAATTGATAGCCCTAGAATCAGTGCAAAGCCTCCATTTCCCATCCTTCTTTGGGGCTAAAATAGTAGGCACTGCACATGGGCTAAGGCTTTTTCTTATCAACCTTTTATCAAGGAGCTCTTGAATTTTCCTAGCTATCTCTTCATTCTCCTATGGGGTCATTTTATATGCTACCTTGTTGGGAAGTATTTCTTCAGGTATGAGGTTAACTTGATGACTAATATCTCTAATAGGTGGTAGGGAGTCTGGTATGTCTTCTGTAACCACTTCTTTGTACTGGTCTAGCAGTTACCTGACCTCCTTAGGTCCTACCTCACTCAAACCCTTCTTCCTTTCTTCCTTGGGCTTCACAACCAAAGAAAAAACTACTCCACCTTCCTCCTTTAATGTATTTAGGAACTCTTTTTCTCCTACCATCATCACACTA
Source organism: Cryptomeria japonica (assembly GCF_030272615.1). Classification (NCBI taxonomy): domain Eukaryota; kingdom Viridiplantae; phylum Streptophyta; class Pinopsida; order Cupressales; family Cupressaceae; genus Cryptomeria; species Cryptomeria japonica. The sequence goes on along the minus strand of NC_081407.1, from coordinate 361,619,941 downwards.
GATCCTACATGTTGTGGATCCCCTTCTACCACTAACTATATCCTAAAGGTGTCACCATCCTTTTGGAAGGAGTAAGCATTCTTTTCTCCATCATGTTGAGCCTTTCTATCAAACTGCCATGGTCTGCCAAGTAAGAGATGAAAAACATCCATTAGAAGGATGTCACACAAAATTTTATCCTTATACCCCCAATACTCAACTCTACCCATACTTGTTCATTGATGAGTATGTGTTTCCCTTTGTTCAACCAACTGACTCTATATAGACAACTATGGGGTATTCTATCCAAGTTCAACTTGTTTACTACTTCCAAAGATACAATGCTATCAATAGATCCTAAATCTATGACAACTTTACAAACCTTACCTTGAATCTTGCAGTTGACTCTAAATAAATCCTTTCTTTGGGGTGGCTCAGTCTTCATTGGTTCTTTGAGCAATGTCATCTTGATCATTAGGTTCTCTCCCATCTCTGATGGAAAATTAACTTCAGGAGATGTCACACTCCTTGAATCTTCTTGAGTCAAAGTGGTTCTCTTCTCACCACCATGAGAAGTTGAGGCCTTCACTGGACACTTGTAGGCTGAGTTCCCCATTTGATTACAGTTATAGCATCTCATATTGAAGAACTTGGAGCCTATCCCTGATCCATTTGTCCCACCTCTTCCATTAGGTCTTCTCCCACGGTATCCTCCTCTGCTAATTGAGTCCCCAACTTTCGCTCCTCGACTAGACTCACCACTAGACCTTTGGTTAGGACTTCTTCCTCCAAAAATGCCTCTGCGTCTGAAACTTCTCCCTCCTTTACCTCTATTACTTTGCTCACTTTTTCTTTTTAGTTTCTCTTTTGCCCTTAGGGCCAATTGAAAACACTTGTTTAGTGTATCCGGTGCCAAGATGTTGATCTCATCTTGGATATTCATCCTAAGGCTGTTCAAGTACCTAGCCACTTTCTCTGACTCTTCTTCTTATCTCTTTGATCTGAGACTAAGTTTATGAAACTCCTTCATATATGTATTCACATGAAGGTCTCTCTGTTTGAGGTTCTACAATTTTCTACACATCTGCACTTCATAGTCAATGGGCATGAATTGTGCCTTGAATTTAGCTTTCATCATTTCCCAGGAGGTTATCATACATTTTCCCTCCTTAACTCTCTCTCCTTGTACACAGTTCCACCATGTAAGAGCAGACCCCTTCAACCTTTCTTTTTCCAACTTAACCCTCTTATCTTCAGGGATTTCTTTATACTCAAAATGACTGGTCAATGTCTCAATCTAGTCTGTCACCTGTTCTACTTCCATACTTCCACTATATATAGGCAATCCATCAATGGTGTCCCTATTGACTGAACTCAAGGCATCTACAAATGCCCTCTGATCTGTAGGTATCTCCTCTACCCACTTAGATGATTCCCCATCTTCTTTATCCCCTTCTTCATCAGTGTCACTTCCATTTTCGTTATCCTTAGTCTTTTTCAATTCTTTAAGCTTGGACTCAAGCATCTCTTCAATCAACTTCTTCACTGCATCTTGTGACATACTCTTAGGAGGCATTCTATCAACCCCTATTTCAATCTCTTTCTCTGGAATACACTAAAACCAAACCACCTAAGTCATCTTCAAAATCCTGCTCTGATACCAATATGATGAGGAGGCAATAGATAAGAAATTAGATTAACCTTAACCAATCAACCTCTAAGGCTCACAGACTCAACCAGTAATCCCTATTTCCAAATATCCTTACACAACACCTTGGAAAACTCCAAGGCTCCACTATGTCCACTTACAAACAACTAATACTTCTCAAGTTCTTGTGTGGCTACACACACCCTTGCATACAATGAGTGGGCTACTACTAGGCTTAAGGGTTTGATTGGACCACTTGACCAATTCAATACAACCATCCTTTGAGGGGTGTTCTCACAACACTTGAACACAAATGAAATAGGATTTCATGGTTTAGATCCATCAAAACATCAATTTTGACTCACTCGCCCACAAACCTAAACCGATTGCTATTAGGCCTCCATTTGAAGGAATCAGGTGATAACTTTTGACACCCTAAGGTTCTAGGCAAAAAAATTATATTTCTAGATACCCTTTTGGGATTACTCAATAATATCTCAATTTTTTCAGTACCAGATCAACTTGCAGATATTCCAACCAGTGCTACACTAACATACCTAATAGGGGTTTCAGACCTATTTGACTGAGCGCATTTGACAAACTGGTTTGGTTCTCCTAATGGATGACCACCACTAACCATGAAGTATTATGCAAACCTCCAAAATACTCTTCTACTACATTCAAACCCTTTCCCAGTGCTCTACCTCTCAATTCTCACGCACTGCACTCATCAAACTAGTCTGTCACATAGAGATGCCAGACCTAGGGTTAGGTCTCCATCCGCTTCACCTTGTTGTATCCTCTTAATGGATTTTGGTATTTACATATGATACAATGACCTATCATCTCTTGTAGCAGTTGAGTGTTCAATTATGGATTGATAGGCCAAATCCCATTATTGCAGTCAAACCCTAGGGGTTTAAGGGTTTAGGCTACCTAGTAGAGATTTGCTTGTAGAATGGGGCAACGATCACTTCAAGAATTCACACTGAAATAAAAATAAAGTTAAAAATTCTAGTTAAAGGATCTATACCATTTGAATTATTACCAATCCACCTTCAGTATGCAATCAACAAAAATTAGATGATTTTCTGAGTTTCCATTAGTTCTTGATGGTTCAAATTTCTTTCCAAATCAACCAACATCAACCAACATACATTCATTGGTTTTTGGGGCCTTTAAAGGTGTTTCCCAAATTACCACAACCTTCTTCTACTATTTTTCAAACTGAACTGACCGTTGGAGAATCACAACTTACAAAAAGTGGAAAATTGTCAAGACAACAAATTGACAATATGACAACTTTTGCATAATTCGACCAACTTAGAATCTAGACTGTCATAGTCCCCCAAAATAATTACATTTGATTCTAAAACATCAAAAATGACTCAAATAGACTTGTGGTCAATTGATCCCTCAATTTAGACCATTGTGACCCTTATTGACTCAATTTTCTCTACCAGACTCTAGATGACAATTTGACCCAAACATGGACAAACTTGTCACACTCCTAGGATATTGAATTATAAAAAGGACCCATAGGGTCTTATTACATTTCTTCTATCTAATAGGAAATCATCTTGTTCCCGGTTCATCCCTTCATAGGTAGGTGCTCCTGCACCATCGTGCCTAGGAGGACATCATAATTTCCCATTTCAATTACATATAAATCATCAACCAATTCATAATCACCAATTCTCATATGTAAATTAGTAATTTTTTGTGTACATAGGATTTTGTGTCCACTAGCCACCATAACTTTGAATCCCTCATGCTCCTCTATTTGTAATCTCCATCTTGCCACTACTTGAGCATCAATGAAATTATGAGTAGCACCAGTTTCAATCAATGATATCACTTGTTTCCCCTGTATCTATTAGGTCCCAAAGACAACTGAGAGGGGGGGTGAATCAGTTGTCAAATAAATTCAAACCAAAAACAACTTAACCAACTTAATGCTTGATACTGGTAAACTAGTTTAATATGTTGGTAGACAGATTTAATAATTAATTGCTATACTGGTAAGGATTAGTGCATGAAACATAAAGACAAAGTCATCCACAACACATAACACTAATATTTGTACGTGGAAACCCTGTAAGGGGAAAAAACATGGTGGGAAACCTTACGCACAATTAGATGATACTACTGCAGATAGTAAGTGTACATAAATGGGGTCTGCACATGTAGAAAGGATAAGTGCCTAGAGCTCACTGCTCAATCATAGAATGGGAGTCACACTGACTACAGTTGGATGGTTAAATCCAATAAGAATGTACTACACAAAATAGCATCTTCATATGCTGGATTCGGTACCGGTGTAGTTCTGATTGTCTTCACAAAAACCCTTCCTTCAATCTTCAAATGATGTCTATGTGTATAGCTCTGCTTATTCTCGCATATACCTTCACACAATCCTTTTTCACATTTCACATCTGATCTTACAAATAAGATCTTACATTTATACCATAACCTAAGACCAATTTTAGTAGGTTGGCTCTACAAGATATTACAATAATTTTTTTTTACAAACAATACAATATCCGATGCAATAACCGATTGAACATGTCGGCTTAATGCATTTACAACAATAATTAATCATCTCCATAGCATGCCATGCTGATCTAGAAAAGATAAACCTGTCGGTGTAACCTTGGACCTATTTGTTGGTAACAACAAATATGCAAATATGAATATACCAATGAACAAAACTCTAGGACAAGATGTCCAAACAATGTCTTCGACATAACCATGTGTTTTCCATATCATTCCAAGTGCCGGTGATTATTATATCTTGCCGGTGTACTAGATACCAATGACTGTGCATGAGTCACTTGCCTGCCGGTGAATGTTGCTGGTTCTCCAAAGTGCCAGAGTTGATAAGTGTTTAGTAGGTGTTGACATCAATGACAAAACCATACCAAAATACCAGAAATCTCCCCCTTTGGCATTGATGACAACACAAGATGGAAAAACCATCAAAGTGCCAAAATAGAAATGCCAAATACCAAAAACAAACAATCTCCAAAAAGAGATCATAACCAGAAATGAAGATACAAAGAGTAATAATCTCTCCTAAACAACAATTTCTCCCCCTGGGAGGAACATGTGTTTTCCTTGTGTTTTTCAAAGTTTTTCCATACCAATCTCTCCCCCTTTGACATCAAATGGAAAAGTTACAATAAAACCAAGTTCATATACAAAATACCAATCAATTCAATATACTAACTACTCCCCCTGAGAAGTAGCTACCCATCAAAGCCGGAAAAAAAAAATTCTCTGTTAATTCTGTCGGTTGATGTCAATCATCAACTGTCTAAGTCTCTAGTGGTGGTGGTATGACTCCAAGCTAATCTCTGAGATATTCAAAAGTCTCCTTAGGCAAAGGTTTAGTGAAAATATCTGCAATCTGCTCTTTAGTATTTACATAAACCAGTTTTATCTCCTTTGCTTCAACATTTTCCCTTAGAAAATTTAGTTTGATAGAAACATGTTTGGTTTTGGAATGTAATACTAGATTCTTAGATATATCAATTGCTGTAGTGTTATCACTGTTACAAGCTAGGGTTGTCGTTGCACCAAAAGATTGACCTGTCAATGCCCGATACAACCACTAGACTTATAGAATCCAGAGGAGCCTGTTAAACCATGTCGTGAATCCTCGCAAGGGACGGTAGCCCACTACCAACAATCACAATAGATAGTAATAGGTTCCTTGCATTTTACATTTATGTCTTTCAACATTTGCTTAAGCCATAGTACCTGTGTACAGTTAGTTGCTGCCGCAACATATTCTAATTTTGTCATTGATAAAGATGTACAACTTTGTTTCTTACCCAAGAGACTAATCTATTTCCAAGAAAGAATGCTCTGTCGTTGGTGCTGTTTCTATCATCCACATCTCCTACCCAATTTTCATCTGTGTATGCACATAATTCAAAGTTTTCATCTCTGGGGTGCCATAATCCAAGATTTATAGTGCCCTGTAAGTACCGAAAAATCCTTTTTATTGCCGATTCATGATTTTATCTAGGATTACTTTGAAATCTTGAAACAATACATACTGCATTCATAATATCAGGTCTTGGTTTGTGTCAAATACATTAAACTTCCTATCATAGATTTGTATCTAGTTGGATTAATAGGTGTAGATTCATCCCTTTGTGATAATTTGTCATTTGTTATCATAGGTGTGCTTACCGATTTAGAGTTCTCCATCCCAAATTTCTTTAGTAACTCTTTTAAGTATTTGGATTGACTCAAGAATATACCTTTATTAGTCTGTGAAATCTGCAATCCTAAAAAGAATTTTATTTCTCCAATCATAGACATTTCAAATTCTTGCTGCATTTTAATAGAAAATTCTTTACATAATCCATCTTCTCCTCCAAAGATTATATCATCAACAAATACTTCTATAATCAAGATGTCATCATTAGTTACTTTATAATATAAATTGTTGTCTGCATTTCCTTTAGTAAAACCAATCTTTAAAAGATACTTATCCAATCTTGCATACCAAGCTCTTGGAGCTTGTTTTAATCCATACAAAGCTTTTCTTAACCTGAAAACCATATCATTGTCATCTGTCAAAGAAAATCCATCAGGTTGTTCAATTTACACTTCCTCTTCAAGATCTCCATTCAAAAATTCACATTTAATATCCATTTGATAAACTTTGTAGTTCTTGTGTGCTGCAAAAGCCAAAAATAATCTGACTGCCTCAATTCTAGCTACCGGTGCAAAGGTTTAATTGTAATCAACTCCTTCCTTCTGAGAATATCCCTTACACACTAGTCTTGCTTTATTTCTGACAACATTTCCATATTCATTAAGTTTGTTTCTAAATACCCATTTGGTTCCAATTAAATTTTTATCTTTAGGCCGGGGAACTAATGTCCAAGTGTTGTTTTTCTCAATTTGTTCTAATTCTTCTTCCATAGCTTTAATCCAAAATTCATCTTCACATGCCTCATTAATAGATAATGGTTCAATTTGAGAAATAAGACATACCTCTTCATTTGCCAATCTTCCTCTTGTCATAACTCCTTTAAACTTGTTTCCAATTATCTGATCTTCAGAATGATGCAGTCTTACATACTGGGGTGTCTTTGTTTGCTGTTGTTCCTCAGTTATTGTGGAATCCTTAGATGATGCCAGGGTAACTAGATTTTTATTATGTACCGGTGGATCTAGTGTAGGTTCATTTGTCAAAATTTATGTTGCCGGTTTAGAGTCTATATAGCTTGAAGTTTCTCTGAATTGTTCATCAATCTTTACATTTGTACTTTCAACAATTTTCTACAATCTTTTTTTAAAACATCTATATGCCTTTCTCTTAGATGAATAACCAAGAAATATTCCTTCATCACTTCTAGGATCAAATTTGCCAATATACTCATCTCTTCTGATATAACATTTACTTCCAAAAATTCTGAAATACTTAAGAGTAGAAGTATTACCAAACCATAGTTAATAAGGGGTCTTAGCGGTTTCACCTTTGATGTGAACTTTGTTGAATGTATAGACCGCTGTACTGACTGCCTCTCTCCAATATACATGTGGTAGGTTTGCTTCTGATAACATACTTCTTGCTGCATCCAAGATAGTTTTGTTTTTCCTTTCAACAACTCCATTCTACTGTGGTGTCCGAGGTGTTGATAGTTGTCTTCTGATTCCATTCACTTCAAAGAATGTATTAAATTCCTTAGATGCAAATTCACCTCCTTGATCTAATCTTAGACATTTGATTTTCTTACCGGTTTCATTATCTACCATTGCTTTGAACAGTTTGAACTTTCCAAGTGCTTCTGATTTTTCTCTAAGAAAAGTAACCTAACACATTCTAGAATAGTCATCAATGATTAGCATGAAATATATATCACCTTGTAAGCTTTTAGTTCTAGCTGGACCACATAAATCAGTGTGAATCAAATCAAGAGCATTATTGGATTTTTCTGGAATACTTTTGAAACTAGCTCTAACTTGTTTTCCAAATTGACATTCGTTACATACTGTATTCTAAGGTTTGACAATTTTAGGTAAATCTCTAACTGCCTTAGTAGTACTGATCTTTACCATGCAATCAAAGTTTACAAGACAGAGTCTCTTATGCCATAACCAACTTTGATCTAGATGTGCAATTAAGCATGTCTTTTTACTGTTATTCAAATGAAAGATATTACCTCTAGTCTGATTACTGGTTGCAATTTCCAAACCAGTTCTATTCATGATTTTGCGTTTTCCATTTTTGAATTGTAACTGAATTGCTTTCTCAACTAATTGACCAACACTCAAAAGATTATGATTTAATCCTTCAACATAGTAAACATTGTCAGTGTTATGCTTACCATCAAGAGATATTGTACCCTTACCTTTGATTGAATAAGCTTTGTCATCTCCAAATCTCACTAAGCCTCCATTGTATTCCTGAAAGTTCAAGAATTTACCTTTGTCTCCTGTCATACAATGTGAGCATCCTGAATCAATGATCCATTCATCCTTTACTTCAACTTTAGCTACCAAGGCCTGTACTACCAGTTGAGCAGTAGGTGCCGGTTGATCTTCTATTGTAGCAACAAAAACCCATCCATTGTCTGCTAGATCCTCATCAGAATCATTAGTCACACCTTCATCAACAATGTAACAAGATTTGTCTTTATTCTTCTTAAATCTGTATCTCTGATATTCATGGTTAGGTTTGTATGTTCTTCTAGCTTCTTCTCTTAGTCTAGCATGTCTATCAGGGCATCTTGAAGCCATATGAGCAATCTTATTGCAGTTAAAACATTTAAAGGGTGTTTTACCTTCATACTTACTTCCAACTAGACCTTTAGGCATTTTCCTTGCAAATAGTGCTTCAAGTTCTTTAAGTTCTTCATTTTCTTTCCTACTTTCTTCAAGTTCTCTTGCATAAAAGGCTTTCTAATCAGATTTGTCAAATGATGGACCAGATGATGTTGATGCTTTTAAAGGCCAAATCTGTCTTTATAGTAGCAACATGACCAAATTCTTCAATTTCAAAAGCTGAAAGTTTCCCAATTAATGTATCCCTAGTAACTGATGTATTAGGCATTGTTCTTAACACATTTATAGCAGTGACTTTCATTTTATATGCTAGTGGAAATCCTCTTAAGACTTTTGAAACAATTTCATCTTCACTTAAGGTTCCTCCACAACATTTAATACCCAAAATAATTTCATTTACTCTTTCCAAAAAAGCAGAAATCCTTTCATCTTCTTCCATTTTCAGATGTTCATACTTGACCCAGAAGCTTTCAAGTTTTGCAATTTTGACTATGGAATCTCCTTCATTCAGTGTTTCCAAATGATCCCAAATAGCATTAGCAGTAGACCTATCTAATAGTCCCATGATTTGTTGATCTGATAATGCGCTCAAAAGTGCTTCTCTTGCTTTGCAATCATTTTCCTCATATTTAGTCAAGTTAGCTAGACTAGGCTGACCTTGTACAACAATAGTATAACCATTCTTTGTAACATCCCAGATGTCTTTTCGAATGCAATTTAGATGTGTCTCCATTCTGATCTTCCATATGACATAGTTGGTTCCATCAAGTTTAGGACTGTCCTTTTTGAAATAATTAGTAGACATTGGATGTCCTCAAGTTGTTAAACTTCTGAAAAGAGGACTAATCTCTGATACCAATTGTTAGGTCTCGGAGACAACTAAGAGGGGGGGGGGGGTGAATTAGTTGTCAAATAAATTCAAACCAAAAACAACTTAACCAACTTAATGTTTGATACCTGTAAACTAGTTTAATATATTGGTAGATAGATTTAATAGTTAATTTCTATACCAGTAAGGATTAGTGCATTAAACATAAAGACAAAGTCATCCACAACACATAACACCAATATTTGTACATGGAAATCCTGTAAGGGGAAAAACCATGGTGGGAAACCCTACCCGCAATCAGATGATACTACTATAGATAGTAAGTGTACATAAATGGGGTCTGCACATGCAGAAAGGCCAAGCGCCTAGAGCTCATTGCTCAATCACAGAATGAGAGTCACACTGACTACAGTTGGATGGTGAAATCCAATAATAATGTACTGCACAAAATAGTATCTTCATATGTTGGATTCAGTACTGGTGTAGTTCTGATTGTCTTCACAAAAACCCTTCCTTCAATCTTCAAATGATGTCTGCATGTATAGCTTTTCTTATTCTCGCATATACCTTCACACAATCCTTTTTCACATTTCACATCTGATCTTACAAATAAGATCTTACATTTATACCATAACCTAAGACCAATTTTAGTAGGTCGGCTCTACAAGATATTACAATAATTGTTTTTTACAAACAATACAATATCCGATGCAATAACCAATTGAACATGTTGGCTTAATGCATTTACAACAATAATTAATCATCTCCATAGCATGCCATGCTGATCTGGAAAAGATAAACCTGTCGATGTAACCTTGGAACTATTTGCTGGTAACAATAAATATGCAAATATGAATATACCAATGAACAAAACTCCAGGACAAGATGTCCAAACAATGTCTTTGACATAACCATGTGTTTTCCATATCATTCCAAGTGCTGGTGATTATTATATCTTGCCGGTGTACCAGATACCGGTGACTATGCATGAGTCACTTGCTTGTCGGTGAATGCTGTTGATTCTCCAAAGTGCTAGAGTTGATAAGTGTTTAGTAGGTGTTGACATCAATGAAAAAAACATACCAAAATACCAACAGTATCTGATGTAGTCAAGGCAGGGAGATCCAATGAAGGACAACCCAACCTTTCGGCTTAACACATAAACCATGCAAGATATACCGGTAATTGGTAACAAGATGCCAGAAACAACAGAAAGAACAACTGCTAACATAAAAGAACACATAACCAGTAAACAATTTGAATAAATATTATAATAGTCTGAAGAATTACATATGCCACATGCTGGATCACAGTCCAGGATACAAACAATACTTACAACACAATTACAAAATCCGCGTATCATCCACATATCATATCAGCCTCCAGAAACAGTATGTCTATTCTACCCTAATCGGGACCTCAACCTTTCGACCTTAGTCCTATTAGATCAGAATCTCATTGGATCTACATCTTTGCTCAATCTCTAAACTCTATCTTCAATCCTCTAACTTCTATATCCTCAAATGATTCGTAAACCACACTTTATACCATCCGCAATAATAATAACTCTATCAACTTGGCCCAAAGACCAACCAGTTCATGAAACATGTAATAGTAACATGTCGGCTCAAATCACTAAGAATAATCTCCAAAACATAAAATGATGTGAGGACCTCCAAAAATATCGTCCAAGGCCCAAAGAAACATCTCCAACAATCTGTAAGTCACGGAGATCAACCAAAACCCAATTCCATTTTGCTCAACACACTAGCAGACTAACCAGTAAGAACATATCAACCGACCAATACCATAATCCATATCTCATTGAAAACAAAGCTAAATGATATGAAAATCAAACATGATAAAGATCACAAACATAAGGGAAGAAACCCCAAACCATAACGCTAAAAACTCAAACAAGAAGAAATGCAATGATCTCAAACAATTCCACTAAAAACTACCCAACTGGTAAGAACTGGACCGATGCTCCTGCATCAAACTCTCGAGGTTAATTGAAAAGTGAGTCCCATCACTTGATCTGGTTCAGCGATCTGCCAGCAAGTACTTGTGACTGCCTTAGGGGGATTCAATGATCTGACTACAGCTTCTGGTTGCCTCTCCATGATGATCTACTATTCCAAACTGTAGACTACCTCGACTTGCGATATGTTCAAGTCTCCACCCACTAACTACCTCAAGCTCAAGCTCTAGGATCAATGGTCTACCTACAAACCTTTCTCTTCCTCACATTCGGTGATCTGAACAAGTCCACAAGTTGCCTCAATTTTCTCTCCAACCAATCGGTGCATAACCGGGTCTTCCTCCAACAATAGGTTCACAAACCAACTCTGATACCATTTCACATAGTCAAGACAGGGAGATCCAATGAAGGACAGCCCAACCTTGTAGCTTAACACATAAACCATGCAAGATATACTAATAACAAGTAACAAGATGCTAGAAACAACCAAAAGACCAACTGATAACATAAAAGAACACATAACTGGTAAAAAGTTTGAATAAATCTTATAATAGTTTGAAGAATTACATATGCCACATGCTAGATCATAGTCCATGATACAAACAATGCCTAGAACACAATTACACGATCCACATACCATACACATATCAAATCGGCCTTTGAAAATAATCTGTCAGTTCTACCCTAATCTGGACCTCAGCCTTCCAGTCTAAGTCCTACAAGATCATAATCTCATTAGATCTATATCTTTTCTCAATCTCTAAACTCTGTCTTCGATCCTCTAATTTCTATATCCTCAAATGATTCACAAACCACATTTTATACCATCTACAATAATAATTACTCAATCAAGTCGGCCCAAAGACCAACCGGTTCATGAAACGTGCAATGGTAACATGTCGACTCAAATCACTAAGAACAATCTTCAAAACATAAAACAATGTGCAGACCTCCAGAAATACCGGCCAAGGCCCAAAGAAACATCTCCAACAATCTGCAAGTCACAAAGATCAACCGCAACCCAATTCTATTTTTCTCAACACACTGCCATACTAACAAGTAAGAACATATCAACCGACCAATATCTGAATCCATATCTCATCGGAAACAAAGCCAAATGCTATGAAAATTGAACACAATAAAGATCACAAACATAAGGGAATAAACCAAAACCACAATGCTAAAAACTCAAACAAGAAGAAATGCCACGATCTCAAACAATTCCACTGAAAACTGCCCAATCGGGTAAGAACTAGACTTGTGCTCCTACATCAGTATCACACCATGCAACTTAAAGGTAATTCTTTTTTGGGTACCTTAAAATCATGCTAACACCTTGTCATCACTACTTTCCCCTCCAGTTACTAATTTACCATCACTATCCCCAGAAGTAGATGAATTCTCTAAACTCTTAAAGGCTCAAATGAAAAGTACTCAATCTACTTGGCCTTAGCCTTAAGAGGACATTTATGAGAATGGGCCTATGGCTCCCTCAAGTGAAAACACAATTTCTTCCTCCTAAGTTCATTCAACTGGTCACTATCCAGTTTCTTATTACTCTCAGATGGCTGATGTGATTCCTTATGAAATGGTTTCGTATCTTTGGCCTTCCTATAATGAGAGTCCTTAGACTAGAATTTTCTCTTATAAGATGAGGGTGCCAAGTATTTAGCCTTTTTAATGACCTTCTATAATGTCAAAGGATCACGTCCCTTGACCCAGCCACATAATGGATCTGGAAGACCATCCATAAATAAGAAAAGCCTCCTCTCTAAGATATATCTACTGATCCCCACTGTCTAAGTTGTGCTAACTCCCAGAAATTCAACTCAGGATCCTTGGTGTCAAATATCTCATTCAAACATTTTGTAAACTCATCATAGGAAGTAATTTGTCCATGTCCCATAGTTACCATACCATGGTGCCATCACTCATGCAACTCCATCGAGGTGTATAGCAGCATACTTCATAACTTCTTCTTCAAGCATAGGATTAAGATGAAGGTAAGTATCCACCTTCTGGACCCAAGCTTGTGTTTTAGTCTTACTAGAAGCATCAAAATAAGGTAAAGATAAATTTCACACTTTCTTCCTTAGCTCATAGTTTTGATTCCTTTCACTTGCACAAGGCATGTGTCTCATTGTCACATCAATGTAGTCCTAAAGAGCTATAGTTGCCTAAAAGTACTTTCCTCCACTTTCCTAATCTCTCTAAAATTAATCCTATAGGTCTACAATATGTGGCTCAATAGCTGGATGAGATAGAAATCTAGGTGGAAAGGTGGGTATGAAGGTCTAGAACTCGTTGTCCTAGTGGGTTGTGTTTCCTGACTAAAATTATATGTCACTTGTCCTCCTCCATTTCCATTGTGCCCACAATTGTTACCTCCATTTTGTCCATTAGTTCCCCCTTGTTGATTATTATTATTATTTCCCCATTGTTGATTATTACTAGCATTACCTCCACCTAAGTTGTTCACATTAATACCCATTTATCTAGCTAACATGTGTGTTAACAAATCCAACAACTATTTTTGTTGTTGTGCCCTTTGTTCTGCTAACTACTACCCTTATACTAGCATGTCTAATAACTGTAAAAAAAACTCTCCTCACCCGGGTCTCTTCTCTCACCCATATTTCTAACAAGAATAGGATCACCTATTTCTTCAATTATAGGTGGATCTTCTGGCTCTGCTCCGGTTTGATTGTTGAGGTTATTGTTGGATCTATTTATCCTCAAATAATACTAATGATGCATGAGTTTTTAAAGCCTTGGGTTGGTATAATCTTCTACCCTGATACCACTATAAGATACCCTATCCTTCTACACTTAATTCTTAGTTTATGTGCATTTGTATTTTGTCAAACAATTGGTAGGCTAACATTAAAGTTCTTTCCATAGTTTCTTTGTGGTTTAGTTGCCCCTGTTGCATTTTAATGTAGATATGTTTTCTTTCAAAGACATTTCCAACATTCTAGAAACAATACATTGACATACATGAATATTTTTATTCTTTTATTATGCACCAAAACTAAAAAATTACAACGAACTAGATCACTAAATTTTCATTCCAGAATTTGCTGTCCTCTAATGCACAATGCTTACAAGTTTCAAGAATAATCTTAAATGTAATGAGGAAATCAAGTTTCAAATACATAACCAATACTAGAGAACCTGGTCAATATTCTGCTTTGAGAGATTCCAGCAAGTTATGGAGTTGTCTCAGTCACTATAATGCGTCCCTCAACAACATTCCTCATGCCCAGTTTAGTTCAAAAACTACATATAAGGACCCACAACTAGCAACTACATTTACATACTCCTACCACGTCCAATCATCATATAATAGAGTCATCCCAAAGAAAATGGTCTCAGTTAAGTCTACAACTCGAATACTGAAATCTCTAACAACTATTAATCTATGTGTATAAACTTGTTTAGAGGGGGTCTTAGGTTGTAGAATGAAATTCGAATCCCTTCAAAAAAGCATACAACCAAGATAGAAGTCACGCCCTTGTCAATAAAATGTCTTATGCCCAACTAGAGATGGTAATCTATGACCCAAATAGAATAAGATTGCTATGCTCAGCCAATAATGTGAAATACATTTAGTTTAATAGGGTCTTTCATGTGGCCTAGCAGTGGTAATGCAAATGCCCAACCAAACAATATGCTATGACCACAATGGTGTAAATTCCATGATCGATAGACAATAAGAACAAGTTGTATTCAAATACTTCCAAACTCAAACTCCTTTGATTATTATTGTTATGCCCAATATTGTATTTCTCTCATTAGGTTTAGCATAAAGGAACTCCCAGCTACACTCAACTATTGCAAAACTGATTCTTTACTGTAAACACTATTTGAATTGTGACTACAAACTCAGAAGTTATAGCTAAAGGAAATACCTGAATACTACATTAATCTTCCCAGCTGCATTTTCTCAACAAACCAAAATATCATCACCATTGTCACTCCCATGTTTATTTGATTTTAGAAACTCCCCAGACCTAGTCTTTCATAGGCATAGGAAATATCACATTTGAGGGATTTTGTCCCTAAATGCCAAAAATTCCAGAATTGAATCCAAAAAACCAATTTCGAAGAAAGCACAATTCCCCAAGATGTCCCAATCTTCATTAAATGCTCATATTTATTAGTTCATTTTGGCACACATCCCAAGACACCAACAATGTGGGATAAATGGAAGATAGAATAAAATATTATTATCCCTTTATGTCTCCACAAAGAAGGGGTACTTTTAATTTTTCCTCTTTAACATTAGCTTCAACATTAAATAACCACTAAAGTTAAATATTTAAATTTAACTTTAGGAACACTTTTTTTGGGCCTAAATAATAAACAACCCCATTTAATTTGCAATCCAAGAGGATAATTAAATGCACCAAAATAATGTAAACTAGAATTGCTCCAAAATTTACCAGTCACTGAGCCCAAACAGACTTACTATAAATAGTAAGATCTTGGGGAACCTGTCTAAACACCTCCAATTGGCCAACAACTAAAACTACCTAGGCCAAATCTATCAATGATCCCTGAATGGTCATGGTCAGGGCCATGGTAAAAAGGGCTAACAAAAAATCACTAGATAGCTGCTAAGAAGGGACATTACAATCTTGTTTGAATTTGAAAGTTCTTAAAAATAATTTTACTATGTTTATGATTTTTGTATTATGTTAATATTGATACTTAAATCATTAGGGACACTGATTAAGAAGGGGAGGGGGGGGGATATATTACACCCCATTGTGATATTGCCTATTTACTATTAATTTGTTTAGTTAATATGCTTTAATGCATGCTAGCATTTATCTTGATTAGAAAATCTAATGAATAAATGTGCAAAATCTATGATGCATATGTGTGTATTGATAATGGCTAACTACTATTGTGATGTACTAAGTTGGAGGCAAGAAATGATCAATCCTCTGGAAGGGAGGAAGTGTTGTTATATGGAGCCTAATCAGAATTGGATGTTAAATTTTCCCTACTTCTATCAACAAGGTTTCCCCCCATATTATTTGATGGGGATTTGGGGGAAACGCCCCAAAGGTGGGGTCAAGGGGCAACGCCCCTTGCAGGGTCTAGGGGAAATGCCCCACAAGGCCAAAAAGACTTAATATTATTTTATAAAGGCGTTGAGTGTTATTTTTCTATTGGATGACATGTTGTAACCCTAATTTTGTAACTGACATAAGTATTGATTAAAAGGCTAAGGGTTAGGGTATTCTATAGAGAGTTTATGTAGCATTTTGCAATGGTATTGAGTTGCAAAGGATTGCTGATTGTAATCAGTTTGATTTACTGGATAATAATATTGGACTCTGTGTTTGGTTGACATAGCCTGAGTTTGGGTGAACCACGTTAAATATTACCTCTTCACTGTTATTATTTCTATGTTTTTCGTTCCTTTATTTAATATTTACCTGCATATAATTGGTATTTTCTACATGCAATTCCTAATAGGAAGGGTATCACTCAAGAGAATAACTTGGTTTGATAATCTTTAATATGTGCCTAATTGACCTATCACAGAGTCACATCTTAGTTGGTCAAGTTGACTCAAGTTAGTCAGGAAATGGTAACTAAGTTTCCATCAAAGTTGGTGATGTTTTGCAATGTTTTGGTTGTTCTTGATATGGAATGTGTGATTGAATCTTTATGATAGGTTTAAATCTTCATGTGATCATATCTATATACTAATTGATGAATATATATGTTTAATGTATATATTTGAGTTGATGAATATATAAATAAAATTATGTATGGGTATTAAAATAATAATATATATACAATATACATATGTATATATATTATTAATTTGATTAAAAATACATATAATTAATTATTCAAAATATGAGACTACTATATATATATACACACACACATGTTTAAATTATTTAACGTTAAATTAAATACAATATTTATATAACAAATAAATGTATAAACACACACACACACACACACACACATACATATAAATATACATATACATATACATACATACATATACACACACACACACACACACACACACACACACACACACACACACACATACACACACACATATATACATATATACATATATATGTATACACACACACACACACACACACACACACACATATATACATATATACTATAGACATCTAAAAATGTCTCATTGATCATGTACTAATTATTCGTCTAATTGATTAAATAATTATTTAATTATTTAATTAAGTTAATTAATCTTATTCTTCTAATTTCATATTTCCTCATAATCTTACTAACCATTATATTTCTTATTCTTTCATCATTTAATCATTTAAACCATTTCCTAATGTTAATTAAATATTTATTATTTAATTAATTGTGATTAATTCCCCAATTTAATAATCTTTATTATTTAAATAAATTAATTTTCAATTTCTATCTCTAATCAATTAATCATTCAACCCTTTTCTAAATATTAATTAAATATTTATTGTTTAATTAATTGTGATTTAATCCTTTAATTTAAATAATCTTTATAATTTAATTAAATTCCATTTCTAAAATAATTAAATAGTTTCTTTGAATTATTTAATTAGCTAATTAATTCTTCAATTCCAAATCCCCAAATTCTAATTTCATTTAATTTCCAATTTATTCTAATTTCTTTCAAATTCAATTACATGTGCATGATTTCAAAAATCAAATTGAAAATCAAAGTTAAGTTCTAAATATATTCAAATACAAAATTGAATTTAAAATAAATTCAATTATTTGAATAAATCTCATGCAAAGATTAAATTGAAAATCTAAGTTAAAGTTCAAGAACGTGCTAAATTAATTAATTCAATTAATTAATTAATCATTTATCTCTCCAATCTCTATTTTCATCTTCTAGTTAGCTTTGTCATCTTCTTAATTTCCTCCAATCATTCTTTTTCTTCCTTGAGTTAGCTTTTTCTCAATCAGTTAACTCAATTTATTCAGTTTCACCTCCAAATCAACAGTTCAACTATCAATTTTCATGTGAGCTCACCTGAGTTCCACCTCTTGATCAATTTGTTCCACCTTTCAATCAATCTTCTCCAATAATCTATAAATTGAGCATTCAATCTCCATTTTCAACAATCACAAACTTTGAATCTTTGTGTCAATTGCAGGTTGCCAGCACAATATCTGAGAGCCACCATACCACAAAGAGGAGAAGAACAATGGAAGTTATACGCAATCATGGAATAGGGAGTTTTGATTGAATTACTTTATAATTCTTATTTTGATTTGATTGTGTTATTTCATTGTCTGTTTGTTTGAATTCTTTGATTAGATAGGGATTCATGATTTCTCTTTGAATTCTAATTGATTCTTTAAAGATGAATTCTTTTACATGCGAAATTTTGGTGAACCCGACGTGAACAACAACTAATGTCATGCCCAAAATCTAGGGCAAGAACGGGATAATTTTTTTTTTAAAGCATAACTTTTAAAAGCATTAAATTGACAAATATAACTACATGTATTGTCATAGCTATGTTTAGAGTTGACTAAGTAATCAAAATTAATAAAATAAAAGCGGAGTTCTAATGAATAGTTTTAAGAGTGACTTTAACCTACTTGTCAATAATTAAATAGTGAATTTAACTAGGTCAACTAAAAGGTCGATCATAATTGCAAATGCATATTTTTCCTATAGAGTTTAACCACATGCATCCACGTCTAGGAGAGTTAAAAATTGAACCCTTTAGCCCAGCAAACCACCTTTAAATGTTAACTTCCCTAGTCATTTAATATCCTAACACCTAAATTTGTTTAATTAAAATTTAATAAAATCTACCGATTTCAATTTGTAAATATCTCATTTCATTTAGATTCACAATTAAATATTAACTGCAATAAAATTTCCAATTCATAACATCCCAATAAAATAAATATTTAACCTCGTTAATATTTAATTTATGACATCTCAATATTTTTAAATAAAAATAAAGAATAAATATTAATCCCTCTTAATATTTATTTCATAATCATTTTAAATTATAAAAGAATAAACATTAACCCCATTAATATTTATTTCATAATCATCTCCACCAATTTATTCATATATCTATTTTCAACCATATTATAGTATAATAATTTGATATATATATGTATATATGTATATACGTATGTATATATGTATGTATATATGTATATATACATATATAGAGATATATATATATATATATATATGTATATATACATATATATATATAAATATATATATATATATATATATTAAATTTCCTAGGGTATTGCCCATGCAACCCTAACCCTTTTCTTTTCTTTATTATAAAATGGGTTCTTCTATTATTTTTTTTTTCAACACATTTTTTTTTTGCGCTAACCCTATCCAGGCTAGGGTTTTCTCTTTTTCTTTATTGCTTTGAATCGGGACTGTGCAGGGCCAAATGAGAGGCGCCATGACAAATGGCGGTGGAGGGTGGAGTTTTGAGGGGGGCGGTGGTGAGCTGTGTGGCCAAGGCCGCCCATTGTGCAATGCACAGTGTTTGGCCTGGTCGAGCCACTGTGCACTGCATAGTGTTCGGCCCCACCGACCACTATGCACTGCACAGTGCTCGACCCACCGATCCACTATGCATTGCACAACGGCCGGCCTTGCCCACCCACTGTGCTTTGTATAGTGGTTGGCCCGCCGTCCACTATGCATTGCATAGTGGGTTCGGCCTGGGCCGACCCCCACCCCAAAGTAAGTTTTTTTTTTTTTGTTTATTAAAAATAAAAATAAATTATATATATATATATATATCTTTTAAATATTTATATATATATTTAGGTTCAAATTTATATATATATATATATATATATATATAATTTAAACAATGAGTTTATTTATTTTTTGTTTATTTTTAAGAATACTTTCCTCTACTCATAACTATAGGCATGCAATTTTTGTTTATATATATTTATTTTCAACTATAGGCATGCATAAGCACAAAATACCAAATAAATTTCCAGGAAAACATGCACAAAAATTAGTCTTTTACACAAACATTACTTTCAAAACACATGCAATAAGAAATCATTATAAGAAAAATACAATGAACCTTAAACTGCCCAAAGGTATCCTAGTTTTGTTGAGGATGAGCAGCCCAATTCCACGGTTCTTCTCTTTCTACCCTTAGCCAAAATTCTCAATCCAAAAATCTATTTTTTTCTTTTTCAAAATTCTTTTGTCTCTAAAAATGGAGAGTGGGTGATTACCCACTAATTTTCTAATTCTTGCTTAAGAATCCCATTGTGAGAGTTCTCACAAGTTTCTGAAAACTAAAAAGGAAGGTAAGGTAGAATGGAAAGGGAACTCTCATTTGAAAAGGAAGGTTTTCAACTTAGTTCAAGTCTTCTAATTCAATTTTCGCACAACTTAGAAATGTCACTTTTTAGGGTATCTAAAAGGTCACATGGGAGTAGAAACTTGCCTAAAATTACCCCTAGCCCTTCGGTATACCTTATGGGCTTTAGGAAACCCTATTAAACTACCCCTCTAAAGTTTATTTTCGGGTCAAACCTATGTTGACCATCCCAAAGATTCTTTACCCAAGACATTTATGGAATCTCATTACATTAATTGAAAAACCTATAGTTAAACAATTCTCACCAAGAGACAAATTTAAAAATTGAAACATAAATCCACACATGTGTCAAGTGACAAAAAGAAAATACTTTTGCAAAATTATACATTGTAGCATCCTAAAATTGCGACACTTGCAATTTCGACTACATTTGGGTCTTCACAATGGCAGCACAACATTGAACCTGAATGGAGACCCCGAAACCTGCTTGCGACATCAAAAACTGCATCTTTTTGCACATTGGCCTGATCCTCCTTACACCCTGCTGTCCCAGGAGGTGGAACCAGGGCGCCCAGTGCCCTGGTCCTTCAGGACCATGGCGCCTAGCGCCCTGGTCCCTCAGGACCATGGTGCCCAATGCCCTGGTCCCTGGCCCTATTTTGGGCCCGGTCTTTTGTTGGGCATCGGGTCTTCAAGTTTGCAATTTGGAAAATAATGTTCCTAGGTCGGCCTAAGGTTGGAAAAATCAGTCTCCTAACCCTAATTGACAAGTATATAAACTACTTTTCCCCTCCTAGAAACGGTAGGTGAGAAGATAAGCAAGTGCAAGAGGCGGAAGCGCTAGGCAAACATTCAAACATTCAAGCATTCAAGCATTCTTTCAATTGAGCATTCTAAGTCTCCATTCAAGGCTAGATGTTGCATTCAAGACAAGGATTCAACCATTAAAGAGGAGATCACTTACAACATATAACATACAACATCATTACACCTTCGCATGTAAGAATACAAACATTCTTACAACAAGGTATCAGTACTTGATTACATTACAAACACTTACATTTATAGCATTCTCATTTCTTGGTTAATTCCAACACCGGGGTTTGACCTAAAGGCAAACCCCTCATCCTTAACCCCCCAATCATCCTCTCTTTTCTATGTGTAGGTTGCAGGTACGCGGCTGTAATTAAAGATCTGGAATCCTTGTGCAGAGACGAACAGATCCCCCTTCGTTTCGCGGATTTTTTGGAGGACCGTGTGCACTCCGGGCACCATCGTCCTGTCAACTTTCACTCAAATTTGCAAAACAACATCGTCTCGACATTTTACTGCTAATTTCAGGTCCATAGCTTCATCCCGTGTCCCTATCTCCATCTACAAGCGAATCTTTCTTACTTTACATGCATTCCTATTTCAATCATTCTATCTACATTCTTTACAAAAGAGGGTATCCTTAATGTCTTAACCCTTGAAACTCATTTAGAATCCTGTCTTGCATTGTGTGAGATTGGATCTTGTGGGTTTCAACCCCTCTTTTGAATGTAAAGTCTCTCCTAAGTGAAAACCGTCAATCCTAGTGACGTCCTTTCTCTCTCCATGGAGTGGGGGAACATCTAGGGTTCGATTTTCCGCTTTACATACATGAAATTGTGTCTCTTGTGGGATTTACATAAATCAATTAAATAACACTTAAGACACATGCATCATTTACTATTACAAATAAAATACGACACAAACAGGGTGTTGTCTCTCCAAATAGACAAACCTTGGTTATACGAACATACATAGGCCTAGGTTTGGTTCTCCGTAATATTTCCATGGTCACATGGATAACTTCCTGTGCATCTCAATTACACATTAGTAACTTCAAATAACCTCATATAATATAAAACATAAGAATAATAATGCACATCAAACACTTGCATACAAATTTACATTTGAACAATTCAATACATCTTATATCCAAGTAATTTCACATAAGCAATTATCCTAATTCTCATAATTTTGATCCACACATAAACATACATCATATCATAGTAAAGTCCTACAAATCTCATAATGACATTTATCACTGCAATTCATCCTATTCAAAAATCATGTAGTGTTCTATATCATAAAGCATATAAATAAAGCATCAACATATATCAATGTTATCCTGATCATGGAGTCATATAAGTTCTAAATCCATAATGCATAAAAATAAAGCATCCATAATAGTCTCAATATAAAAACCACTGCAATGTCAGACTGAGTCGAGGTGGGGCCTCACACCCTCCCCCTCTAGGCATGAACTTCCTCCTGGAGTTCATCAAAGAGGTGGGGGTACTCTGATCTCATACGTGTTGCGTCCTCCCATGAAGCCATAACCTCATCATAGCAATCCCACTGGACCCTAACCTAGTCCAGCTCTCGACCTCGAAGGGCCAGCATCTGGCATGCCAAAATGTGAATGGGCTCCAAAGCTAGCTTCCTGTCCGACTCCACCAGCAAGGCATCCCAATCTAAAATATGAGACTCATCATAGATATAATTCCTCAAAACTGATACATGAAACACATTGTGGATGCGTGATAGGCTAGGTGGCAATGCTAAACGGTAGGCAACTGGGCCTATCCTCTTAAGGATCTCAAAGGGTCCTATAAAGCGAGGAGCGAGCTTAGAACCCTTTCCGTAATGGATTGGACTCTTATGCGGCCGCACTCTCAAGAAGACTCTGTCTCCAGCCAAGTAGCTACGATCTATCTTCTTCGCATCAGCATATTTCTTCTGTCTATCCTAAGCCTCTCTAAGACGCTGCCTAATCAAATCCACCTGTTGTTCCATATCCCGAACTATCTTAGGACCAATAGCAACTCTATCCTCTATGCAATCCCAACTCAACGGTGTCCTGCAAGGTCTGCCATATAATGCCTGATAGGGTGGCATCCCCGAAGAAGTGTGATGCCCATTGTTATAGGAAAATTCCACTAAGGGATGGTACTCTTCCCATCTGGTCTAATGATCCATGACGTACATGCGAAGCATATCCTCTAACACTTGATTGACCCTCTCTGTTTGACCATCTATCTTCGGGTGATAGGCTATATTGAAATTGAGCTTAGTGCCCATAGCTGCCTGTAATGCCTTCCAAAAGGAAGAAGTGAAGAGGGAATCCCTATCAGAAATAATCTTGTGGGGGACACCATGAAGTCTGACAATGTCCCACAAGAGCACCTGTGCTACCGCTGGTGTTGTGAAGGTAGTCTGAACTGGTGAAAAGTGAGCCACTTTGGTCAACTTGTCAACTGTCACCAAGATAGCATCATGGTGACGAGAGGACATAGGAAGACCAATGATGAAATCCATGGATATAGTATCCCACTTCCACTCTGGTATAGCATGAGACTGGAGCAACCCACCTGGATGGCGGTGCTCCACCTTTACTCTCTGACACTTGAGGCATCAGACTACTATCTCAGCAATGAGCTGCCACATTCCTGGCAATGATATAACTGCCTCAAGTCAGCATGCAACTTTTTAACTCCAGGATGCACTGCATAAGGATCTCTATGAGCCTCCATGACAATGAACTCTCACAATCCCCCAGAGGAAGGTACATCAATGTGCCCTCTATGGCGTAATAGTCCATTGGACTCCAAGAAATAATCCACATATTTCCCCTCTAGAGTAACCTGAGATCTTATTACCTGACAAACCTCTACATACCATCCATCCTTTGGCAAGTGCTGTAGTATACGGTCTCTCAAATCTGTGCCCATAGATATGGTGTAAACCTCATGACATCTCCTACTCAAAGCATCTGTAGCTACATTTTCCTTTCCTTTGATGTAGTGAACGTCAAAATCATATTCGCACAAGAACTCCATCCATCTCCTCTGACGTGCATTAAGGTTCGGCTGAGTGAAAATGTACTAAAGACTCTGATGATCTGAATGCAGCTTGAAGTGATGACCTAAAAGGAAGTGTCTCCACCTCACAAGTGCATGCACTACTGCTATGAGCTCAAGGTCATGAGTAGGATAATTAAGTTCATGAGTCTTAAGTTTCCTAGACTCGAAAGCTATAGCCCTACCATCTTGCATAAGAACTGCTCCTAAACCCTCTAGTGAAGCATCTATACAAACCATGAAGTCAGCTGAGGGATCTGGTACAACAAGGATAGGAGCGCTAGTAAGTGCCTTCTTGAGTTCCCGAAAGGCCTTCTCGCACTTCTCTGTCCACTCAAATTTCTTCCCTTTACACTGAAGAGAAGTAATAGGATGTGCAACTCTGGAGAATCCCTCAACAAAATGTCTATAATAACCTGCTAATCCCATGAAGCTCCTGACCTCT